>NC_091806.1:39967045-40270075 GCF_041296235.1 Equus asinus | reverse complement strand
CTTATAGAAGATTCAAGAAAGAAAAAGGGATAAAAGCAAATTACTGCAGAAAAATCAATAAATCACAATGAATAACCACAGGAGAGGGCAATATGGACAATACAATGACAATCAGAGAGAAAACAATGAACATCATCGCCATGGTAATAAATTAGTTAACAATAATTACTTTTGATGCTAAATGGATTAAACTCTCCAGTCAAAAGACATAGTGTGGCTGATGGATTTAAAAAAAAAGAACCAACCAAATGCTGTGTACAGGAACTTCATTTTGTATTTAAGGACACACACAGGCTGAAAGCAAAGGAATGGAAAAAGATATTCCATGCCAGTGGGAACCAAAAGAGAGCAGGATGGGTCATACTTATTTCAGATAAAATAGACTTTAAGCCAACAACTGTCATAAGAGACAAAGGTCACTATACAGTGATAAAAGGGTCATTTCAGGAATCCAGAAGTGATCCCCAAGGACCCAGTTATGTCTGAGGACTCTGTGGTGGGGCAGGTTCAGGACCATGAGCTGAGAGTGACATCAGAATCATGGCAGAGTGAGCTATCCTTGTAAACGCTCTCCCCAAAAATACAATGAAAAGGCCATTCATTTTCCAACAAAGGACATCTACACAACACAAAAGACATCTAAGAGAACCACGCAGCAATATGTCAGGAGGTGGAGAGGCTGGAGCACCCCCCACCAAGGAAGTGGAATGAGGCAAGAGAAAGCTTCTCTTCCACCCCAAAGGGCAGTGACCCAGGGATTGCATGTGGCTTCTGACAGGAAAGGGAAGAAGGGGTGGTGGCCCTCCCTGAAACACCATTGATGTCCAAGGTCCCTCACAGTCCAGTTGAAAACCCCACACAGGGGTGACTAGCTATCTCAGGGGTATCTTCATCAAGCTAACACCCCAGGAGGGCAGACAGTGAGGACAGAATGAGAAGCCCCCAAGAGCATGCAGGAGAAATTGTCTCTCCCCTCCACCTGCCACCCCAGTTCAGTGTCTGGGACCTGTGCTGTGGATTGTAGTGGTCTCAGAACATACAGCTCTTGACCTCCCAACCAGTGGCAACAAGTTGAAGAGGCAATCAAATTCTACCACATTGTGTGAATGGGATTGTATTCTTAATTTCTCTTTCTACTACTTCGTTGTTAGTGTATGGAAACGCAACTGATTTTTGTATGTTGATTTTTTTTATCCTGCAACTTGACTGTATTCTTTCATTATTTATAAAAGTTTTTTTGTGGATTCTTTAGGGTTTTCTATATATAAAACCATGTCACCTACAGATAATGACAGTTTCACTTCTTCCTTTTCAATTTAGTTCCCTTTTCTTTCTTTGTCTTGTCTGACTGCTCTGGCTAAGACTTCCAATACTATGTTAAATGAGAGTGGTGAAAGTGGGCATCTTTGTCTGGTTCCTGTTCTTGGAGGGGTAGCTTTCAGTTTTTCTCCATTGAGAAGGTTATTAGCTGTGTGTTTGTCATATATAGCCTTTATTATCTTGAGGTACTTTCTTTCTATACCCATTTTATTCAGAGTTTTTTGTCATAAATGGATGCTATATCTTGTCAAATGTTTTCTCTGCATCTATTGAGATGATCATGTGATTTTTCTTCTTCATGTTGTTAATATGGTGTGTCCCGTTGATTAATTTGTGGATGTTGAGCCATCCCTGGAATAAATCCCACTTGATCATAGTGGATGATCTTTTTAATGTATTGTACTCGATTTGCTAGCATTTTGTTGAGGATTTTTGCATCAATCTTCATCAGTAATATTAGCCTGTATAATTCTTTTTTTTGTGTTGTCCTTGTCAGGCTTTGGTATCAGGGTAATGTTGGCTTCATTAGGAAGTTAGGAAGGCTCCCATCCTCTTCAATTTTTTCAGAGAGTTTGAGAAGGATAGTTATTAAATCTTCTTTGAATGTTTTGTAGAATTCACCAGAGAAGCCATTTGGTCCTGGACTTTTATTTTTTGGGAGATTTTTGATTACTGTTTTGATTTCCTTACTGGTGATTTGTTTGCTCAAATTCTCTACCTCTTCTTGATTCTTTTCTGTAAGGTTGTATGATTCTAAGAATTTATCCACTTCTTCTAGATTGTCCAATTTGTTGGCATATAGCTTTTTGTAGTATTTTCTTATAATCTTTTGTATTTCTGAGGTGTCCATTGTAATTTCTCCTTTTTCATTTCTGATTTTATTAATTTGAGACTTCCCTCTTTTTTTTTCTTGGTGAGTCTAGCTAAAGTTTTGTCAATTTTCTTTTCATAGAACTAGCTCTTGGTTGCACTGACTTTTTGCTAGTCTCTATTTCATTTATTTCTGCTCTTATTTTTATTATTTCCTTACTTCTACTTATTTTGGGCTTTGTTTGTTCTTATTTTTTCAGTTCCTTTGGATGCACTTAAATCGTTTATTTGAGATTTTTCTTGTTTATTGAGATAGGCCTATATTGCTATAAACTTCCCTCTTAGAACCACTTTTCCTGTATCCCATAGATTTTGGCATGTTGTATTTTCATTTTCCTTTGTCTCCAGGTATTGTTTTGTTTCTCCTTTGATGTCTCATTGACCCAATCATTGTTCAGTGGCAGTTTGTTTAATCTCCACATATTTGTGGCTTTTCTTATTTTCTTCCCATAGTTGATTTCTAGTTTCATATATTTGTGGTCAAAAAAGATGGTTGGTATTACTTTGATATTCTTAAATTTATTGAGACTTGTTTTGTCGCCTAATATGTGATCAATCCTGGAGAATGTTTTGTGTCCATTTGAAAATAATGTGTATTCTGCAGTTTTTGGACGGAATGTTCTATGTATACCTACTAAATCCATCTGGCCTAATGTACCTTTTAAGGCCAACGTTTCTTTATTGATCTTCTGTTTGGATGGTCTATCCATTGGTGTAAGTGGAGTGTTAAAGTCCCTACTATTATTTTCTTACTGTCTATTTCTCCTTTTATGTCTGTTAATAATTGGTTTATATATTTAGGTGCTCCTGTGTTGGGGGCATAGATATTTACAAGTGTAAGATCCTCTTGTTGGATTGCTCCTTTCATCATTATGTAGTGCCCTTCTTTGTCTCTTGTTACAGTTTTTGTTTTAAAGTCTCTTTTGTCTAAGTATTGCTAACTCAGTTTTCTTTCCTTTGTCATTTGCATGGAGTGTCTTTGTCCATCCCTTCACTTTCAGTTTGTGAGTGTCTTTAGGTTTGAAGTGTGTCTCTTGTAGGCAGCATATATATATATGGGTCTTGTTTTTCTTCAGTCGGCTACCTTATGTCTTTTGATTGGAGTGTTTAGTTCATTGACATTTAAAGTAGCTATTGATAAGTATGTATGTATTGCCACTTTGTTACTATTTTTCTAGGTGTTTTAATAATTCTTCTCTGCTCCTTTCTTCTCTTACTCTCTTCCATTGTGATTTGATGACTTTCATTAGTATAATGTCCAGGTTCCTTTCTCTTAGTTATTTGTGTATTTATTATAGGTTTCTGGTTTGTGATTACCATGAGGTTTATATGTAGCAACCTACATATATAGCAATCTATATTGAGTTGAGGGTCTCTTTAGTTTGACCTCTTTCTAAAAGCTCTACTCTTTTACTCCTCTCCTCCTACATTTTATGTTTTTGATATCATATATAACCTGTTATTTTGTGTGTGTGTATCCATTATCCTCTTATCATTGAAGTAGGTAATTTGAGTACTTTTGTCTTTTGACCTTCATATTATCTTCATAGGTGGTTGATCTGCTACCTTTACTGTATTTTTGCCTTTACCAGTGGTTTTATTGCCTTTTTAAACACAATTTTCTTATTCATATTTGTGGTATTTTCTTTCTCACTTAAATAAGTCCCTTAACATTTCTTGTAAAACTAGTTTCTTGGTGACAAAGTCCTTTAATTTTGCTTGTCTGAGAAACTTTTTATCTCTCCTTCCATTCTGAATGATGTTAATTGCATTGTAATCAGATTTTTAACCATGCCATTTTAAGGCTTCTGTAATTTTCAGTTATTGTTTTCACTGACGCTTTTGCAAATATGTTTCATCTTCAGTGAGATTCATGATAAGGACTCTGACATTTACTCTAGAATACAGTTTTTTGATAAACTTTCAGATCATAAAACTGAATGGGGTAACAAATTATAGAACTCTAATGGATAAACTAATGGCTTCATAAAACTGCTAACAAAAGATCAAGAACAAATATTAATTACTTGGGACTACATGAACTGAGCAGGATGCCCTAATGTTTGTTTTTCCAGATTTAAAGAAATCTTTTGTCTTAAGCTATCAATAATTCAGTAAGATATACTTTTATGAACAAAGATGAAACATTTTCTTTTTCCTTCTACCTGATCCCTCCAGAATTCAGAAACTCCCAGTGAGGAGTATTCTTATTTTCATTTAGTCAGGCCATGATTTTAATATAAATAAATTAGTTTTACTGTCATTATTTTGGGGGAAAAATTGAATGTAATTTTGGAGAGAAAATATTATGTTTGCACCTTTGCGGATATTAGATTCTAGTTTTCTGCTGGTGTGACCAACTATATTAAATTTCTAATGTCATATACTCAAGTCTATCATCAACATGTTAAGGAAGCTTTATTGGATTCTAATCTAAAGAATCCTGTTGGTCACAGTCTAGAGCCTGGTGATTGGGTATTCTGGAAGCATCATCAGAGGAAGAAAGTCCTCAAGCACCATTGGAAAGCACCTTACCAAGGGCTCCTAACCACTGACACTGCTGTAGAACTTGAAGGCATTTAATGTTGGAGATATGTCTCACAGCTCAAGAAGGCTCTTCTTGACTTCTGGTCCTGCACAAATTCTGGAGGCTTCCAAATCAAATTGACTAGGAAGAGAAGCAACCAACATCTGAGACAGAGTGCTTTCCCCAGATGGTCTGACCAGGCCTGTGCCCCATTTACTTAATGTTGCTTCTTACCTTATTTTCTCCCTCTCTTTCTTGGAAAGACAATGATCTGACTGTTGGGTTTATCATCAGAAGCCTTGTTCTGAGCATGAATCTAGAGAATCTTTTAGTACATTTACCAATATCTCTGCCATTCCTCCTCTAATTCCATGTGCTAAGAACTCCTTGCCTAAACAATCAAATCCTTGGTTTAGTCAATTTCATTATAATGACTATGATTTGTGCTCCCTTAGGGTATATTTTCATTTGTACTTGGCAGAAAGACCTATGTGGAACACGTTGTTTAAATCCCTATACAAACTAGAGGTCATTTTGCAATTGGGTTATTGGTTACCCTTATTTCAATATATGATTGATCAGAAACTCAGCATTGGGCATCACCTTTGAATCTACCTCACAGACTAAAATGTGAAACTGGTTGCACACATAGTCAAGGGTGTTTAATGCCTGAGGGCATCAACCTCAGCAAAGCTACCAATCTTAGAAAAACAATTTTTCCTGGAGTAGGCACTGCTGTGAATGAATATATGATCAGAAACATCTAATACCCTGGGGGATATTGCTAAATCTGTCACTAAAGCAATACCTGTCCCCTTCTCCATCTTTGGATTCTCTTGCATCAGTCGTATTAGAAAATAGAATTACTCTTGATCATCTTCTAGCTGAACAAGGTGAGGCTTTTCTGTAATAAACACCTCTGATGAAGTAAAAACTCAACTAGACAGAATCTGAGCACAGGCCAAATGTTTAACGCTGTCTCCACCGACCCCCATGGTTCTTTGATCTCCTTAGCTTGGGAATTGCCAGCTGGTTCAGATCTCTTCTCAAAATTTGGACTTAACATTTTGTTTATTATAGAGATTCTCACTGTTGTAAAACTTTGAGTCTTCTGCACAGCTCAATTCTATAAAAGTACCATTGGGTTAATGGTCACTGAGTGCTTTGAAATGATTGCTAAGGCTTATGAGCCTTCACCTGAGGAACTTTGAGATGGTAAGCCTGCTCTATTTTCTCATTCTTGTTGCTCAAATGTGGCCTAAGGCTCTTAAGGAAACCACTTTCCCTCTTGCCTGGGACATGACATATTGGGAATGAGTCTTCCTGGTGATGCAGGACCAAAAATTCTTTGATGGCTGATCAGCAATACTTTCCAATAGTTGATCATCAATGCTTTCAAATAGTTGATCAGTGATGCTTTCAAAGAAAGATCATGATCTAAAGGGGAAAATGTCAAAATTGACAATAATGGAGTCATTTTAAAATGAAGTCAGAGCTACCTTTCCAGCAAAACTGTCTTTCTGACTTGAACCTTGGACAGGGCCAAACCTTTGGACTGGATCAAAATGGAAATTGTTTTATAAGCACTTGCTTGAGAAATCAGCAGAAGAACAGACATCCTGGTAACAAAGACTGAAGTTTTTGGACTTTCAAAAGATAAAATCAATAGTCAATCAATGTTTAGCCAAGACTAGCTCTCTGCCTCCAATGCCAATTAAAATGCTTTGTAATAGAACCTCCTTTCTTTACCTTTAAAAGCCCCTGACTTTTATTCCCCAGAGGAACACTGTTTGGGTTTATACCTGAATCTATGCTCCCAGAATTGCAATACTTTTATCCCAAATAAATGCTTTGCCTCTTAAACTGGTTTCTGTTTGTAAAGTTTGACACCACTGTAAAGCTTTACCCCTGCTTGTCTTTGAGTCTCTGCCAAACACAAGTAATGGTGGCTGATTCCCTGGCTATAGTAAGCTCTGATTTAAAAGGGACTCTGGAGGAGTGGCTGGCCTTCTTCAGCACTGGAAATCAGAGCATTAGGCTAAGATTTTACCTCTGGCTTTTGCCTCTAATCCCTGCCCACCCACCTATCCTCATTGAGTTGCCCTGGGTGTGGAGTTCCTTTTGGCTAGTGACAACCTCGCCTCTTTCTCTTCATCTGAGGAAGATAAAGTCAGAATGTGACTGTTTTTGAGAATAACTTTACTATAGGGATGACTTTGAATCTGCTGTAATTTTTTTTACTGAGGTCACATTGGTTTAAACCAATTTTGGTGTAAATTTCAGGTTCACATCATTATATTTCAGCTTCTATATAGACTGCATCATGTTCACCACCACAAGTCTTGTTTCCATCTGTCACTATACATATGTGCCCCTTTACCCCTTTCATCCCCCCTCCACCCCCTTCTTCTCTGGTAACCACCAATCTGTTCTCTTTATCTATGTGTTTATTTGTTTATCTTCCACATATGAGTGATATAACATGGTATTTGTCTTCTTCCATCTGACTTATTTTGCTTAGCATAACACCCTCAAAGTCCATCCCTGTTGTCAAAAATGGCATGATTTCATCTTTGTTATGGCTGAGTAGTATTCTGTTGTACATATATATATATGGCACATCCTCTTTATCAATTGGTGGCACTTGGTTGCTTCCAAGTCTTGGCTGTTGTGAATAATGCTGCAATGAACATAGGAATACAAATATCTTTTCAAATTAGTGTTTTAATGTTCTTTGGATAAATACCCAGAAGTGGAATCATTGGATCATATGATATTTCTATTTTTACCTTTTTGAGGAATCTCTGTACTACTTCCACAGTAGCGGCACAAGTTTGCATTCCCACCAGCAGTGTATGAGAGTTTCCTTCCCTCCACATCCTCTCCAACACTTGTTATTTCTTGTCTTGTCAATTATAGCCATTCTGATGGGTGTAAGGTGATATCTCACTGTAGTTTTGATTTTCATTTCCCCAATAATTAGTGATGTTCAACATCTTTTCGCGTGCCTGTTGCCCATCTGTGTATCTTCTTCAAAAAAATGTCTGTTCATATCCTCTGCCCATTTTTTACTGTAATTTTTTAAATTGAGTTCATCATAGTTTGCATCAAAGTGAGATTTCAGTTGTACATTATTTCTTTACTGTCACCAAATAAGTGTTCCCCTTCACTCCCTCTGCCCCCTTTCCCCTGGTAACCACTTCACTGTGTTGTTTGTCCCTGTGTCTGTTCATATTCCACATAGGAGTGAAATCATCTGGTGTTTGTCTTTCTCAGTCTGGCTTATTTCACTTAGCATAATTCCCTCCAGGTCCTTCTATGTTGTTGCAAATGGGGTGAATTTGTCCTTTTTTTATGGCTGAGTACTATTCCATTGTATATATATACCACATCTTCTTTATCCAATCATCAGTCGATGGGCACTTGGATTGTTTCCATGTCTTGGCTATTGTGAATAGTGCTGCAATGAACATAGGGGTGCATATGTTACTTTGCATTGCTGATTTCAAGTTGTTTAGGTAGATAGCTAGTAGTGAGCTAGCTGGGTCACATGGTACTTCTATTTTTAGTTTTTTGAGGAATCTCCATACTGTTTTCCTTAGTGGCTGCACCAGTTTGCATTCCCCCAGCGTGTATGAGGGTTCCCTTTACTCCATATCCTATCCAACATTTTTTATTTTTAGTCTTAGTGATTATAGCCATTTTAACAGGCATGAGGTGGTATCTTAGGGTAGCTCTGATTTGCATTTCCCTGGTGATCACTGATGTTGAACATCTTTTCATGAGTTTATTGGCCATCTGTATATATTCTTTGGAAAAATGTCTGTTCATATCCTCTGCCCATTTTTTGATCAGGCTGTTTGTTTTTTTATTATTCAGTTGTGTGAGTTCCTTATACATTATGGAGATTAACACTTTGTCAGATATATGATTTGCAAATATTTTCTCCCAGTTTGTGGGTTGGTCTCTTTATTTTGATCCTAGTTTCTTTTGCTTTTCAGAAGCTCTTTACCCTGATGAAGTCCCACTTGTTTATTTTTTCTTTTATTTCCCTTGTCTGAGAAGACATGGTATTTGAAAATATCCTTTTAAGTTTGATGTCAAAGAGCATACTACCTCTATTATCTTCCAGGAGTTTTATGGTTTCAGGACTTATCTTTAGGTCTTTGATCCATTTTGAGTTTATTTTTGTGTATGGCATGAGATAATGGTCTACTTTCATTCTTTTGCATGTGGCTGTCCAGTTTGCCAAACATCATTTATCGAAGAGACTATCTTTTCTCCATTGTCTGTTCTAGGCACCTTTGTTGAAGACTAGCTGTCTGTAGATGTGGGATTTTATTTCTAGGCTTTCAGTCCTGTTCCAGTGATCTGTGTGCCTGTTTTTGTAGTATGTTTTGAACTCAGGGATTGTGATGACTCCAGCTTTGTTCTTTTCTTCTTAGGATTGCCTTAGCAATTCGGGGCCTTTGGTTGCCCCATATGAATTTTAGGATTCTTTGTTCTATTTCCGTGAAGAATGTCATTGGGATTCTGATTGGGATTGCATTGAATCTGTAGATTGCCTTGGGTAGTACGGACATTTTAACTATGTTTATTCTTCCAATCCATGTGCATGGAATCTCTTTCCATCTCTCTATGTCATTATCAATTGCTTTCAGTAATGTCTTTTGCTTTTTAAAGATTGGCACTTGAGCTAACAACTGTTGCTAATCTTTTTTTTCCTGCTTTTCCTCCCCAAAACCCCCCAATACATAGTTGTATATTTTAGTTGCAGGTCCTTCTAGTTGTGGCATGTGGGATACCACCTCAGCATGGCCTAATGAGCGGTGCTATGGCTGCACCAAGGATCTGAACTGGAGAAACCCTGAGTTACCAAAGTGGAGCATGTGGCTTTAAACTCAGCCATGGGGCCAGCCCCTCAGTAATGTCTTACAGTTTTCATTGTATAAGTCCTTCACCTCCTTGATCAAATTTATTCCTAGGTACTTTATTCTTTTAGTTGCGATTGTAAGTGGAATTATATTCTTTATTCTCTTGCTGTAAGTTCACTACTAGAGTATAGAAAAGCAACTGATTTTTCTAAGTTGATTTTCTACCCTGTAACTTTACTGTAGTTGTTAATTATTTCTATTAGTTTTATGATGGATTCTTTGGGGTTTTCTATATATAAGATCATGTCATCTGCAAACAGTGAGAGTTTTGCTTCTTCACTCCCTATTTGGATTCCTTTTATTCCTTTCTCTTGCCTAATTGCTTTGGCCAAGACCTCCAGAACTATGTTGGATAAGAGTGGTGATAGTGGGCATCCTAGTCTTGTTCCTGTTCTCAGGGAGATGGCGTTCAGTTTTTGCCCATTGAGTATGATGTTGGCTGTGTGTTTGTCATATATGGCTTTTATTACGTTGAGGTAATTTCCTTCTATCCCCGTTTTGTTAAGAGTTTTTACCATAAATGGCTGTTGGATCTTGTCAACTGATTTCTCTGCATCTGTTGGTTTTTATTCCTCAATTCCTCAACTTGTTGATGTGGTGTATCAAGTTGATTGATTTGCGGATGTTGAACCATCCCTGTGTCCCTGGTATGAATCCCACTTGATCATGATGTATGATCCTTTTGATGTATTACTGAATTCGGGTTTCCGAAATTTTATTGAGTATTTTTGCATCTATGTGCATCAGCGATATTGGCCTTTAGTTTTCCTTTCTAGTGTTGTCCTTGTCAGGCTTTGTTATCAGAGTGATATGGGCCTTGTAGAATGTGTTAGGAAGTGTTACACCTTCTCTAATTTTGGGGAATAGCTTGAGAAGGATAGGTATTAGATCCTCTCTGAAAGTTTGGTAGAATTCCCCAGAGAAGCCATCTGGTCCTGGGCTTTTTCTCTTTGGGATGCTTTTGATTACTGTTTCAATCTCTTTCCTTGTGATTGTTCTATTCAGATTGTCTGTTTCTTCTTGATTCAGCTTTGGGAGCATGTAAGAGTCTAAGAATTTATCCATTTCCTGTAGATTATCCATTTTGTTGTCATATAGTTTTTCGTAGTATTCTCTTATAATCCATTGTATTTCTGTGGTGTCAATTGTTATTTCTCCTCTTTCATTTCTAATTTTATTTACATGAGCTTTATCTCTTTTTTTTCCTTGTAAGTCTGGTTTGTCAAATTTTTTTTATTAAGATTATGATAGTTTACAACCTTGTGAAATTTCAGTTATACATTATTGTTAGTCATGTTGTGGGTACACCACTTCACCCTTTGTGCCCTCCCCCCACCCCCCACCCCCTTTCCCCTGGTAACCACCGATCAGTTTTCCTTGTCTGTATGTTAACTTCCACCTATGAGTGGAGTCACACTGAGTTCGTGTTTCTCCGTCTGGCTTATTTTGCTTAACATAATACCCTCAAGGTCCAAACCATGTTGTTGTGAATGGGACCATTTTGTCCTTTTTTATGGCTGAGTAGTATTCCATTGTGTATATATACCACATCTTTTTTATCCAATCATCAGTTGCTGGGCACTTCGGTTGGTTCCACATCTTGGCTATTGTACATAATGCTGGATGAACATAGGGGTGCATGGGACTCTTGAAATTGCTGATTTCAGGTTCTTAGGATAGATACCCAGTAGTGGGATATAAGGTATTTCTATTTTTAACTTTTTGAGAAATCTCCATACTGTTTTCTATAGTGGATACACCAGTTTGCATTCCCACCAACAGTGTATGAGGTTTCGTTTTTCTCCACAACCTCTCCAACATTTGTCACTCTTGGTTTTGGATATTTTTGCCATTCTAACGGGTGTAAGGTGATATCTTAGTGTAGTTTTGATTTGCATTTCCCTGATGATTAGTGATGATGAGCATCTTTTTTGTGTCTATTGGCCATCCTTATATCTTCTTTGGAGAAATGTCTGTTCATGTCCCCTGCACATTTTTTGATTGAGTTGTTTGATTTTTTGTTGTTGAGATGTGTGAGTTCTTTATATATTACGGAGATTAACCCTTTGTCAGATAAGTAACTTGTAAATATTTTTTCCCAATTAGTGGGCTGGGTTTTTTTGTTTCAATCCTGTTTTCTTCCCTTGCCTTGAAGAAGCTCTTTAGTCTGATGAAGTCCCATTTGTTTATTCTTTCTATTGTTTCCCTCGTCTGAGGAGTTATGGTGTCCAAAAAGATTCTTTTGAAACTGATGTCAAAGAGTGTACTGCCTATATTCTCTTCTAGAAGACTTATTGTTTCAGGCCTAATCTTTAGGTCTTTGATCCATTTTGAGTTTATTTTTGTGAATGGTGAAAAAGAACGGTCAATTTTCATTCTTTTAAATGTGGCTGTCCATTTTTCCCAGCACCATTTGTTGAAGAGACTTTCTTTTCTCCATTGTAGGCCCTCAACTCCTTTGTCGAAGATTAGCTGTCCATAGATGTGTGTTTTTATTTCTGGGCTTTCAATTCTGTTCCATTGATCTGTGCACCTGTTTTTGTACCAGTACCATGCTGTTTTGATTACTGTAGCTTTGTAGTATGTTTTGAAGTCAGGGATTGTGATGCCTCCGGCTTTGTTCTTCTTCCTCAGGATTGCTTTAGCAATTTTGGGTCTTTTCTTGCCCCATATGAATTTTAGGATTTTTTGTTCAATTTCTGTAAAGAACGTCATTTGGATTCTGATTGGGATAGCGTTGAATCTGTAGATTGCTTTAGGTAGTATGGACATTTTAACTAAGTTTATTCTTCCAGTCCATGTGCATGGAATGTCTTTCCATCTCTTTATGTCGTCATTGATTTCTTTCAAGAAATTCTTGTAGTTTTCGTTGTACAGATCTTTCACTTCCTTGGTTAAATTTATCCCAAGGTATTTTATTCTTTTCGTTGTGACTGTGAATGGGATTGAGTTCTTGAGTTCTTTTTCTGGTAGTTCATTGTTAGCATATAGGAATGTTACTGATTTATGTATGTTGATTTTATACCCTGAAACTTTGCTGTAGCTGTTGATTGTTTCTAATAGTTTTCCTATGGATTCTTTGGGGTTTTCTATATATAAGATCATGTTGTCTGCAAAGAGCGAGAGTTTTACTTCTTAATTGCCTATTCGGATTCCTTTTATTTCTTTTTTCCTGCCGAATTGCTCTGGCCAAACACCTCCAGTCCTATGTTGAATAGGAGTGGTGAAAGTGGGCACCCTTGTCCTGTTCCTGTTCTCAGAGGGATGGCTTTCAGTTTTTGTCCGTTGAGTATGATGTTGGCTGTGGGTTTGTCATATATAGCCTTTATTGTGTTGAGGTCCTTTCCTTTTATACCCATTTTATTGAAGGTTTTTATCATAAATGGATGTTGGATCTTGTCGAATGATTTCTCTGCATCTATTGACATGATCATGTGGTTTTTGTTTCTCATTTTGTTAATGTGGTGTATCATGTTGATTGACTTGCGGATGTTGAACCATCCCTGTGTCCCTGGTATAAATCCCACTTGATCATGGTGTATAATCTTTTTGATGTATTGCTGTATTCGGTTCACCAGAATTTTGTTGAGGATTTTTGTATCTATGTTCATCAGTGATATTGGCCTGTAGTTTTCCTTCTTTGTGTTGTCCTTGTCAGGTTTGGGGATCAGAGTAATGTTGGCCTCATAGAATGTGTTAGGAAGTGCTCCATCTTCCTCAATTTTCTGGAATAGTTTGAGAAGGATAGGTATTAAATCCTCTTTGAATGTCTGGTAGAATTCTCCAGTGAAGCCGTGTGGTCCTGGACTCATTTTGGGGGAGGTTTTTGATTACTGTTTCTATTTCTTTACTTGTGATTGTTCTATTCAGATTCTCTATTTCTTCCTGATTCAGTTTGGGGAGGTTGTAAGAGTCTAGGAATTTACCCATTTCTTCTAGGTTGTTCAGTTTGTTAGCATATAGTTTTTCATAGTATTCTCTTATGATCCCTTGTATTTCTTTGGTATCCGTTATGATTTCTCCTCTCTCATTCCTAATTTTATTTATTTGAGACCTCTCTTTTTTTCTTAGTGAGGCTGGCTAAGGGTTTGTCAATTTTCTTAATTTTTTCGGAGAACCAACTCTTTGTTTCATTGATCCTTTCTACTGTCTTTTTTGTTTCAATATCGTTTATTTCTGCTCTAATTTTTATTATTTCCCTCCTTCTACTGACTTTGGGCTTTGTTTGTTCTTCTTTTTCTAATTCTGTCAGGTGTCGTTTGAGGTTGCTTATGTGAGATTTTTCTTGTTTATTGAGGGGAGCCTGTATTGCAATGAATTTCCCTCTTAGAACTGCTTATGCTGCATCCCAAATGAGTTGGTATGGTGTGTTTTCATTTTCATTTGTCTCCAGATAATATTTGATTTCTTCTTTAATTTCTTCAATAATCCATTGTTTGTTCAGTAGCATGTTGTTTAGTCTCCACATTTTTGGCCCTTTCCCAGCTTTATTCTTGTAGTTGATTTCTAGTTTCATAGCATTATGATCAGAAAAGATGCTTGATATTATTTCAACCCTCTTGAATTTTTTGATGCTTGCTTTGTTTCCCGAGATATGGTCTATCCTTGAGAATGTTCCATGTACACTTGAGAAGAAGGTGTAACCTACTGTTTTTGGATGAAGTGTTCTATATATATCTATCAAGTCCATCTGGTCTAATTTTTCATTTAATTCTATAATTTCCTTGTTGATTTTCTGTCTGGATGATCTATCCATTGGCGTTAATGGGGTGTTGAGGTCCCCTACTATTATTGTATTGTTGTTGATGTCTCCTTTTAGTTCTGTTAAGAGTTGCTTTACAAATTTTGGTGCTCCTGTGTTGGGTGTGTATATACTTATAAGTGTTATGTCATCTTGGTGGAGCATCCCTTTTTTCATTATATACTGTCCCTCTTTGTCTTTCTTTATCTGTTTTGCTTTGAAGTCTACTTTGTCTGATATTAGTATAGCAACACCTGCTTTCTTTTGTTCATTATTAGCTTGGAGTATTGTCTCCCATCCCTTCACTCTGAGTCTGTGTTTGTCTTTGGGGCTGAGGTGTGTTTCCTGGAGGCAGCATGTTGTTGTGTCTTGTTCTTTGATCCATCCTGCCACTCTGTGTCTTTTGATTGGAGAGTTCAATCCATTTACATTTAGAGTGATTATTGAAATGTGGGGGCCTACCGCTGCCATTTTATCTCTTGTTTCCCAGTTCTCTTGCATTTCCTTTGTTTCTCGTCCCATGATTTTTGGATTACTAATTCAGGTATGTAAATTTCTGTATTGGGTTTCTTCTTATTTGCAATTTGTGTCTTTATTCTTGTTATTTGTTTAGTGGTTACCAGGTGGTTTGTATAAAATATCTCATGGATGAGATAGTCCATTTACTGATGCCTCTTATTTCCTTGAATTAAAATGTTCCATCCCTTTTCTCTTCCCCTTGTAGGTTGTTATTGTCAGATTTTTTTTCCTCTTCTTTCTTGTGTTGTGAGTTTGTGGTTAAAATGACAGGGTTATATTTATTCTTGGTGTTCCCCTTCCTTTTATCTTTAATGTTTTATTTAACTTTTGCTAACCTGTTCTGATGGAGAGCTGCTACTTTCTGTTATTGTCCTTCTACTTATCTCCATTGCTCTTGGTTTTGTAATCCCTTTCCTTTTTTTGATTTTTCAGGTATGAGGGTTTTCCTGAGCATTTCTTGAAGAGGAGGTTTTGTGGCAATGAACTCCCTTAACTTTTGTTTATCTGGGAAAGTTTTTACTTCTCCGTTGTATTTGAAGGATATTTTCGCTGGGTAGAGTATTCTTGGCTGCAGGTTTTTGTCCTTCAGAGTTTTGAATATATCATTCCACTCTCTTCTAGCCTGTAAAGTTTCTGCTGAGAAATCTGCTGATAGCCTTATGGGGGTTCCTTTGTAGGTTATTTTCTTCTGCCTGGCTGTCCTTAGTATTTTCTCTTTGTCGTTGACTTTTGCTAGCTTCACTACTATATGCCTTGGGGTTGGTCTTCTTGCATTGATAAAGTTTGGAGATCTATTGGCTTTTGTCACATGAAGTTCCATCTCTCTCCCCAGGTTTGCGAAGTTCTCAGCCATTATTTCTTTGAACAGGCTTTCTGCCCCCTTCTCCTTCTCTTCTCCCTCTGGTATACCTATAATCCTTATGTTGCATCTCCTAATTGAGTCAGATAATTCTCAGAGAGTTTCTTCATTTCTTTTTATTCTTAGTTCTCTCTCCTCCTCTGCCTGCACCATTTCCATATTCCTATCCTCCAAATTGCTAATTCTGTCCTCCATATTATCGGCCCTACTGTTCAGAGAGTCCACATTTTTCTTAATCTCCTCCATTGTGTTCTTCATTTCCAGTATTTCTGTTTGATTCTTCTTTATAGTATCAAACTCTTTTGTGACATAGCTCCAGAACTCGTTGAGTTGTCTATCTGTATTCTCTTTTAACTCATTGAACTTTTTAATAATGGCTGTTTTGAAGTCATCCTCATTTAGGTTATATATTTCATTGTCTTTGGGGTTGTTTTCTGGGTATTTGTCATTTTCCTTCTGTTCTGGAGATTTAATATATTTTTTCATACTGCTTGATGGCATAGATTTGTGCCTCCACATAGAGACAGAGTTTAGTTACTGTTTCCACTTGTTTCTACTGGTGTGGTGAGGGAGCAGCTGTTTAGACTGCACTGACCAGGAACCGTATCAGCTGTTGCTAACTGGACCTTGGCCCCTCCTCGTAGTCACAGTGGTCCTATGGGGTCCCTCTTCAGCTCTGGGGACAGTCACAAGGGGGCTTCAGGCTGCTGGTGCCTACTGTTGCAGACCACCTAGAAGCGCTCCCTCCTTAGGGTCTGCAGTGGTGTTATGGGCTTTCCCAGTGGCCGGGAGCAGGATCACCTATATTTGCAGCTCTGTCACTGTCGGAGCCCACAAAATCTCATTTGTCCACTATAGGTCACAGCAGAGCTATGGGTATCTTCTGCAGTCTGTGGTTAGCTCACCTAGCTAGCTACTTTTGCCCCAGGGCCTTCCAGACTTGTGATTGCTGGGTGGGGCCTCTCTACTAGTGCTGTGCAGAGGCTTTCGTTGAGGCTGCTGTGAGACTGTAGAGTTTCCCCCTGGGCCGCGGAGCCGGCCGCTAGAACTCCACCCAGCCCCTGACCACTCCCACAGGATCTCCGGGTGCCCCTTGCCCCGTCTGGGGGACAGCCGGAGTCCGTGAGTCTGGCAGCGGCTGGCGGGCTGCTGCCCTGCCCGGGGTCCTCCTCTTCGGGACCCTCCTGGCGTTCTGAATGCAGGGCAGGGCCTCTCTGCTAATGGCGAGTAGAAGCTTTCCCTGCTACTGGTGCAGGAGCCTGGAGTTTCCCCCTGGGCCACGAAGCCAGGTCGCTGGAACTTCACCCAGCCCCAGTCCTCTCCTAGGGGATCTCGGGGCTTGTCAATTTTATTTATCTTCTCAAAGAACCAGCTCTCTGTTTCATCGATCCTTTCTACTGCCTTTTTTGTTTCAGTAGCCTTTATTTCTTCTCTGATTTTTATTATTTCTCTCCTTCTGCTGTCTTTGGGCTTTGTTTGTTCTTCTTTTTTAATTCAGTTAGGTGTAATTTGAGATTGCTTATTTGGGATTTCTCTTGTTTGCTAATTTGTGCTTGTATTGCGATGAATTTCCCTCTTAATACAGATTTTGCTGTATCCCATATGAGTTGGTATGGCATGTTCTCGTTTTCATTTGTCTGCAGATATTTTTTAATTTCTCCTTTAATTTCTTCAATGATCCATTTGTTGTTCAATAGCATGTTGTTTAGTCTCCACATCTTTGTCCCTTTCTCAGCTTTTTTTTTTGTAATTAATTTCTAGCTTTGTAGCATTGTGATTGGGAAAGATGCTTGTTCTTATTTCAATTTTCTTACATTTACCGAGGCTTGCCTTGTTTCCCAACATATGGTCTATCCTTGAGAATGTTCTGTGCACACTTGAGAAGAATGTGTATTCTGCTGTTTTTGGATGTAGTGTTCTATATATGTCTATTAAGACCAACTGGTTTAGCTTTTCATTTAATTCCACTGTTTCCTTATTGATTTTATGTCTGGATGATCTATCCATTGATGTGAGTGGAGTGTTGAGGTCCCCTAATATTATTGTGTCATTTTTGCTATCTTCTTTTAGGTTTGTTAATAGTTGCTTTATGAACATTGGTGCTCCTGTGTTGGGTGCATAGATATTTATGTCTTATTTCTTATTGATGGAGTGTCCTTTTGATCATTCTATACTGCCTCTCTTTGTCTCTCTTTACCTGACTTATCTTGAAGTCTACTTTGTCTGATATAAGTATTGAAACACCTGCTTTCATTTGCCATTAGCTATTAGCTTGGAGTATAGTCTTCCATCCCTTCACTCTGAGCTTGTGTTTGTCATTGGAGCTGAGATTTGCTTCCTGGAGGCGTGATATTTTTGGGTCTTGTTCTTTAATCTATCTCACCTTTCTCTGTCTCTTTATTGGAGAATTCAATCCATTTACATTTAGGGTGATTATTGATGTATGAGTGCTTAATGCTGTCATTTTATCACTCATTTTCTGGTTCTCCTGCATTTCCTTTGTTTCTCGTCCTGTATGTTTTGGTCTACTCATTGAATTATGTGGTTTTTTATGATGAGTTTCTTTGTTTTCTCCTTGCTTATCATTTGTGTCTCTGTTTTGCTCTTTTGTTTAGTGGTTATAATGAGGTTTATATTCAGAATCCCGTGTATAAGACAGTCCATCTTCTGCTGGCCGCTTATTTCTTTAGTTCGAACCGATTTAGTCCCTTTCCTCCTCCCATCCTAAGTTATTTTTCTCCCATCTTATTCCATCTTGTGTTGTGAGCTTGTGGTTAAATTGACAAGATTATCTTGGTTTTTGGTGTTTTCCTTCTCTATTATCTTTAAGACTACACTTGAGTATTTGCTATCCTATTCCGATTCTGTCTACCTATTTATCTCCTTACTCTGTGGTTTGTAACTCCTTTCTACCTTTTTTTTCAGATATGAGGGCCTTCTTGAGGATTTCTTGTTGATGGGTCTCATGGCTACAAACTCCCTTAGCTTTTGTTTGTCTGGGAAAGTTTTTATTTCTCCATCATATCTGAAGGATATTTGTGCTGGATAGAGTATTTTTGGCTGAAAATTTTTGTCTTTTAAAGATTTGAATATGTCATTCCATTCTCTCCTATCTTGTAAGGTTTCTGCAGAGAAATTCACTGAAAGCCTGATAGGATTTCCTTTGTAGGTTTTCTTCTGCCTTGCTGCCCTTAGTATTCTTTCTTTGTTATTCATTTTGCCAGTTTTACTACTATATGCCTTGCAGTAGGTCTTTTTACATTGACATATCTAGGAGATCTGGAAGCCTCTTCCACATGGATTTCCCTCTCTTTCCCTGGGTTTGGGAAGTTCTCTGCTATTGTTTCTTTTAACACACTTTCTGCTCCATTCTCCTCTTCTCCTTCTTGAATACTTATAATTCTTACATTGCATTTCCTCATCAAAGCGTATATTTCTCAGAGACTTTCTTCACTTCTTTTTAGTCTTAATTCTCTCTCCTTCTCTGTCTGGAGCATTTCAAGATGTCCATCTTCAATTATGCTGATACACTCCTCTATGATGTCCACTCAAGCATTCAGGGAATCCATATTTTGTTTTATCCCTTCCACTGTGTTTTTCATCTCTAATATTTCTGATTGATTCTTTATAGTTTCAATTTCATTTGTGAAGTAGCTCCTGAACTCTTTGAATTGTTTCTCTACATTCTCTTTTACCTCGTTGAATTTTTTGATGACAGGTATTTTGAATTAATTGTGATTTAGATTTCATATTTCAGTGTCTTCAGGACTGAATTCTGGATACTTGTCGTTTTCTTTCTGGTCTGGAGATTTGATATAGTGTTTGATATTGCTATAGGAGGTGGTTCAGTTCTTATGCTTCCTGATATTATTTGGTTGCAGTTATCACCTACTCTCACTGGGTGGGGGTCAAGAGTCATGTATTCTGAGCCTTCTGCTTTCAGCTTAGATCCCAGTCAGTGCAGCAGGTGTGGGCAAGGTGGAGGTAGGGGTGCTTTCTCCTTGTGCACTCCTGGCTTTCTCCCTCTGCTCTCCCTATCTGCTCTCCTGGGATGTTGGCTTGATGAGGCCACCCTCCGCAAAAGCTCTCACTCTAGTAGAGGCCTTCCCTCTAGGCTGCATGGGGCCTTCTGGGGGTCCTTGATGTTCCCACGAACAAATGTCCCCTCCCCTGTTCCTTCCCTCTGGGAGCCTCCTGCAGTCGCAGATGGCAGTCTTTAGGGGAGGGAGCGAAATTCTCTCTTACCCCATTCCAGCTCCTCTGAGGGGCCTCCAGCCTCTCACCCTCTGTTGTATGGCTGTGTGTCTCTCCAATGTTTTTTTCTGTTGTGTTAGGATGTCCTATGTTGAAGTAAGCAAGTCTCTTTTCATTGTATGTTGGAGGAGAGAGAATCCCCGGCAAGTTCACTCTGCCATGTTGCTGATGTCACTCCCCATTTTTGTTGTAATTTTTAAGAAAAGATTTTATTCTTAATCTTTGATAGTAGCAAATTCCTTTTGACATAGCTGTGAGAAGATCTCCTCTGCCTTGTGTATGCATTTCCTCTACAGTGGTTCTCAATGTTCACCTCTAAGGAACTCCTAATGATGCCAAAGATAGAGTCAGATACTCCTCTCCCCAGGGAGAGTGGATGTGAAGGAATTAATAAATATAATAACAATAGCACAACAATAGCAACTTTGCATTAAGCATTTACTATGAATCAAGTTAATGTTAAGGGCTTTACATACATTTTCTCATTGAATCCCCACAACAAAATTGGTTTCTTGGCGTAATTTCTAGAGAAGTTGTGGTTCAGAGTCCTATTTTTGTATAAGGTCTTGTCATCATCCTTTTGTATATTCAGTCTCTCAGGAAGGAATCAACCTCTGTGTTGTCAGTATCTTAAGCTGGGGGAGAGAGGAGTGGTATTCATTAGAGAAAGTGAAAGTTTATCTTTGACATTGGCTCATCCAACCAAAGAAAACTTTAAAGCAAATTAATAATGGAAATACAATTACAATTCAAAATGACAACTTTACATAATAGAATAACATAACCTTTGTTTCATGCCACTAATCCAGTGTCTTTCAGTTGACTTACTGGATAGGAATATAAACTCCTTCTACCTGAAGGACTATTGGAAGGAAGCAATGGCAACAGGAATCTAGGGCAACCCTTATGGGTGGGGGAGGTACAGGAAATTGGTCCAGTTATCTAGGAGGTCAGAGTCTTAATGGAACACCCTAGGGCAGGGAGGAGGAAAAACGTCAACAAAAATATAAGGGCACTTGTGGTTGAAAGAATTTAAAGTTGGGATCCTGAGGTTCAGAGGATGGAGTAATTGGGGGTTTCAGACTCTTCAGTGCATTCCAGACCCAGATCAATCGCAGAGTTTATCTTTCTGTTATTTACAAAAGGTTAAAGGGAGAGAAAATTAAAAGGAAGAAGCTAGGGCTGGCCTGGTGGTGTGGTGAAGTTCTTGCACTCTGCTTCAGAGGCCCAGGGTTCACCAGTTCACACCCTGGGCATGGACATATGCACTGCCTATCACGCCATGCTGTGGCAGGCATCTCACATTTAAAATAGAGGAAGGTGGGCACAGATGTTAGCTCAGGGCCAATCTTCCTCAGCAAAAGAGGGAAGATTTTTGGCATATGTTAGCTCAGGGCTAATCTTCCTCAAAAAAAGAGAAGAGAATATTTACACCTTAAGAGTTTCTAAATTCTGGAGGGATCAGATAGGGAGAAAAAGATAAATGTTTCAATTCTGGTTACAAAGATATAATTTACCAAAACTGCTATAAATCATAGTTAGCTTAAGAGAAAAGAGAAAAAGGTTTTGTTAAATCTGAAAAAAAATTAAAAATCAGCAATATACATTTTTTTAGGAAGATTAGCCCTGAGCTAACTGCTGACAATCCTCCTCTTTCTGCTGAGGAAGACTGGCCCTGAGCTAACATCCGTGCCCATTTTCCTCTACTTTATACGTGGGATGCCTACCACAGCGTGGCATGCCAAGCAGTGCCATGTCCACACCTGGGATCTGAACCAGTGAACCCAGGGCTGCAGAAGCAGAATATGCACACTTAACCACTGTGCCACCGGGGCGGCCCCAAAATCAGCAATATTTTAAATGAAAAGTCATAAAAATTAGAATCATCATTATCAGTTTATTCAGTCTCATGTAATCAACTCTTGATCTTGACCTTCCATTAGCAGTTTCATGAAGTTATCAGTTTCTCCATTAGAGTTTTGTAATTTCTTACCCAGTTCAGTTTTATGATCTGAAAGTTTATCAGAAACTAGTATTTCAGAGTAAGTGTCAGAGTCCTTTCCATGAATCTCTGTGAAGATGAAACATTTGCAAAAGCATCAGAGTACAACAGTAACTGTCTGTAAATCGCAAAAGACTTAAAAATTGCAATTGACAAAGAAACTTGGCTATTTTGTGCCATGTGACACTCTAAGATAATAACTAAAATTATGACTGATAACCAGGACAGATCAGAATTGTAGGAATGTTATATAATTTTTAGAACACTTATATCAACAACATTTACCCACACAATATCTTAGGTCTCTATGAAACAATGCTTAGTTATCCATTTAACCAAAGTGATGACAGAAAATGTTAAAGGCAAACACAGATAGTTAGAAAAAAACACCTTTAGTTTTCTTAATAGAGGGATCTCAGCCTTTTTGAACATAGGAAATTATTTTGAGAATATAGATTTTTGGTCTTTTATGTAGATTCACTCAAAAGTAAAGAAAAACTTTTCAAAATTTCTTTATTAAAAGCAGACTCAAAGTCCACGAAAATTATCCCTTTAAGAGAGAGACAAAACCAAATTCCAATTTTGCACGAGCTGACTTTTGATAATAAAGTTTGTTTACTTAAATTCATTTTAATCTTAGCCAACTTGACCATACACAAAGCTCTTCCCTTAGAGTTTTTCTTCCATAAACCTTCTATAACCTTTTTAACAAACAAAAATATCTTTATTTCTTATACTTTCTTTACTGAAAACATGCATCTCACTTTCCTTGAATACAAAGATATTTTCTTTACTAAGTTTTAGTAAAGTTGATTTTAGTAGGGTTTTTTTCTATTTTATTTTTTATTGAGGTTATGATAGTTTACAACCTTGTGAAATTTCAGTTGTACATTATTATTTTTCAGTCATATTACAGGTGCACCACTTCACCCTTTGTGCCCACCCCCCAAGCCCCCTTTCCCTTGGTAACCACTAAACTGTTCTCTTTGTCCACATGTTTAACTTCCACATATAAGTGGAGTCATACAGAGATTGTCTTTTTCTATCTGGCTTATTTAACTTAACACAATACCCTCAAGGCCCATCCATGTTGTTGTGAATGAGACAAATTTATCCTTTTTTGTGGCTTAGTATTCCATTGTATATATACACCATATCTTCTTTATCCATTATCAGTCAATGGGCACTTAAGTTGCTTCCATGTCATAGTTATTGTATATAATGCTGCAATGAACATAGGGGTGCCTGTGTCTCTTGGAATTGCTGAGTTCAAGTTCTTTGGATAGATAACAAGTAGTGAGATGGCTGGATCATCGGTATTTCTAGTTCTAATTTTGTGAGAAATCTCCATACTGTTTTCAATAGTGGTTAAACCAGTTTGCATTCCCACCAGCAGTGTATAAGGGTTCCTTTTTCTCCACAACCTCTCCAACATTTGTTACTTTTGTTTTGGTTTTTAGTCATTCTAAGGGGTGTAAGGTGACATCTTAGTGTAGCTTTGATTTACATTTCCCTGATGATTAATGATGATGAGCATCTTTTCATGTGCCTATTGGCCATCCATATATCTTCTTTGGAGAAATGTCTGTTCATGTCCTCTGCCCATTTTTCGATTAGGTTATTTGATTTTTTGTTGTTGAGTTGTGTGAGTTCTTTATACATTATGGAGATCAACCCTTTGTCAGATATATGATTTGCAAATATTTTTTCTTAATTGGTGGGCTGTGTTTTTGTTTCAATCCTGTTTTTCCTGGCCTTGTAGAACTCTTTAATCTTATTAAGTCCCATTTGTTTATTTTTTTCTATTGTTTCCCTTGTCTGAGAAGACATGGTGTCTGAAAAGATCCTTTTACGACTGATGTCAAAGAGTGTACTGCCTATATTTCCTTCTAGCAGTCTTACAGTTTCAGGTCTTACCTTCAAGTCTTTGATCCATTTTGAGTTTATTTTTGTGGATGGTGTAAAAGAATGGTCAATTTTCATTCTTTTACATGTGGCCGTCCAGTTTTCCCAACACCATTTGTTGAAAAGACTTTCTTTTCTCCATTGCATGTTCTTAGCTCCTTTGTCGAAGATTAGCTGTCCATAGATGTGTGGTTTTCTTTCTGGGCTTTCAATTCTGTTCCCTTGATCTGTGTACCTGTTTTTGTACCAGTACCATGCTGTTGTGATTACTATGGCTTTGTAGTATATTTTGAAGTCAGGGGTTGTGATGCCTCCAGCTTTGTTCTTTTTCCTCAGGATTGCTTTAGCTATTCTGGGTCTTTTGTTGCCCCATACGAATTTTAGGATACTTTGTTCCATTTCTGTGAAGAATGTCATTGGGATTCTGATTGGGATTGTGTCAACTCTGTAATTTGCTTTAGGTAGTATGGACATTTTAACTATGTTTATTCTTCCAATTCATTTGCCTGGAATCTCTTCCCATCTCTTTATGTCATCATCAATTTATTTCAGGAAAGTCTTGTAGTTTTCATTGTATAGGTCTTTCACTTCCTTGGTAAAATTTATTCCAAGATATTTTATTCTTTTCGTTATGATTGTGAATGGGATTGTGTTCTTGAGTTCTCTGTTCGTTATTAGAATATAGAAATGCTACTGATTTATGTAAGTTGATTTTGTATCCTGCAACTTTGCTGTAGTTGTTGATTACTTCTAGAAGCTTTCCAATGGATGTTTTAGGGTTTTCTATATATAAGATCATGTCATCAGCAAACAGCGAAAGTTTTGCTTCTTCATTGCCTATTTGGATTCCTTTTTATTTCTTTTTCCTGACTAATTGCTCTGGCAAAAACCTCAGAACTACATTCAATAAGAGTGGTGAGAGTGGGTACCCTTGTTCCTGTTCTCAGAGGGATGGTTTTCAGTTTTTCCCCATTGAGTATGATGTTGGCTGTGGGTCTGTCATATATGGCCTGTATTATGTTGAGGTACTCTCCTTCTATACCCATTTTATTAAGAGTTTTTATCATAAATGGATGTTGGATCTTGTCAAATGCTTTCTCTGTGTCAATTGAGATGATCATGTGGTTTGTGTTTCTCATTTTGTCAAGATGTTGTATCATGTTGATTGACTTGCAGATGTTGAAGCATCCCTGTGTCCCTGGTGTAAATCCCACTTGATCATGGTGTATGATCATTTTAATCTATTGCTGTATTCGGTTTGCCAATATTTTGTTGAGGAGTTTTGCGTCTATATGCATCAGTGATATTGGCCTGTAGTTTTCCTTCTTTGAGTTGTCCTTGTTTGGTTTTTGTATCAGGGTGATGTTGGCTTTGTAGAATGTGTTTGGAAGTGCTCCAGCTTCCTCAATTTTCTGGAATAGTTTGAGAAGGATAGGTATTAAATCTTCTTGGAATTTTTGGTAGAATTCTCCAGAGAAGCTGTCTGGTCCTGGACTTTTATTCTGGGGGAGGTTTTTGATTACTGTTTCAATCTCTTTACTTGTGATTGGTCTATTCAGATTCTCTATTTCTTCCTGATTCAGTTGTGAGAGCTTTTGCTGCAACCCAAATGAGTTGGTATGGTGTGTTTTCATTTTCACTTGTCTCCAGATAATATTTGATATGTTCTTTAATTTCTTCAATGATCCACTGGTCATTCAGTAGCATGTTGTTTAATCTTCACACTTGCCCCTTTCCCAGCTTTATTCTTGTAGTTGATTTCTAGTTCCATAGCATTACAGTCAGAAAAGATGCTTGATACTATTTCAATCCTCTTGAATTTGTTGAGGCTTGCTTTGTTTCTTAACACATGGTCTATCTTTGAGAACATTCCATGCACACACGAGAAGAATGTGTAACCCGCTGTTTTTGCAAGGAGTGTTCTCTATATACCTATTAAGTCCATCTGGTCTAGGTTTTCATTTAAATCTACAATTTCCTTGTTGACTTTCTGTCTGGATGATCTATCCATTGGTGTTAGTGGGGTGTTGAGGGCTCCTACTATTATCATATTGTTTTTGATATTTCCTTTCAGTTTTGTTAGTAGTTGCTTTACATACTTTGGTGCTCCTGTGTTGGGTGCATATATGTTCATAAGTGTTATGTCTTCTTGGTGGAGTGTCCTTTTATCATTACAAATTTCCCCTCTTTGTCTCTCTTTACCTGTTTTGCCTTGAAGTCTACTTTGTCTGACATAAGTATGGTGACACCTGCTTTCTTATGTTCACCATTAGCTTGGAGTATTGTCTTCCATCCCTTCACTTTGAGTCTGTGTTTGGGGCTGACGTGTGTTTCCTGGAGGCAGCATATTGTTGGGTTTTGTTCTTTAATCCATCCTGCCATTGTGTCTTTTGGAGAGTTCCATCCATTTACATTTAGTAGAGTGATTACTGAAATGTGGGGGCCTAAGGCTGCCATTTTGTTGCTCATTTTTTAGTTCTCCTGCATTTCCTTTCTTGTCCCAGGAATTTCAGACTACCAACTCAGGTAGGTAGTTTTCTATGTTGGTTTTCTTCTTATCTGTAATTTGTTTCTCCGTTCTAGTTACTTATTTAGCGGTTACCATGCGTTTTGTATAAAATATCTCATAGATGAGATAGTCCATTTTCTGATAGCCTCTTATTTCCTTAGACTAAGCTGGTTCCATCCCTTTCCTCTTCCCCTTCTAGGTTGTTATTGTCAGATCTTATTTTTTCTTCTTGTGTTGTGAGTTTCTGGTTAAAATGACAAGATTATATTTATTCTTGGTGTTTCCCTTCCTTTTATCTTTAATGTTATACTTACACATTTGCTAATCTGTTCTGATGGATAGTTGCAATTTTCTGATTTTGTCTTTCTATTTATCTCCTTTGCTCAGGGTTTTGTAACCCCTATCCCCCTTTTTTCCCCTAAGTATGAAGGTCTTCCTGAGCATTTTTTGTAGGGGGGTCTTGTGCCGATGAACTCCCTTAACTTTTGTTTATCTGGGAAAGTTTTTATTTCTCCATCATATTTGAAGGATATTTTCACTGGATAGAGTATTCTTGGCTTCAAGTTTTTGTCGTTCAGAGTTTTGAATATATCATTCCACTCTCTCCTAGCCTGTAAGGTATCTGCTGAGAAATCTGCTGACAGCCAGATGGGGGATCTTTTGTAGGTTCTTTTCTTCTGTCTTGCTGCCCTTAATATTTTCGCTTTGTCATTGACTTTTGCAAGCTTCACTACTATATGCCTTGGGGTTGACCTTTTAATGATGATAAAGTTTGGAGATCTTCTGTCACATGGGTTTCCAGCTCGCTCCCCAGTTTGGGAAGTTCTCAGCTAGTATTTCTTTGAACAAGCTTTCTGCCCCGTTCACCTTCTCTTCTCCCTCTGGGATACCTATAATCCTTATATTGCATCTCCTAATTGAGTTGGGTATTTCTTGGAGAGTTTCTTCATTTCTTTTTAGTCTTAGTTTTGCTCCTCCTCTATCTGAAGTATTTCTATATTCCTATCCTCCAAATTACTAATTCTGTCCTCCATATTATCAGCCCTACTGTTCAGTGAGTCTAGATTTTTCTTCACCTCTTCTATTGTGTTTTTCATTTCCAACAATTCTGATTGGTTCTTCTTTATATTTGCAAGTCCTTTTGTGCTGTAGCTCCTGATCTTGTTGAGTTGTCTATCTGTATTCTCTTTTAACTCATTGACTTTTTTAGTGATAGCTATATTGAATTCTTTGTCATGTAGGTTACAGATTTCTGTGTCTTAGGGATTGTTTTCTGGGTACTTGTCATTTTCCTTCTGTTCTGGAGATTTAATTTTTTTTCATATTGCTTGACGGCATGGATTTGTGCCTTCGCATAGAGATAGAGATCGGTTACTGCTTCCACTTGTTGCCACTGGGGGAGAGGGTGCAGCAGCTGTGTAATCCCACACCAACTAGGATCCCTGTCAGGTGTTCCTGACCAAGGCTGGACACCTCCTTGGGCTCACAGTGGCCCTGTGAGGTATCCCGTCAGCTGTGGGAACAATCACAAGGGGGCTTCAGGTTGTTGGTGCCTGCTCTCACAGACCCACCTAGACACACTCCCTCCTTAGGGTCTGCAGTGGTGTTATGGGCTTTCACAGCAGCTGGGAGCTGACTCACCTAGATTCACAGCTCTGCCACTGTCTGATCCTTCAGGATCTCACTTGCCCACTCTGGGCCACAGCAGAGCTATGGGCATCTAATGCAGCCAGTGGTTAGCACACCCAGCCATGCCACTTCTGCTCTTTGGTTGCCTGGCCTTTGTGGTTGGTGGGCAGGGCTTCTTCACTAGGGCTGATCAGAAGCTCTCCTTGTGGCTGGTGTGGGACCATGGATTTCCCCCTCGGACCAAGAAGCAGTTACACTGGGGCTCTGGATTGTCACAGCCTGCTCGTGCAGTCCTGCTGGATCTCACTTGCCCCCTCTGGGCCGCAGCAGGGCTGTGGGTGTTTAATGCAGCCAGCGGGTAGCTCACCTGGCTGAGCCACTTCTGCCCCAGCACCTCCCAGCTTTTGTGTTTGTTGGGCAGAGCCTCTCCACTAGGGCCAACCAGAGAATGTCCCTGTGGCTGCTGTGGGATCATGGATTTTCCCCTGGACTAAGGAGCAATCACTGGGTCTTAGGGCTGTAGTCACCCATTTCCACAGTCGTGCTGCCGATGCACACGCCGCCCCCCCCCCCCACCTCAGTGCCATGGCAATGCTATAAGTGTGTCAGCTAGGAGAGTCACTTGCTGGTACTAGGCTCTCTAGAGGCCTGGAGAGTTTTCCTCTATCTCCACCTCCTCCCTGGGGGTAGCCCATCCACCTTCCAATGTATAGCAGGGTGGGTCTCTCAGGCGTCCTGAGGTGCTGTGGGAGTATCCTCTATTGATCAGTGAATGTTCAATTAGTTGTAGTTTGAAGGGCGAGAGACAAAGAAAACTGCTCACTCCACCATGTTGCTGACATCTTCTAATTTTTAGTAGTTTTAATCACAAATATTAATTTGAATTTCAACCCTTAGAAACCTTAATTTTTAGTGAAAACTAAGAAACAAGTAATTATGAACTGTATTTTACATTATCATTCTTTGGCTTGGCAAGTTTATAAATACTTTTTATAATTTCTAGAAACATGCTACTCCATAGTACAATCTTTTTAATAAAACACAAGACATGCTTACTGATAGACCCAAATATCTTTTGGTTTCTCTGTAATATGAAGCCAAAAGTAGATAAACCTGTATTTTGTAATAAATGTCTAATATTTTAGCTTATTTGGAAATGGCTTAGATACTCAATAAATTTCTATTATTTAACTTAATTTAACAAAGCTGTAAGGTTTAAAGTTACCAAAAAGTTTTGAAGCTATTTTAAGTACATACACCATCAACACAGAATTATTGTCACAAAGTTCACCCAAAAACTTTCATCTTATTCATACGTATTTATTTTACTTATTTCCAATAATTATGTTTAGATGGCTCATGAAAAATTCATTAGACAAAATTACCTTATCATTTTAAGTTGTTATTTTTCTGACAACTTTGTAACATAGATAACATGAGCTTATTCGACCAGTAAACCCAGGCTACTTGTCTGCATCATATTCAATGCTGATAACTCTGAGGACATGCCTATTTTAATTAAGCCAACAAACTTAAACAAGCTTTTGTTTACCAAAGATTACTTTATATCACATTAACTTGAAAGACATTTGGGTTAGGTTCTATTACATTTAGAAATAATTTATATAAATGATTACTTTAAGCCAGTTAAATAGAGCTTTTAATTTGGCCATACCATGCAGAGGTAGAAAAATATCTCACATTGTATAGGTTTGGGCAACCCTATTGACTTTCATTAGCATGTTTAATTAACATTGTCTGAAGGGGAGATTTATATGCTGTCTTACAATATCAATACTGGGGTAATGTTTCCCTCAATGAGAAACAATGTCTATCCCCACAATACAATTTATAATACAATCATGCAAAAGAGATATAATCACTTAATTCCATAAACTCTTATACCCTAATCATAGCTTTCATTAGGACTTCATCAACAAGTTTGGGTCTTATAATATTAGATATGGGAAGCATTCCTAGTCAGACATAAGGTCTACTTTCAAAAAAAAAACCACTCAGGTAAAGTTGATATAACCTCTTCATATAACATTAGCTCAAATATTCCAATGCCATAAACCCTTATAACTTTATGTTTTTTTGAATCTAATTGTAGCCTGAATCAGGGTGTTAAGCCTAGTCATTAGTTTTTTTGTATTTTATTTTTAATTTTATCTTATATAGTTACCAATAAAACAATTATGATGAGAGCTCTCTAAAAATTTTTCCAATTTATAAGTTTTTCCAATTTAAATGATTCATTCTCTGCCCATTGACAAGTAGGATATTAATAGTAACTCATTCCAATAAGCCTTTTCTGGCATAACCATGAATGCAAAAAGAGAGTGCAAAAGAAGTGGTCCCCATAAGATCCAGACAGTTCCCCTAAAAATAGTCTAAGAAAGCAAAGGCCTTCATTGCACACGCGGAGTGCACTAACAAACAATGATGGTTGAGATGACAAAGGCCCTTATGGACTGGGACCCCATATGACAAACTGCCCTGAGAGCTGACACAGCCAGAAAAAGAAACTGCGTCTTGGAACCCCAGTCTATTTGACTGGCTGCAAAAATGCATGCCAGTATGTGCACCCTCTGGATGGCAGAGACCACAGAGGTCACATAGCCAAGCTATCAAGACATAGAACCAGACAAAAGAAGAAAAATCTCATGACAAATGACACAAAGACAGAGACAAGGAAAAATAGTAATCATCTCTAGGAGGAGAAACATCAATAAACCAATGAGTACTCAAACCAAATTTCCCAGAGTCATTGAGACCAAGAAGATAGCTTCACCAATATTTTCTCCTGCTGGTCTAAATTTAGAAAGGGAGAAAATAATCACTACTCTCACTTCCATTGCACCCTTCTGGCAGAGATCCTGGAGACTGATGTGGTAAGAACCCTTACCTCTGCTGGCTCTCTCAGCGGCAGTAGTCCCAGATTGAGCAGTGTCCAGCCAGTTTTCTCCCATCCTTGCTGCCAAACTGTAGGGGAGGAAGACAATTCCTCTACCCTCTAGGTCTTTCTGGCTTGTCTAATAATCAAATTGACATAAGACAGAGTAACAAGAGAAACTCAAAGTTTAATGACATCTACACACGGGAGAGACCCAGGAAAACTGAGTAACTTGCCAAAACGGCAGAAGCCACCACACCGTCTTACCGTCTTCAGCTAAAGACAAAGGAGGATGTTGGGGGTAATGGTTTGGGACTTCAAATGGGAGGAAGACAATTTACATGGAGATGGAAAAGCAAATGTTTGATAAGACGCTTGTTTGGCCATCCATAGACAATGTGACGCAAGTGACACAGAACTTTGATAAAAATGGGCTTAGCAAAGATCCTCCCAGTCTAACGACCTGTCTTAGGAGAGGTCTTTTATCTTAAATTCTTTTAGGCAGTTGGGGGAAGGTCAAACTTCTGTCACAGTCTTTTGTCCTTAAAAATAATCAAGCCAAGGAGACACATTTTGGGGTGGCAAATTCTCATCCCCTGCGCTAGCAAGACTATGAAACATCTCCGGCAAAGGAAGGATTTCAGCGCCTGCAGAGCTGCTTTTCAACCGTGGCACGTCACATCACTCATCTCCCCACCAAAATCACCACTCAGCCCAGCCTCACAAGCAGGAGGATCAGTTCCCCACATCCCACTAGGAAGCTCGCCAAGGTGGAGGGCGAATACAGCCCCTGATCTCAGACTCACAAGGCTAGCGTAGGGTCAGGAGCGGTGCCCCTGGCAGACGTGCGAGACCTTTGCGCGGCGGAGCTTTACGGTAATTCTGCGCTGCGGCCCCGCTCTCGTGCGCAGGCGCGGAGCCGTTGCCGGCGGAGCGGTGGGGAGCCAAGCGGCTACCCTAACGGGCTCGCTGAGGGGCTGGAGCGTGTGGGTTCGGAGGCCGGCGGGGCGGCCTGACCCAGCCTGAAGCCCCGGCGGCCGCCTCCTCTGGGGTCCTGGGTAAGCCGACGGCCCTGCCGAGCAGCCACCCGGGAAGCACCCTCCCGGTGCTGGGGATTCGAGGGCGCAGGGCGCTGATGAGGTCCAGCCCTGAAGCCGTCCCGGGCCCCCCTGCGGGGGACAGCGGAGAGAGCGGGTGACACCTCCTTGGGGAAACCGAGGCCCGACGTGGAGCCCGGGAGGAGGGCTGGAGCGCTGGCTCCGGGCGCCACCCCCTCCCGTCCTCGGCCAGTGGCTCAGCACAGGACGGGAGCCGGGGTTCTCCGGGGAAACTGAGGCCCGATGGCAGTCCAGAGGAGGCGGCGTGGGCTCTGGGTCCTGAACACCCCCCCTCTCCCCCACGAGGTGAGGGGGCGGGACATGCAAGACAGCAGGGGGAGTGTTCTGGGCTTTTACTGCAAGGTTCAAACCCAGCTGCCTCATTCCTCCCTCCCGCCTTGGTCTCAGGAGGCTGCCAGAGGCTGTAAACCCTGCCTCCCTCCCAGAGCGGATGGAGCAGAAACTTTTATCGAACTCAAACAGGTTTTTTAACTGGCCGCACAGGAGGGCCGATAACTGGAACGTCAGGCTTGTGGCAAGGCAAGAGGGTTGTTATCGAAAGGCAGCCAGACATGGAGAGGGACTTAAAACTCAAATCCACCTTCTGGAAGGGAAGAAGGTAGGGGTTCTTATTTGGGGTTTTAGGGTGGGGTGGGGGAGCATGTGCCTTGCTGGCTGGTGCGTTCCCACCAGCCTGCTTTTGGCTTTGAATGCTGAATTTCTATTCCCTTGATTGTACTTTTCTGGTTAGTTTTCATCCTCTGCCTGCATTTGGCCTTGTGAGGCTGCATCTTGACGTTTGGTCCGTGACTTCTTGGGAGAAACAGCTCACTTGTGTATACTACCCTGGGGGGTAGGAAGGTGCTCTGGCCTTTTCCTGCCAAGTTCAAACCCAGCTGCCTCTTTCCCCCGTCCCCCTGTGCCAGGAGACTGCCTGAGGCTGTCAACTCTGCATCCCCTGCCTGAGCAGAAACTGGACCTTGTCCCTAGCAGAATCTCTGGAGGAGATGATGCCTGTTGCAGTTTCCTTGGGCCCATTTGCAGTAAGGCTTTTGTCTCCCTGATCCCTAGGATCCGTTCGCATGAATCCCGTCCTGGTGGTCCACGGCGGGGCAGTCAGGATTGTTGACAAGGACCAGAAAGAGCCGGTGCGCCAGGGCATCATCAGAGCCGCCACCGTGGGTTACAACATCCTCAGGGAGGGAGGGAGCGCAGTTGACGCCGTGGAAAGTGCTGTGACCGTCCTGGAAGATGATCCCGAGTTCAACGCAGGTAAATTTGCCCTGCAACTAGTAAATGATGCCTGATCGGGTTAAGCTTCTCCCTGAAAGGAAATAAAATCTTTCGAAAGTGTCACTGAATCTCATTAGCTTTGTGGTAAAACTTAATATGTTGAAGAGATTTGATTTTTCTCTTTTTACCTGTTGACCAAGTTGTTTTAAAGAATTTTTAAACCCATTAATTCACCCTTTTTTCTTTAACCTGCTTCCCAGAATTCACATCCCAAGAGGCTCTTTTATTACATCTTTTTGTGGGAGATGGAGTAGATTATACACCATAAACTGTACCCATTTTAAGTTTGGAAAAATGTGTACACCTCTGTAACCATACCACAACCAAGATCTAAAACATTTCCATTGCCCCCAAAAGTTCCTTTGCAGTTAATCACCCCCTCCCATCCCCAGTACCAGGCATCCACTGCCCTGCTTCTGTCACTATAGATGAATTTGCATTGTCTACAATTTCATAGAAATGCAATCATGCAGAGTGTATTGTTTTGTGTTTGGCTTCTTTCACTCAATCGAGCCTTTTTTGGAGTAATAATCGTCATAACTACTATGAGTGTCTACTGTGTACCCAGCAATGGTCTAAGAAATTTGTGTGATTAACTCACTCAATCTGCACTATAGTCATATGTGTTAGGTATAATTATTAATGCTCATTTCTCAGATGAGAAAACTAGGGCACAAAAAGGTTAAGTAACTTGCTGGGAGACACTCCTTCCCTCTTTATTTTAAAATAGAAAACTTAAAATCTAGGGATTAAAATACTTCTTGGCATTTACACTACCCACCCAACGTCAATCAGGGAAAAGAATTTCCGGAAATCTTAAATTAGTCAGCAAATGTTTACTGAGCATTTGTTCTGTCGCGTTGCCTCTGCTAAGCGCTTAAGAAAAATTTCCATAAGTGTGCCTGTCTATAGAATGAGGCATAACTGCATTTTTATGGCTGTTTGTTGAGCCAGAATTTTCTAGAAACTACCCCCTGCCAGCAGGGGGAGCAGCCCGCAGTTTCAGTGGGGGACTTGTTAAACTGTATGCCTGTTAGTAGTCGGGCCCCTCTTGGCTGACAAACCCCGTCTTGCAGGACCCTCATTTGGAGCAGGTCGTTGTGGTCTCCTGCCTTCTCTGACGGGATCTGTCATCTGCATGAACTGGGAAGAATGGATTAGGGCATTGAGCAGCTGGTTCTCCTTTCTTTGGTCTCTCTTCCTTCTGAGCATCTCCTTTCCGATTTCCCAGATATCTGCTGTTCAGCACATTGAGGGAGAAGAAAGTAGGGCCGGAAAGAAGAAAATCAAAGATTTGGGGAGAAAGGAGGATTTGTAACAGCATACTGTCTGCCTTGGGCTCTGTTTTCCATTTGCTTTTCCCAGCTGAGGTTGATATGAGCAAACAGTATTTCCAGCAGCCGCTGCTATAATCCACTAGAATAACTATTGGGGAACTTTGTACAAAAAGCTGACTCCTGGTAGTTATTGAGCTTAGTGGCAATAATTAGCATTCATAACACAACTTACCTGAATCTTTGTAATAGCATTGTTTACATTGTATTCACATTTAAGTATGGTTTTCACTTTATGTTTAAAGCTTGTTTCATAATACTTAGTTTATTAAAAAGTAGTTTATTAGAAACTAGCACTGTAAAAACTGAACTTTTAGATTTAAATGCTAGAAATATCCTTTAAAGGCAACCAAATAATGACCCTTTGCTCTCAATGGAATACAGCAGCATTTACACAGAACTTTAAAGAGTTAATTTATTCTCCCTATAGTTCAATTTTATAAGCCATCAAAGAGTCTTTGAGATAATAGGATTTTAATTTATCCACCGTCTTCCTGAATGTCTTATAATGTAACATCTATAAGATAAAAATCTGTGATGGGGTCTAGGAATTTATTTGTTTTGAAGATTTACAGGTGATTCTGAAGTACAACCAGGTTTAGAGTCCGTTAACCTGATACCACACCATTTTAATGGATTTTTTTAAAGTATCATTTGTATGTAGTAAAGTTCCAGTTTTTAGTGTACAGCTCCACGTATGTGGCAGACATGAGTAGTCATGTAACCGCCACCACAATCCAAACATAAAACAGTTCCAGGGCCGGCCCGGTGGCGCAGCAGATAAGTGCACATGTTCTGCTTCGGTGGCCCAGGGTTCGCCGGTTCGGATCCCGGGTGTGGACATGGCACTGCTTGGCAAGCTATGCTGTGGTAGGCGTTCCATGTATAAAGTACAGGAAGATGAGCATGGATGTTAGCTTAGGGCCAGTCTTCCTCAGCAAAAAGAGGAGGATTGGCAGCACATGTTAGCTCAGGGCTAATCTTCCTCAAAAAAAAAAAAAAAGAAAAAAGAAGAAAGAAAGAAAAAAAAGAGAAAAAATATATGTAAAACAGTTCCATTACTCAAAAATGACCCTTTGAGTCCACACCTCCGTTCACCCCTAGTCCCTGGCAACAACTCCTGTGTTTTCCGTCCCTATGCCTTTTCCAGAATGTCATAAATGGAATCATACAATATGTAGCCTTTAGAGTCTGGATTCTTGACTTAGCGTAATGCTTTGGAGGGTTATCCATGTTGACACAAGTATTTGTAGTTTATCCCTTTTTATTGTTGAGTGCTATTCCATTGTAGGGATATACCACCGGATTAGTTATTCACTACCTGAAGGACATGTTCAATTTTGGGCCATTACGAGTCACGGTAAACATTTGCATGCAGGTTTTTGTGTGAACATGTTTTTGTTTCTTGTGAGTGAATAACTTAGGTGTGGGATTGCTGATCATATGGAAGTATATATTTAACTTAAACTGCCAAGCTGTTTTCCAAAGTGCCTACTGTTTTCTGTTCCCACCAGCAAGGTATGAAAGTTCTAGTCACTCTGCATCTTCACCAACACTTGGTATTGTCAGTATGTCTCATTTTAGCCACTCTAATAGGTGTATGGTAGAACTCATGCTAGTGTTAATTTGCATTTCCTTAATGGCAAATGATGTTTATTTAACATCTTTCAAGTCTTTTGTCAATTTCTTTATTGATATTTTTTTTCTTATTACTGAGTTTTAAGAATTTTTTATGTATTCTAGAAATAGGTCTTTTATCAGATACAGGCATACCTCATTTTATTGTGCCCTGCTTTAATTGCACTTCACTTTGTTGTGTTTTGTTTTTTACAAGACTCTCCACCAGCAAAAAGATTACAGCTTGCTGAAGGCTCAGATGATGGTTAGCATTTTTTAGCAATAGAGTATTTTTTAATTAAGGTACGTAAATTGGTTTTTTAGACATAATGCTATTGCATACTTAATAGACTACAGTATCGGGTAAACATAACCGTGTGCACCGGGAAACCAAAAAAATTCGTGTGACTTGCTTTATTGCCATACTCACTTTATTGCAGTGGACTGGAACCAAACCTACAATATCTCTGAGGTCTGCCTGTATGTGATTGCAGATATTTGCTCCCAGTCTGTGGCTTGTCTTTTCTTTCTCTTAGTGTCTTTCAGAGATCAGAAGTTCTTAATTTTGTCGAAGTCCAATTTATCAGTTTTTTTAATGGATCATGCTTTTTGTGTCATATCTTAAGACATACTTGCCAAACCCAGAGACACAAACATTTTTCTCTTTTATTTTCTTCTAGAAATTTCCTAGTTCCAGGTTTTTGATTGAGGTCTATGATCGTTGCTAATGAGTTTTTGTATATGGAGCGAGGTATGTATCAAGGTTCAGTTTTACATCATTGTTCAGCACCACTTGTTGAAATGACAATCCTTTCTCCATTGAAATGCCCTTTCACTTTTGTCAATAATCAGTTGACTTTATATTTATGGGTGTATTTCTGGACTCTCTTCTGTTCCATTTGTCTATATGTGTGTGCTTTCACTAATACCATAATGTCTTGATTACTGTAGTTTTATGTTTTTTCTTAAAATGAGGTAGTAAGAGTCTTGCAGCTCTATTTTTTTCATGTTTGTTTTGGCTGCTCTAGTCCCTTTCCCTTCCCACAAGTTTGAGAATCACTTTGTCAATTTCTACAAAAAAATCCTGCTAGAATTTTTATTAAGATTGTGTTGAATCTACAGGTTAGTTTGGAGAGAATTGAAATGTTAGTACTGAGCCTTCTGGTCCATGAACACAGTATATACTTCCATTTATTTAGATGTTCTTTGATTTCTTTTATCAGTGTTTTGTAGTTTTCAGCATACAAAGCTTAGATTTATACCTAATTATTTCATGTATTTTGGTGCTGTTGTAAGGACTACTTTTTAAAATTTTAATTACCAATTGTTCATTGCTAGTGTATGAATATACAATTGACTTTTTTCATATGCTTATTTGCCATCTTTGGTGAGGTGTCAGTTAAGGTCTTTGACTCGTTTTCTAATCAGGTTGTTTATTTCCTTATTGTTGAATGTTAAGACTTCTTTGTGTATTTTAGATAGCAGTCCTTTATCAGATAGGTCTTTTACAAGTAGTTTCTCCCGGTCTGTGCCTCGTCTTTTCATTCTCTTGACAGTGTCTTTCATAGGGCAGAAATGTTTCATTTTAATAAAGTCCACCTTAATAATTTTTTCTTTCATGGTTCATGCCTTTGGTATTGTATCTGAAAAGCCACACGCAAGGTCATCTAGGTGGTCTTCCATGTTATCTTCTAGGAATTTTATCATTTTGCATTTTACGTTTAGGTCTGTGATCAATTTTGAGTTAATTTTTGTGAAGGGTTTAAGATCTATGTATACTTTCAGTTTTTTGCGTATGGATGTCCAGTTGTTCCAGCACTATTTGTTGAAAAGACTTATTTTTACTCCATTGTATTGCTTTTATTCCTAAGATTCTTCACCCGATTCCAATGGTGTGGGTTTTTCCGTACCACCAAGCAATTGTCAGACACCAGCTGGGTGTCTTAAATCCAGCTCAATTCTGACACTGTTTACCCAGAGATAGCATCAGATTCCACAGGTTAGGGGCTCAGTCCCACAGGAGTGCCCTCCACTTCAGATGCCAGTTGCAAGTCCAGGTTGTAACCTCTGCTTCTGGCAGACTGGCTATAGATCAAAGGTTCCCTTGACCCTCTCCTTGGGTTGGATTAATGTGCTAGAGTAGCTAGCAGAACTCAGGAAGCCAATTTACTCACTAGATTACTGTTTTACAGTATTAAAGAGGATGTTAAAGGATATGAATCAACAAGTAGATGAAGAGATACCTAGGGTGACATCCTCTGTCCCTGTGGAGTTTGGAGCCCAGCATAGTGGCATGTTAAAGTGTTCTGGTTCACTGTCCTGGAAGCTCTCTGAACCCTGTCCTTTTGGGTTTTATGGAGGCCTCATTACTTAGGCATGGTTGAGTAAATCACTGGCCATTGGTGATTGATTCACCCTCCAGCCCTTCTCTCCTCCCCGGAAATCAGGGAGTGGGGCTCAAAGTTTCAACCCTTTATTCATAGTTGGTTCCTATGGCAACAGCCCCCATCTTTAGGGGATTCCTAAAAGTTGCCTCGTTAACATAAACTCAGTTGTAGTGGAAAAGGGCTTGTTATGAGTAACAAGACACCCATTTCACCTTTGTGGCTTCAAAGCAATTTCAGGAACTGAGGACAAAAGACCAAATATTGTAACAAAAGATACTCCCATTGCTCTCATGCTTTAGGAAATACCAAGGGTTTTGGGAGCTGTGAGCCGGGAACTGTGGACAAAGACCAAAATATACATTTAATATAAATCATGGTATCACAGCTCCTTTGTCAAAGATCAGTGTTTATTTGGGTCTGTCTCTGGGCTCTCTATTCCGTTTAATTGATCTGTTTGTCTATTCTTTTGCTGGTACCACACTGTCTTGATTATTGTAGCTATGTAGTAAGTATCATCTGCAAATAAAGACAGTTTTATTTCTTCTCTCTGATCTTTATGCCTTTTCTTTCTTTCCTTGCCTTATTGTTGAATAAGAATGGTGAGAGCAAACACACTTGCATTTTTTCCAATCTTAGAGGGATAGCAGTGTCTTTCACCATTAAGTATGACGTTGGTTGTAGGAATTTACAGATGCCCTTCCTCAGATTGAGGAGGTCCCATTATTCTTAGTTTCCTGAGATGTTTTTCTCTCATGAATGGATGTTGAATTTTATCAAATCCTTTTTCTGCATCTATTGAGATGACCATGTCGTTTTTCTTTTGTCTATTGATAGGGTGAATATTAATTGATTGATTTTTGAATTTTGAACCAACTTTGCATCCCTGGGATTAACACCACTTTGTTGTGATGTTGTGATAGGTTTTTCTTCTCTGATGCTTGGTTTGGTTTGATAGTGTTTTCTTGAGAATTTTGTATCTGTATTCATGAGGGATACTGGTCTGTAGTTTTATTTTCTTATGATATCTGTCTAGTTTTGATATGAGAATAGTGCTGGCTACATATGAATTGAAATGTGTGCCATCCTTTTCTGTTTTTCTTGAAGAGTTTGTATAAAATTATATGATTTCTTTGTAGATATTTGGTAGAATTTGCCAGTGAAGCCATCTGGGGCTCGAGTTTGTTTTTTGTTTTGTTTTGAAGGAAAGTTTTTACTAAAATTGGCTTCTTTAATAGGCATGGGAGTATTCAGGTTATCTCTTTCTTTGAGTGAGCTTCAGGGAACTAGCTTTTGGCTTGGGGAGGGTTTTTTGGATTTTCTTGTTTTTTCTTTTACTGTTTTTCTGTTCTAAATTTCATTGATTTATCTTTATTGTCTCCTTTCTTCAGCTTGTCTTGGGAATAATTTGCTTTTCTTTTTCCCGTTAGATCATTAATGTGAGATCATTCTTTTCTAATTCAAGCGTTTAATGCTTTAAATTTTACACTAAGTATTACTTTGATTGCATCCTACAAGTTTTTACACATTGTCTTTTCATTTTCATTCTGTTCAAAATGTGTTCCAATTTCCCTTGTGATTCCTCTTTAAACCATGGGTTATTTAGAAGTCTGATACTTAATTTCCAAATATTTGTGGATTTTCCAAATATTTTTAATTTAATTCTGTTACCATCAAAGGACATATTTTGTGTGATTTGCCTTCTTTTAAATTTTGTAAGCTTTGTTTTTGGCTGAGAAGATGGTCTCTCTTGGTAAATATCCCATTTGCACTTCTAAAGAACATACTGGATGCAGTTGTTGGGTGGAAAGTTCTGTAAATCTTGATACGGTCAAGTTGGTTGATAATGTTGTTCATATCTTCTATATCTTGATTTTCTGTCTATTCATTACTGAGAGAGGAGTGGTGAAGTCTTTAATTGCAATTGTGGATTTTTCTATTTCTCCTTTGAGTTCTATAAGTTTTTGCTTCGTTTATTCTGAAACTGTTGTTCAGTGCATAGATTGTTGTTTTCTTGGTAAATTGACCTCTTTATTATTGCTTAATGTCCTCATTATCATTTAATGTTCCTTGTTCTGAAGTATACTTTGCCTGACATTAATATATCTACTCCAGGGGCCGGCCCGGTGGCGCAGTGGTTAAGTTCGCACGTTTCCCTTCTCGGTGGCCCGGGATTTGCCGGTTCGGATCCCGGGTGTGGACATGGCACTGCTTGGCATGCCATGCTGTGGTAGGCGTCCCATGTATAAAGTAGAGGAAGATGGGCATGATATTAGCTCAGGGCCAGGCTTCCTCAGCAAAAAAGAGGAGGACTGGCAGTAGTTAGCTCAGGGCTAATCTTCCTCAAAAATATAAATAAATAAATAAAAATATATCTACTCCAGCTTTCATTTGATTTATTTTGTCATGGTATAACTTTTCAATTCTTTTACTTTTAAACTACTTGTGTCTTTATGTTTAAAGTAGATTTCTTATAGGCAGAGTATGATTGTCTTATCTTTTATACAAGTTGATAATCTCTGCTTTTTTTGGGGATGTTTAGACCATTTACATTTAATGTGATTATTGATATGGTTAGGTATAAATTGTCATCTTGCTATTTGTTTTCTATTTTTCCAATCTATTCATTGTTTATTTTTTCCTCTCTTTCTGCCTTTTTTTGGAATAATTGAATGTTGTATATGATTCCATCTTACCTCCTTTGTTGGCCTAGTAGCTAGAATTCTTTTTTTAAGGGTTGTTTTAGGGTTTGTAGTATACCTCTTTCACTTGTCACCATCCACCTTCAAGTGATATAGTGCTTCATGCATTGTGCTGTAACACTGCAAGAGCATACTTCTGTTTCCCCTCTCCTGGCCTTTGTGCTATTATTATCATATATTTTACTTCTGTGTATATTATCAATTGCCCAATACATTATTATTTTTCTTTTAAACAGTTATATTTTAAAGATATTTTAAAAATAAAGGGAAAAAATATTTCTGCTTATCCACACATTAGCCGTTTCCAGTGCTCTTCATTCTTTTGTGTGGATCCTGATTGCTACCTGCTGTCATTTTCCTTCTGCCTGAAAAACTTCCTTTAACATTTCTTCTATTGCACATGTGATACTGATCAATTCTTTCAGCTTTTGTGTGTCTGAAAAAGTCTTTGTTTTCTTTTTTTGAGAGATACTTTCGCCAGGTATAGAATTTCAACATGACTGGTTTTTTCTTTCAGGTCTTTAAAGATGTTGCTACATGGTCTTCTGGCTTACATCATTTCTGACAAGAAATAAATTTTGTCTTTTTTCCTCTCTACCTAATGGTATGCCTGGGTGTAGTTTTCTTCATATTTCTTTTCCTTGGAGTTTATTGAGCTTCTCAGATCTGTGAATTTATAGTTTTCATGAAATTTGAAAATGTTTTATCCATTATTTCCTTAAATATTTTTTTTGTTCCTCTGTCTCACCTCTACTTTCGGGAACTCCAGTTATACATACATTGGGCTTCTTGAAATTGTCCCTGAGTTCAGTGATGCTCTGTTCTTTTTTTGGTTTTTTTTTCAGTCTTTTTTGGTTTTCTCATTTTGGATAGTTTCTATTGCTGTGTCTTTAAGTTCATAAACCTTTTCTACTGCAGTGTCTGATCTGGTGTTAATACTATCCAGTGTATTTTTCATTTCAGACTTCTTTTTTTCATCTCTAGAAGTTCTGTTTGGGTCCTTTTATATTTTCTTCCACATTCTGGTACACATGGAATATAGTTATAACAGCTGTTTTAACATCTTTGTCTACTGCTTCTATCATTTGTGTCGTTTCTGGGTCTGTTACTGTCAGTTGAGTGTTTTTCTCTTCATTATGGGTCACGTTTTCCTGTTTCTTTGTGAGCCTGGTAATTTCTTATTGGATACCAGACATTGTGAATTTTATCTTGTTAGTTGCTGGATATTTTTATAATCCTTTAAATATTCTTGAGCTTTGTTCTTATCCCATTTTACAGATGAGGCAACAGGCACAAAAAGGTTAAGAACAGCTAGACTTTATAGACATCATCTAGGCATATTGGAGAAAGAGTGCTAGTGATAAAGAGAACAGAATGTGCAAGAGTGAAGAGGAATGACACAGTAATGAGAGCTTATGGCACTTTCAGAGAAACCTAGTATTTCAGTAAAGCATAGCCAAGGAGAGGAGATGTGGCTAGAAAAGTAAGTCAGAGGCCAGATCAGGAAGAGCTTCATACTTTTTATTGTGTGGGTCATGGGGTGCCAAGTCAGATTTGTGTTTTAAAAATTTTTCCTCTGGTAATGGGGTAGAGGATGAATTGAAGTAGGCAGCCTAGAGGAAACTAAACCTATTTCTAAATTCCTAATTCTTCTTTTTCAACCTGTTTTTGGTTTTAGGTTTTGGATCTGTCTTAAACACAGATGGTGAAGTTGAAATGGATGCCAGTATCATGAATGGAAAAGACCTGTCTGCAGGAGCCGTGTCTGCAGTCCGCTGTGTAGCAAATCCCATTAAACTTGCGCGGCTTGTTATGGAAAAGGTATATGTGATAATAAAGCATCCTTCTCCTACGGAATTGTTACTTGTGTACTCTGGTGACTAAAAGGGGTCTGACTGTAGGAAATACTTGAGATCACTATTCTCCTAAAATTATATAAAAGAATGGAAACCGTGTTATTTAAGTTTGTCGACTAAGCCAAGATTCTGACTCTGTTGACAATGTAGTTTGAATAGTAATCATTTAACCAGTGATTACTTTGTTTTCATGTTATCCTCCTGTATTTTCTTCAGCCTTCTCTCCACACGTATAACACACACAAACGCAACACACCCACTGTTCAATAGCATGTGTCAAATAAAAATGGATTAAGTTCGCTAAATTTAAGGTCATACATAAGTCACATTCCTAGTACTATTCCGCCATTTTTGAGTTTTTTTAAAAAATACAAAAACTCAGAGGACCAGGCTGGTTCCAACATCCGGAAAAGCAAGCCAGTGGAATCTGCATTTTTGAGGCTTTGTACCCAGAGAAGTAATTATTTCTACACCTTTCAAACAATGAAAAAGATTTTAACTTTTTCAAAAAACTAACCATTTTCCCTTTCTTTCTGGCTCTAGACACCTCACTGCTTTCTGACTGATCAAGGTGCAGCAAAATTTGCAGCAGCCATGGGGATTCCAGAGGTTCCTGGAAAGCAGTTGGTAACAGAGAGAAACATAAAACTCCTAGAAAAGGAGAAGCATGAGAAAGATGCTCAGAAATTAGACTGCCAAAAGTAAGTGTCATCTGCGGCTCATGTGTTTGGGATTTATTCAAGTGTGAAAGTTTGACAGATATCTGGTTATATACATTTCTTAAGTAAATCTAATATCACTTGGTAGTTTCAGTTTTCATACAAAATAATTCACACTAAATAATGGAAAAACTGCTCTTTTCTTAAATTTAACCTCATTTATTACTCCTGTGAATAGCAACTCGAATTAGGCTACCAGAGTTCCTCTCCAACATAATTTAATAAGAGAATGCCTTGTGTTAATGTGTTAACTATCTGGATGCTTCTTGATCAGTTCGTTGTCTTAACTACAAGAGTCCCCCTTATCCACAGTTTCACTGTCCATGGTTCAGTTACCCCTAGTCAACTACAGTCCGAAAATATTAAATGGAAAATTCCAGAAATAAACAATTCATAAGTTTTAAATTGCACGCCAGTCTGAGTAGTGTGAGGAATCTCTCGCCCTCCCACTCTGTCCTGCGGAGAGGTGAATCATCCCTTTGTTGATCGTATCCGCTCTGTGTATGCTCCCTGCTCATTAGTCACCTAGTAGCTGTCTCGGTTGTCAGAGCGACAATCATGATATCACAGTGCTTGTGTTCAAGTAACCCTTATTTTACTTAATAATGGCCCCAAAGCCAACTTTATTATTAGTTATTGTTGTGGATCTTTTACTGTAACTAATTTATACATTAGACTTTATCAAACATAGTATATATATGGTTTGGTACTGTCCAAAGTTTCAGGCATCCACTGGGGGTCTTGGAATGTATCCCCCTCAGATCGGGGGGACTACTGTAGACTAAACAGGTTCTCTGTGGTCTAGTGTACCCTGTGAACTTACTTAAGCACTCTTTCATAGTGCAGAGAAATCAGTAAACTCTGATAAGTCTGAGTTAATGATATGTTCTGAATTACAGTTTTCTTTGTTAGAGATTTCAGAATCCCAAATAAAAGCCCCCTTATTTAAAGAAAATTTGAAAAGTAAAATTTGAATATGGCCCAGGAGTTTATAATGGAACATAATCTGTTGACTCTGTGCACTTTTTTAGATTTGTAATTTAACCAGAGATACACTTTAGTATCACCTGGGGAGCTTTTTAAAAATATACATGTCTGAGCTCTTCCCCAGGGAATTTAATAGGTATGAGGTAGAGAGACCAGGCCGCTGTATTAGGAAAAAGTTTCCCAGGTAATTCTGATGTGTCCCCGGGTTGAGAATCTGTTTTCCAAGATTGGCCGTGTGTTGATGGCTGTTGATAACCTTACCAAATGTGCTGTTGTACCTGTGGGCTAGAGTCACAGGAACGGGGTTGCTTCATCAATGGTTCATGTACGTTTTCATAGATGTTGCCATATTACTTTCCAAAAATTCTGCAACAACACACGTCTCCACCAGCCAGTGCTACTTTTAGATTTAAGCAAGAGGGGCTCCTTCCCTGGGCCCTGCACTTTAGAAGGCCCTCATATCACAAATACACAAAACAGCTGGTTTATTACACATACTTGCGGCATCTCTGTCACTCAGCAGTGGCACAGCATCACCCATAACCCTCATCATCTGCCCTTGTGACTAACATCATTCAGCCCCCAGCAAAACGCTTCTCTGCGTCTCTTGCTCTGTCTTGGAAGCAAAGGCCACCTAAGTCTAAAGGTTTATGGATTGTGCCCCTGCTGACATCAGAAATGGACACTGCTTTGGAACGTGGGGAAGAATTGAACAGCACAAGGACTTAGGTAAGAGAAAAAGACAAATTAACTTGTCAAATAAATTCTTGCATAATGAAGTGTCGTTTCCCAGTCGTGCCCAGTGCCCATTTTCTCTACATGTTTCAATTTATGGTTCTGGAGGCATTTGTGGAATAGTACAGTATCTGCAAGACTTGCACGTGAGGGCGGATGCCTGTTACTCTTGAATTTGTGTATGTGTAGGTCTAGACGGCACTGTCCAATAGAAATGCGAGAGCCACGGAGGCAATCTGCAGTTTTCCAGTCGCCACATTTAAAAAAAATAAACAGGTGAGATTAATATTAAGTTTAACCCAGTATACCCGAAATATGATCGTTTCAACATGTAATCAATATAAATGAATGTAAATCCAGTATAAAATTTGATAAAATTTGATATTAAATATTCAAAATCTGATGTGTGATTTACACTTCCGGCGCATCTCGCTGCGGACTGCCCACGTTTCCAGTGCTCAGGAGACCCATGTAGTTAGTGGCTGCTGTATTGGACAGCACAGGTCTAGATAGAACCTGCGTGCAGAACCAACTCTTTATGTCAGCAGCTAAATGAACACTGAATATTAGAGTTGTGAATGGTTTTATTCTTACAAGAATATTTAGAAGATTTAGTTAAATTTTCAATAATGTTAAAAATTTCAGCTTTTAAATAATATTCATTAATTGTAACTTATATTTTGACTTTAATATTAATAATTTTGTATAATTTAGAAAAAACTAACTGAAATTATATCTGAAAATTGCTTTTTTATCTTTTTGAATTTGCTCTTAATTTTGGTGAAAATATGTTCTAATTTTGTACACTTTCAATATAATTCCATTTTACTTTTTAATCCCTAGATTGTTGAAAATGAGCATAAGTCAAGATTTTGATAGAAAAAGAACACTTAAGAGGAACTCACAAAAGAAAAAAAAAGCTGAAAGGAAAAAAGAAGCAAAAAATCTTCAAAGAAATGGTCTGCTTTCATTTTTAAAAACAAAACAGTAAAAGTAAGCAGTCTTCTTCCAGGATGATTCACATAAAATTCACAGACAGGACATTACAAATTATTTGCTCAATGAAGATTTAATTACTTATCAAAACAATGAAAATTGTTGAGGCTGTTATTCTCATCAAGTCCATAACTTGAACAGTTCAGATGAAATCGCTGCAGCTTCGTGTTCTTTAGTGAAGGAGACTTCGTTGAGAATGACGAAGAGTCACACACACAGTTAGCACTGGGGGGAAAAGACTGAATAAACAACAAATGATGCTGGAGAAAGCCAAGATAGAAAACATCAACGTAATGTTCTTGAAAGAATAATACAATGTGTCCAATATTTAGCCAAGCCTAATGATGCTTTTCATAGCACCACCAACACAGTGTTTGCAGAAAACAACAGAAAATTTCTAGGTTTTGTAAAAATTATTTCAAAATTTCATAAAATGCCAAACGTGTAAATAGGACAAAAAATATTGAAACTAATGATCACTATCTGGGATAGAGAATTCAAACAGATGAATTTAATGGGTAAGAAAGCAAGAGATAAAATAATATGTAATTTTTTAAAAAAATACTCAGTTCAACTAGAATGTACCACGGTCAGAAGACATGTCGAAAAACTAACATTTAAAAGACTGTCAAAGGTGAGACTGTGATAATGGAGCTAATATGGTTGGTAAATAAAAGGTAAATAAGTACGAAGTTTGGCCGAGAATCCAGAGATATTCTGTGTGACATGTACAGTTCACAGTTTGAATTTGTTTCTAGGAGACAGGCCCTCCGCTGTGCCGATAATAATGACGTTGTGGGACAGTAGAGCATCCATTAACGCGATTTTCTAGATAGGCCCAAAGATGGAACAGCTTGATGAAACTTTCAGACTCATGGAGGGAATACCCACGAAATGCTGTTAGGGTCGTTAAGTTGAATTTCGATAGAAGAGTCGAGCAGAACCACAGACGACCCTCAAGGAGCAAGTCCTGGACTGTGGCAGAAGGTGAAGGTGATGGTGCATTTGCGCTGTGTGCAGTTCTTTAGTGTGAACTCTTCATTTCTATCGATAAGCTTAACAAAAGCTTGAAAAAAATTCGGCTGTTTCACTTTTAAAGGATTAAATTTTTTTTTAAAGTTTAGAAAAACAAAAGCAAAAATGCATGTTAAATACACAAGAAAAATGACATTCCAATAAAATATAAGCAAATTGAAACAAGGAAACAACTATTTGCCTAAGCTGAAGGGAAAGATTCGTGTATAAAAAAATCCCCAAAACAGTTTCTGTAGAGGCTCTTTTTCTGTTCCTTATAAATCAAAGCATAGTACCATTCAAAGAAAGATTTGAACAGAATGCAACAAGATACTGCTGTTTTCAGTTTTCTTTATAATATACCATCATTGAAATTTGAAAGAAGTTAAGATATTCTGCATGGATCTAAATACTGCTTAAGAGATGATGAAAATGACTATCATAAATGATTGTGATTTATATGATCAAATTAAAATATGTAATATCTTCTGTGATAATTCTTCATCATAATTAAATTGTCATCACTGGTAGTTTGTCAGCTTTCAGTCATATGAAAACCATAGCTTTACAATACTTTTCAAGATACATTTATCACAGTAAGAGGATAGAACATATTTATGACTTCTAAATATGAAACATTTGGTGTTTGGGCCTCCATCTGCATTTGTATTCTTGCCTGGACCCCTTGCAAATGTTAAGGGTGGACCTGCCATCAGCAGTGACTGGGAGTACCTCTTTCCTTATCTGGTGCAAGAAGGATGACAGTGTCGGTTTACTTTGCTCTTCCCTGACTACTAACAAGTTTGAGCATTTTCCCTTTGTTTGTGGGTCATTCTTTTCTTTTAGTTTCCCTGTTTTTGTCCTATGATCATTTTTTCTCTTTAGTTGTTTCATTCCCTATCAATCGTAAGGCTATCTTTGCTGTTAAAAACTTTTCCCAAATCTGTTGTTTTTAATCTTGCTTGTGATATTTCCGCCGTATAAGAGGGTTTTTTTTTTTTGTAAAAAAATATGTAGGCTACCTCTTCTTGTAGAGTCTTCTTGTAACTTAGAAGGTAGCCCCACCCTGAGGCATATATTCACCTAGATTTTCTTGAAGAATTTTGTTCTGTGTTTTGTATTTAGGTCTTTAGCTATCTGGAGTTGATTTTTGTGAATGATGGAAGGTAGGGTTCCTGTTTCTTCTAAACAGATGAGCAGATTTCTCCTTCTCACCCCTTGAATGCTGCGGCTCACTCTCTCCATGTGGTTGCCTAAAAGGTACCTCTGGCTTCCCTCCCAAACTGGGCTCTATTTCTCCACCTGACCCCCTCCACACATACCAACAACAAAACAAAAACCTGTTCCTAATGGTCTTCTGCACTTCAGTAAATGGTTCTTGCATCCTTTCAGTTCCTGAGGCCAAAAGCCATAGACTTGTTGGTGATTTCTCTCTCTCACGTGCAGTCCACCTGCAAATTCTATCGACTCTGCCTTCGAAATGTCCCCAGTCCAGCCTGCTTCTCACCCTGTCCACTGGAACCACCCTAAGAAGCCACTGTCTCTTCAAGCCTCCTGACGTCTCTATTTCCATGCTTGTCTCCTTCAGTCAACACAAGAGTGAGAATAATGATTTTAAGATAAACTTTTTGTAGGAGTATAGCATAGATGCAGAAGTGCATTAATCGTGGGTGCACTCCTTGATGAATTTTCACTGTGGCCAAACCCATGTAATCACCACCCAGATCAAGAAATAGAATATTGCCGGAAGCTGCCCCTTGTGCCCCCTTCCATTCGCGAGCCTCCCCCAAGGTAACCACTCATCTGACTGCTAACACCGTGGCTTCGTGTTGCCTGTATGTGAACTTTATTTAAATGGAATCCTATAGTGTGTGGGGTTTGGGGTGCCCTCTTTGATGATGATATTTCTGAGGTTCATCCATTTGTTGCACATAGTAGTTTATTCTCGTTGCACTATAGTATCCCATTTCATGAATTTGTCACAATTTATCTACTCTACCTTTGGTGGACATTCGTGTTGTTTTCAGTTTGTTGTTTACAAATAGTACTACTGTGAACATTTTTGTATGCTTTTTTGGTGAACACATCTCCACATTTCTGTTGGAAGAAATGATCTTAAGAAAAAACAGAAACTGGAACTTAATTTTGAGAATGAAAGGGGCACTGTCAATTGAGCCAGAACAACAAGTGTAAATCAGGACTGTCCTGGGTAACCAGGAGGGATGGTCACCCCACCTGTCGAAGCCTTCATGATGTGGCTGCTGGCCGTCCCTCTGACCCTCCCACACTCTCCCCGCCTTATTGTCTCCAACCACAGTGGCCTTGAAATTCTGTAAACTTGGCAAGCGTGTTCCTGCTTCAGGAACGTTCTTCCCTGGCAATCAGCATGGCTTGACCCCTCCTTCCTTCAGAGAGGCCCTATATAAAACAGCACCTCCCCACCGCCACTCTCCCCTTATTCTGTTGTAGTCATCTTAGTTTTTATTGCTATTTGATTAAACCTGAAATTTTGATTGCTCTGTTATCCTCTGCCCCAAATGCAAGCTCCACGGGAGAAGGGACTCTGTCCGTCGAGGTCACTGCTGTGTCGCTGCGCTCACAACGGTGCCTCAAATACAGTTCATCATAGAGCGCAGGTGGGGGGTATATGACTCTCGTACAATTTCTACTTTTTTACTTGAAAATTTATAATAAAATGTGAGGGAAACAGCTAACATTTTATCTTTACAACAAGCCCCATGAAACAGTCAAAGTGGGTCTATGGACGGGCAGCATCAGCATCACCTGGGAGGTTGTCAGAAATGCAGGGTCCTGGGTCCCACCCTGCACCCACTGCTCAGGATCTCCGGGGGAGCCCAGGGAGCCAGGGGATTCTTATGCACACTCAAGGTTGAGAGGCACTCAATTTTTTCCCATTTTATAGATGGGAAAGTGAGACACAGAGAAGAAAACTTAAGTCACACAGCTAGAAAATGATGGTGCTGGGAGTGGATGTGCTCTTAAAGTTGAGGCCTGACAGAATGTCTCTCAATCTGACTGACGAGGAATAAAAAGCAGACTCGCTTTGCCCTCTCCTAGACCCAGGAATGTTGGCATCAAAATGCGTCTCGTTTGCCGTTAACATACAATGGGGAACTTGAGTGGTATTAAGCTACACTGTTACTTGTGGGAGTGTTTCTCATCTTCAGCCTGTCACTTTTTTCTGTTTATTTTTGGCAGAAACTTGGGCACTGTGGGTGCTGTTGCCTTGGACTGCAGAGGAAACGTGGCTTATGCAACCTCTACGGGGGGCATCGTTAATAAAATGGTCGGCCGAGTAGGGGACACACCGTGTATAGGTGGGCTTGCTGGATGGCTACTGCTCCCACTTCCCCTATCCACAAGTTCTCATCCTCGATTCTCCGCCCCTCTCTCCTTGTCTTTCTTTCTTCGTGTCCCTCCTCTTCTTGGTGGCAGCTTCAGGATTTCTGGGAGTGGCAGTTGGACTGGAAGGAGTTGTTTAGGGCACGCACTGATTTCAGAGGGCGTTTCAGAGGGCACTCAGCTCTCTGTTTCTCCTAGATTGTACGTCTTTGGGGTGACCTGGGAGGGAGATGGGGGATGCCCCCAAGCTGCCCCATAGTGCCCCTGTCTTCTCGCCAGCCACAATGGCAGCATCTGCAGACTTATTCCCAAAGGACCAAGTACACAAAACCTATTCCCAGGCATGAGGTCAAGTTAGTGAAAAGAAAACAGAATTTAAGTTTGTAGTTTTTATATTTGAGTGGCATGAAAGAGACACACTGCTTCTACAGAGATACTACAGATCGAAATGTTCTTTGCATTAACCCTGAAGCACATTATCTAATTCCCAGGAGTGGGTCAGTGGGGGCTGTATGTGTTTCACTCTGTGCAGACTGGGTAGATATGCTTTGGGGCAAAGGAGGGGCTGTCCTGGTGTAGCTGCTCCTTGAAAGGTCAGGCCTCTTGTCCATGAGGCTCCTTCGTCCTCCTGATTTCAGGGTCGTCACATGGTGCTCACTAGTCCACCTGTGCATCCCAAGGTCGTGGCTACTAATCTGACCTTCGTCTACGCGTTGCACTCTTTGGGATTTAATATTCATGTAGCATTAGACTTGTAATATGTGTTTGGGTTTCTTGACTACTGCTACTCAGCACCGTCGCCTTCTTTGAGCAGGATCTGGAGGTTATGCTGACAATGACATTGGAGCCGTTTCAACGACGGGGCACGGGGAAAGCGTCATGAAGGTGAATCTGGCCAGACTCGCTCTCTTCCACGTGGAACAGGGTACGTAGAACAAGTTCATCCTCTCCAAAGACGAGTGAAGAGAAGCTGTTTATAAATAGATGCAGAAGTATGTGAAATCGTCCCTTTTTGTTTGCTATAGATGTTGCTTTCAGGTTAACACTATTTTGGCTCCTTCCCACCTTCTGTTAGGATCTGGAGAAAAGCATTTAGAATATCGTTTGTCATCCCACCAACTGGGAGAAGATATTTGCAAATCACATATCTGATAAGGGGTTAATATCCAAAATATATAAATAGCTTGTACAGCTCAACAGGAAAACCAACAGGCTGATCAAAAAATGGGCAGAGGAATGAACAGAATACCATTTGTCTTGTGCATCTCGGGAGAAGGGGACAGTAGAGAGGCTGTGAGCCTGGGTGTGGGAGACCGGGCGCTCTGCCCAGGCTGGTGCGAGGGCTCCGTCTCAGTGCAAGGAGGGTCTTTTATGTGAGGATCCTTCTCTGAAGCGTTCAAACAGAATTATTTACTAAAAGTCTTTGTTAATTCGCTGTGGGTTTCCATTCTGCAAATGATTTTCCCATCAGATTCCTTTCAGTAACGTATGTTTCTCAACCTTGTTTTCAGGAAAGACGTTGGAAGAGGCTGCTGATATCTCGTTGGGTTATATGAAGTCGAAGCTCAAAGGTTTAGGTGGCGTCATCTTGGTCAGCAAAGCAGGAGACTGGGCAGTAAAGTGGACCTCTGCGTCCATGCCCTGGGCAGCTGTCAAGGATGGCAAGCTGCACTCTGGAATTTATCTTGATGACGCCAGTATCACTGACCTGCCCTAAGCCCTGGAAGATTGTATTCTAGATGCTAGCTTGGAGGTCAAGTACAGCTTCCTGTGTGGAGACTCAGCTTAATCAATTAGATGTAGAAATGGAAAAAGCCTGCAGTTTATCACTCCTTTGGTTGCCTTAATCAGTAAGTATCTGAGTGCTTTTTCATGTGTAGAAGATAAACAAATACATAGATAAGAAGAATAGATTAGTGGTTACTAGACTAGAAGGGGGTGGGGGGAGGGCTAAAGGGGTACAGGGGCACATATGTATGGTGACAGGTAAAAACTGGACTATTGGTGGTGAACATGATGCAGTCTATACAGAAACTGAAATATAGTGATGTACACCTGAAATTTACACAAAGTTGTAAGCCAGTATGATCCCAATAAAATAAAATTAAAAAAAATAAGTATATATGTGTTTGGCTGAGGGGTGGATTCTGAAGTGATGAGGGAAATGTCTGTGTTAAGGTCAAAGTAAGACTAGTGGGCATGACACACTCTGCTGAGCCTTTCTCGCGAGCTGAGCCCTTATCTTAGGTTAGAAAGAAGAAGAGACGTGATCGTAACACGGCAGGAGCTGCCTAGTGCGGGCAGTGCCCTTTGGAGGTGGGAGACTCGCGGCAGAGACGGGAGCTGCAGCCTGAAAGGCTTGTGGGATTCAGAGGAGAGCGACTCCCCAGGCTCTCTTGGTTGCAGACTTTCCCACAGGACCAGGGAGGGGCAGGGAGGGGAGGGGAGGGCCCAGTGGAGGGATGTGAAAGTAAGACAGCAGCAGCAGAGCAAGTGGGAGAAGTCCAGGTGAACCGCCACGTCAGCCTGTCGCAGAGTCCGTTTAGACAGCGGGTAAAAGAATCTGTGAGAGGGTAAACTGACTTCCAAGAAAGTTGAGATCTTCTCTAACTTGCTAATATGGACATGTTTCCAGACACTTTAAAGGGACCCTCTGGTAACCCGTAGCTCTCTAGTCTGGAGATGAAGGGTCCCAATGGAGACTGTGGCTCTCCTTCCAGTCTGAGGGCTTTCCTGGGCTCACACACGAGTCTGCTCACCTACTGTTTTCCCAGCAGCCAGCACGGCTGACCAGAGCCTCCACCTGCCGCAGACCCTCTGGGTCCTCATAGTGAGGAATGCAGCTCGCAACCTCTCTCCTCTCCTACCACAAGGCAGGGCCAATCCATGTGGAGATGACGCCGTGACCTAAGGCGTTCTCATACTGTCCAGTGCTGTGGGGTCCTCCCCAGCTGAATCAGGTGTGTGTGCAATGTGGTCAGCATGGTGAAGAAAGTAATTTCCTTGGTGGAGCGTATTCCTATTAATCTCTCTTTACACAGGAAATGGTATTTCTGCTGTGACATATCTGCTCAGTGTTTTAGTCTGTCAGGGCTTATCTTCTCTCTGGAAAGAAATTGCTTAACTTTAAATTCCATGTGCCACTAATAAAATGTATTTTGAAAGAATAACAGTGTGGTTAGGAGTCACTGTTGACGAAGACCAGAATGTACACGAGTTTCCTTTGGTCTGTCAATTCAGACAGGTGTGCTAGTTAGAGAGACCTTCCAAGGTACAGGTGGGATATGGATATGATTGCTTCCTGCCTTGTGGAGTGTATTTGAGAGTTTTTTAAAAGAATTGAGCTTTTTCAGGGCCGGCCTGGTGGCGTAGTGGTTGGGTTTGCACACTCCACTTCAGCAGCCCAGGGTTCGTGAGTTCCGATCCTGGGTGTGGACCTACACGGCACTCCTCGGGCCATGCTGTGGTGGCATCCCACATACAAAATAGAGGAAGATCAGCAACAGATGTTAGCTCAGGGCCAATCTTCCTCACCAAAAACAAAGAATTGAGCTTTTTCTGGATGGGTTAAGGAGGAAACCCAACCACCATTTGCAGATATCAGCAGGGTCTACGGACCAGTCTTCTTGGAGTTTGCCAGACAGTGGCACAGTTCTAGCTTCTGTCCTGTGACCCTCCCTGGGCCATGTCAGCTGCTCTAAACTAGAGAGAAAGAGGTGGCCCCTGAGGGCAGGATTGAGTTTGAATCCTGCTTCTCCCTACTACCTGGGTGACCCTGGGCAAGTTAACATCTAAGAATTTTTTCATCTATAAAATAGATTACTATGGAGGCCGGCCCCGTGGCCGAGTGGTTAAGTTCGCACGCTCCGCTTTGGCAGCCCAGAGTTTCGCCAGTTCGGATCCGGGGCATGGACATGGCACCACTCATCAGGCCACGCTGAGGTGGCGTCCCACATGCCACAACTAGAAGGACCCACAACTAAAAATATATAACTGTGTACTGGGGGGATTTGGGTAGGAAGAGCAGGGGAAAAAAAGATTGGCAACGGTTGTTAGCTCAGGTACCAAGCTTTAAAAAACAAAATTTAAAAAACAGATTACTATGAAGACTAAGTGAAATCAAAGGACAACTGCTGGGGCTGGCCCAGTGGCTCAACTGTTAAGTGTGCACATTCCGCTTCGGCGGCCTGGGGTTCGCTGGTTCAGATCCTGGGTGCGGACATGGCACCACTTGGCACGCCATGCTGTGGTAGGCGTCCCACATATAGAGTAGAGGAAGATGGGCATGGATGTTAGCTCAGGGCCAGTCTTTCTCAGCAAAAGAAGAGGATTGGCAGCAGATGTTAGCTCAGGGCTAATCTTCCTCAAAAAAAAAAAAAGGACAACTGCTCAGTGTTTGCCTTAGGGATCCTGTGGGCAAATACAGAAACTGTGGCCAGGCCCAGCAGGGAGTCTGCGTGTTAATATCCTTGAAAACTTCAGTATGCAACGACTGTCCTTTAGAAGTAAGTATTTTGTTAGGAGATACATTAGTTTGTTAGGGCTGCCAACAACAAAATACCACAGACAGTGGCTTAAACAACAAAGTTATGTTCTCTCAGTTCTGGAGGATGGAAGTCTCAAGACCAGGGTGTGTCAGCGGGTCTGCTTTCTCCTGAGGCCTCTCTCCTTGGCTCACAGAGGCTGCCTTCTCGCCATGTCCTCACACGGTCTTTTCTTTATACACATCTGTGGCCAAATTTCCTCCTGAAGATGTCAGTGAGATGGGACTGGACCCACCCTAACAGCCTAGTTTGAAATTAATCACCTCTTCAGAGGCCCTGTCTCCCAGTACAGGCACATTCTGAGGGACTGGGGGTTAGGGCTTCAATATGTGAATTTTGAGGGGACACAATTTAGCCCATGACAGGAGGCAAAGCAGAATCACATTAGGGGTTGGAAATGGCGGGACTCTGGAGAAGTAAGGATCACTAAGTAGATAAGGAAGAAGAAGGGAGGAGGGGGCTTCGGGAGGCCAGGTGCAGGATGTGATTTTGCGCTTATCAGGTCCGCCATTCCCGAGGGAAGTGACTAGTTATCAAAGACTGCTGGAGTCTCAGCTTGGGGCCAGCTGACCTCCTGGGCCTGGCAGCCCTAGCCCCGTTAGGTAAGGGAACATCAGCCCCTGTGTGCAAGCCACGGTGTGTACTGTTGCCCTTGGACCTTGGTTCTGTGAAAGTCGTCTCCACTGGCCTGGGAATTCCGTAAGCGGAGACCATGTGTGGTTCTGTCTTTTGCCCCACACATTGCCCGGTGGCCTGCTCTGTAACTATCTGTGGAACAAATAAATGAGCAAGATATTATCTGAAAGACAATGGCAGTCTTTTTGTCACTTCTATGCCACAAGAGGGCAGCAAACTATAAAATGTCCAACGGTTTCCACAGCCCATAGGGGAGATGGTTTATCTTGAGTCTGGATCAGAACAATCTACTCAGAAAATTTGGAACCAAAAGAGTATTCCCGTTCCTGACTTTCCTTTTCACGTAAATACTACAGTTTATTTTATAGCAGAATTATCCAAAACACAAACACTAGCAAATGCCCCACAGAACCCATCAAAATCAACCATGTCTCTGACTCTTAAAACAATTGAAGCCTACACTGCTCCTGCCGCCAGGTGCTGGGGATCCCGAGGAGAGCTCACTCAGGCAGCCCCAGCCTCTGCCCTCGGTTGCTCTTTCCAGCCAGGATACAGATAAATCGTAGTTTGGCCTAAACTTGCCAAAATCGTGGGATAATAAGGAGCACAAGAGGGGCCAGAGCTGAGAGCGAGTGTCTGCCCGAGCAGGAGATGCTGCAGTCAGCCCACCGTGTTGAGCTGGAGAGAAAAGTCCTGGAGGAAAGAGCCTTAAACATGTAGCTGTTGCACAATAAATGTTTTTCTCGAATAATGTCCTTTCTAGACGTGTTCCTTTCTAGCATGAGAGATTATAAACTCTGGGGAAAAAGGAAGGTGGAATGGGACGCACTTCAGTCCTCGTCAGTGGCCCTCTCATCGGAAATGGATGGGGTGTGGGGAAGCTGGTGGGGGACACCGTCCTTCCAGCCCCACACCTGCTCCTCTGTAGTCCTCATGTCAACCTTCCCCTCTGCACAAAACCATCACTGTATTCAGACTTTGTAGCAACTTTGCCAAAGCAAGGAAGTGCCCTCACAGAGCTTATCCAGCTCAGAAAAACACAGGTACCCTCCTCTCTCCATAGGCGTAGGCACGACCCAGAAAGGAATGGGTGCTGGGCTGAAGGACAGCAGTGAAACCAGGCCTAGGAATGGGGTTGGGAGGAAGTTTGCGCCTGGAACACAGGAGGGTTGAGGCCAGGATTGGGTGTGGGTGCCCATTAGTGGTTCCATCCAGAGTCTAAATACCACTGAGTGAGCAAGCAGCCTTTCTCCCTTACCCCGCCCCACGTCCATACACACACACAGACAGTCAAGCCATAGTCGCATGTAGCTCGTCTGTTGTGAGAAGTTAAAAATGTGCAAGGGGAGGCACAGGGAAGATTCTTCCCTTTGAAAGATGAAAAAAGGCCCAGAGAAACTGGAGTTTATTCCGCGCAGGTTAAACAGGTTTATCTCAGCCTCTCTGTTCCCCAATCCTGTGTCCTTGATATGACAGTCCTTGTCCTATCACTCATGGCACCCAATGCCCACCAGGACCAAGGTGTGTGCCCCAGGTGAGAAGCAGGAGGGAACAGCACGCTTTGACCACTTTATCCTTCAAATTCTGCTTTTTTTCCCCAACCTTCTATTAAAGTTGGATTTTCAGACAATGAGAGAGGTGGGGGCCAGGCATGGCCTGGGTTGACAGAGGAAACTAGCCTCGAATCTTTTTTTTTTCACTGATGATCTCAGAATTAACTATATTTTTTGCTGTGTAATTATGAGCACTTTCTGGATCCCGTGCAGAGCTTGGATGGGGTTTGGGTTCTAAGCTCTGGCTGGGAGCAAGGGAGCAAAGAGATTGTTTATTCCCATCCTGTAGGACTGAGGCTCTGCTATGAGAGCTGTGGCGCAGGCAGCCCCTGGATTGTTACCTTGCAGGGTAGCAATTTTTTACTAAACATTTTTAAGTTAAAAATAGCCTTCTGATAAAATAAAAGGGGCATATGTGTATTGTAGAAGTTGGAAAAAATAAAAATAGCGAAAAGTTTTAAATGCATGAGAAAACATAGATCACCAAAAGTAAGAAAAAAATAGGGGTAAAGATTTCCTATCCCTCAAGTGAATATCAATATACCACCTTGTTGTATATTCTTTCAGATCTTTTTCAAAGTATATATTATGTATATGTTTTCCAAAATGAGATCATGCCGTACATGGTTTTTCAAACTTTGTTTCAGTTAAAAATCCACCTTTCCATGTCAGTAAACTCAGCTATGTAATAGTCAGTATTGAGATTTCTCCAGTTTCCTCAGCATGGGCCCTGACGGCAGGTTTGTCAAACCCTGTCCCTGCCTGGAATGTGATTATGCCCCTTGGTCTCTTCTAACAAGTCCTGCCCCTTTTTTAACCACTCTGACTTGTCGAATGTTAGCGCTGGGTGCCCGGCTATGTTACACCTTCCCAGTTGGTCAGGTGAGCATTGGGCCGGAACACATCGCAGGGCGGGGTGCCAGGCCACCATTCCAAACAGAAATGTCAACGTCCCTTTTGCAGCAGCAGCCTATGCTGCTGGGCTGTGGGAACACAGCTGGGCGTAAGGTGTGGAAAGGGGAACGTGGGTTGTGCCAGAAGCCCAAGGCCCCACCCAGAAGTTTGGTAAAGAGTGACTTGGAGTCAGAGAGCAGGTGGGAAGCGGGTTCACCCTGTGCAGTCTCCAGGAAAGGACTGGCCCACCACCCTTCCTGCTCGGGCCTCCTCAGGCCACCTCTTCCCAGGTCACGTCCTTCCCAGCTGCGCTCACCTTCAGCCTTTCCCAAGGCCTGTCCGACCACACAGTAAGCAAGAGCTACCCCAAGTGCTTCTTGGGCAAAGGGCAGTTTTCGGAAGTATTTACTAATTAGTGCAGGTAGATACCAGTCACATCAAACCCAGGACTATTTACCGTGGGATGAGAACAAAGGCTGGGGTTCTCTTGCCTTCCAGAACAACATTCCACTGTCTACCTAGTGCCAGATCCCTCGGGGTTTGAACTCCTGAACTCTCTCTCCCAACGTTGTATTCAGGTACCAAGTATTTAATCATTTAAAAAGTAAGAAAGACCAGGGCACGCTCTTCCCTTCCTCCCTGTGTCTGCTCCCGTCCCTTCGCCTGGGCCCACTCAGCACTCCGTCCCCCCCAGCCCCGAAGCTCACTGTGAGCCCGCGTGCTTCCCTGGTGACCTCACCCCAGATGTTGCCTTTCGGCCGGTGCCTCCTCAGTCTTCCCAGCCATCTCTGTTCGTCTTATCTCTGGCTCTTGCACAGATATCACACCCTGCATGTCTCATGACTAAAGATTCTGCGGCTTCCCCCCAGCCGTTTCCCACCCTGTCCTCGTCTTCCTTAGAAATTCAGCATGTTTGTCAACTGCTCTCAAGCAGAAATGGTCAGGACACAGGGCAGGGCACCCTGCAGAGCTGAATCTCCCACACACGCTCAGCGTACCCAGCCCCAAGTCCTTACTTGGATGTGCTGCAGAGAACAGGCAGCCAGTTCCTGGGAGAGCAGCACGCCTGCCTTTGTTGTATTTGAGGGCCCCACCAGTGTGTTTGCGCCCGAATTTTCAGGCTGAAGGCCTCTGCGGTGGCCTCCCTGGGAAGCGCCTTCATTTTATTTGAGAGAAAAGGTTCCAGCCCTGCTTCCTGTCTCTGAGCACTGGGGCCACAGCGCTGTCATCCCTCCCCCAGGAAGGCCAGACCCCTGAGTAGAGCTCAGACTGGGAAGGCATCGTTGTCCTGCAGTGTTGGCAGGATGCTCCAGACTCCTCTCAAACCCTGCAGGCAGGACTGCCCTGCCCTTCCTGGGGTCAGCTCCCAGGATGGGGCGCAGGCTGGCACATGCAGGACCCGCTCTGGGCCACTTGGCTGCCCCTCAGCCTACGCAGGCTCTGAGACCTCCAGCCCCTGCACCACCACAGCCCAGCTCCTGAGCCCCTCATGGTGTCAAGGCTACCCCTGGGGGCCGCTTGGGTGGCAGCTGGGCCCGTGCTCAAGTATGAAGACAGAAGAATGAGGAACGCCCACCTCGTTCCTTGGATTCTGCACCCCTGCAGCCAGTCCCTCGTGGGCCCTCCTCCCAGGAGCCCCATCTTACCCACCCAAGAGCCTCCAAGGGTTCCCGCCAAATGTATCAAACCTAAACCTCTTGGCTGGCTCCAAGGCCCCACTAGGCCAGCTCCTCCAGGCTGCAGGCAGGGTCTCCCACTGCCGCCAGCAGGCAAGAGACTCCGCAGGCCTCTGCACACCCGGTGTCCTCTCCTGAAATGCCTTTCTGCCGTTAAAGGTATTTAAGGGGAATAGTTGTAACCTCCCTCAGGTTGTTGTGAGGATCAGTTAGTTAATACACAGAAAATTCTTAGAAGTGTGCCTAGCACATAGGAAACGCTCAGTAAGCGTCAGTTATTATTACTGTGTTATTTTGTTCCCAAGCCACACCCACCAGAGTGAACCCTTCCTCCAGGGTCCCCAGCTGGCAGCTCCTAAAATGGGCCTCTATTCCATGGACCCAAAAGTCGCTCCGACCATTTTGGACGTGTGGCCAGGTGCTTAGCCCCCAGGGGCCTGGCTGTTCCTGTGTGAGGCAAGGTCCCCCGGCAGAGGCCCACCCAGAACAAGGCCAACACAAAGGAGAACCCCAGCTTCATATTTTATGATTTACGAAGCACTGTCACGTCTATTTCTACTTTGTGGAATAGGCAGGGCAGAAATAACTATTCCCATTTTCCAAATGGTGCCATTGCTGCCCAGAGGTGATGGGTACCTTGCCCAGGCCACCAACTAGCAAGTGGTCCAGCTGGCCTTCGAATCCAGTGCTGCCAGGTTCCACCCTCAGTGCTGAGCTGGGTCACATCTTCCTCCTTCTGAAAAGCAGCTCAGATGCCAAAGGAATTAGAGACAGCCGCACGACGAAAACCAGACACCCTGCCCCTTGTCTCTGGACCAGCTCCCAGGAAAGGGAGAATAATGGATGTGTGGCCCCTGGGGCCGCCCCACCCCGTGAGCTCAGCTCCTGACAGAACGGGCCTCGCTAAGGAAGGCCTGTGAGCCCCCTGGGCCAGGAAAGCCTCTCCCCAGAACTGGGGCCAGACCCCAAGTCTGCTTAACTCCAGGGTCAGAACGAAGAGGGTCCAAGGCCAGCCATGTCACCACTAACCCTCTCTAACCCTAACAACCCTGCCAACCGGGTGCTACACCCATTTTTCAGATGGGAAAACCAAGGCTTGGGAAGAGTTGACTGTGGGGCTCCAACTGGGGGAGCTTGTCCTCTGGAATACTCGTCAAAGCAAGACATAGCTTCCTTGAGGGTAGGGACCACACCTACCTTGCTTATAGCTGGTCCCCCAGGCCTATAGCTGTGCCCAATAAATATTTGTGAAATGAAAGCATGAATCCTCAGGTGCATCCTTCACTTAACCCTGAGGGAGGCTGGGTATAGCCCATGCCTCAGCTCTGGTCACAAAGGGGCCTGGCTGGGGCAAACCCACCCTGAGACCTGGGAAGCACCGCCAGCCCTGCCCACAGCCCCGTCCTAACCCCCAGCCCACAGCCAGACCCACCAGGATGCCCCAGGGCCCCACCATCCAGCTCACTGGGTCAGGGGTCACCCTTGCTGCTGGGGGAGAGGGGTCAGCTCCCGGTCGTGGTGAAGGCTCTGTGGGCTGAGGCTCCAGCAGGTCAGGGCCTTGTTGGGGAAGAGGAGACAGGGCTCCGGGAGAATTCGAGTGGGGCGGGGGGAGCAGGGATGAGCGTGGTGAGGAGTTGAGGACAGGGCAGGCAGAACAGGAGTCCACGTCTAGGGTGCCCCGGGTCACCAGCCCAACCACGCAAGATCCCCCCTTGGAGGCCATTTCTCTAGCAGGCTCTCCCAGGAGATGATCTGAGGGCTTGTGGGGCTGAGGGTGGAGCCAGGCTCAGGCCAAGCAAGGGAGGCAGAAGCCCGTCCCAGGCCTGCGTGGGTGTGTATGCGCGGGCGGTGTCCCTGTCTGAGTCCAAGTCCATGAGCCCAGTCGGGGGACCATTCGCATTCACTTAACAACCATAACAGCCATGACCTCAGAGTATAGATAACAATGAAACCAAAGGCCACCCCACTCCCAACCCGCCCTCCAACGTGGTGCTTCTAGAAGACTCAGTGAACTGAAGTGTGCGACTGGTACAGCTCTCCCACCCGACAAGACCCCTTCTCCTCGGTCCTCCAGTCTCGGGCTGCACTTCCTTCCCCTCCCACTGCCAGGCTCCAGCCTCCCCACTCACCTTTTGTAGTGTCCTGCGACCAAGTTAAACCCAGACAGCCCTTCAGTGCTCAGGGCTCTGTCTGGACAGGCCACTGCCCAGAGGTCCCCAGCCTCATCTAGCACATGGGCTTCAGCCACGCTGGCTCTTCCCGGGTCTCCTGCGCCCTCCAGCCACCAAGCTTCCTATACTCTTCCTTCCCTCTGCCCAAAGGCACTTCCTCTAGCACCCGGACCCCCGCAATCCCTGTGACACGCCCGAGTCTCTCCTTCATGGACATGTCACGATCGCAGTTAGCGCCTGTCTCCCCCGCTAGACGTGTCTCCAGAAGCGGCACTGGGCCTTACCAAGTGAGTGCTGAGTGGAAGAACAGCAGGCGGAGGTGCCTCGCCTCTCCAGCTCTGACCTTGCTTCCTCCCGGCCCCCGCCAAACCCAGCTCACAGACGCCTCCTCCAGGAAGCCTCCGCATCCACTCAGAAGTCGTCTTCTCCTCCGAGCAGCTCCTAGGGCACTGCCCATGAGCTATGGTCCGTCTGCCTCCCCACACGGTTGTGAGACCCTCCGCGGCGCCTGGGCCCAGCCAGCCACAGTCCCTTCCCCACACCCGTCTCCTCTCACTACTCAAACCGAGGCCTCTGGAAAGCCTTGGCTTCCTCCCGTCACTGACCGAACTCTGACGACCCCTCTGAGATTCCGGCTGGTGGCTGCCATTGGCCCCGTTACAGAGAAGACCCCTGAGGCTGAGGAAAAAGTCCCGCCTCCATAAACATCCACAGATTCACGCTGCCTTGTCTGTTGAGAGGACAACGTCCCAGAAGTGCCACCCTCAGTCTGGGGACCTTTTCACCAAAAGTCCAACCCTCCAGAGGAAAGAGAGGGGAATTTACTTCAGTCAGGATGGTATTTTAATACTTACTGTTTAGCAGTTTGGACCACAGAGAAGGACGTTATTACCCAAAACTGTTAAGGTGACATCTACAGTCATTGGTTTCTTTTTACCAAAGTTCTGTTGGTCTCTTACCAGTACGGAATCTACTTTCCTTCAGAATTTTTATGTCTCATTCTATGGAATCAATTTTTTTTTTTTCCCCTGCTGAGGAAGAGTCACCCTGATTTAATATCTATTGCCAATCTTCCTCTTTTTGCTTGAGGAAGATTTGCCCTGAGCTAACATCTGTGCCAATCTTCCTCTATTTTCTTTGTGGGTCACCGCCACAGCATGGCCACCATGAGTGGTGTAGGTCCACGCCCAGGATTCACACCTAGGCTGCTGAAGTGGAGCACGCCAAACTTCACCACCAAGCCACAGATCTGACCCCTGGAATCAATTTTTATTGTGAAAAATAATTAACAAAATAAAACATAAAGGGCGGGGGAAAGGGTGCCTCTCCTCCACTACCCCAGAAAGGGCAGGAGCTTGAGGTGGGGAGAGAGGGCTAAAATTATTTTGAATCCCACTCGGCCACAGTGGTGGAGATGCACAGCATGCCAAGGTTCCAGGAACAGCGAGGAGGGCTCGGAGCCTCGAGATGGGGATGTCAGCGGGATCTCGGCTCGCTCCAGACAGACTGCAGGGACCAGTGCTGCAAGTGAGGGGAGAGGCGAGGTGGGGCCGGAGGGAGGCAGGTTCAGCAGAGAGGGTGCAGGTCGTGGGTTGGGGTCAGCCGCCCTGGGTTTAGATCCTAACTCCTCTACTTGCTGACTAGGAGAGCTTGGGCGACTTTCTGGGCCTCAGTTTCCCCATCTTTGAAATGGGGACAGGAATAGTACCTACCTCAGAGGGTTCTTGTGAAGGTTAAATGAGAGAGGGCATCAGCAAGGTGCCGGGCAGAGGGGAGGTGTGAGTCATGGCTGCTGTTGGCACTGTCAATGACGTACTGTCCCTGACGAGGTGAGAGGAGACTTTGTGGGCTGCCTTTGGTCTTGAAGGTAAGAAGGATTTCAGCAGGTGGAGATGGGGCAAGACAGCTGAGTGCATTTCGGGAGGCCAGAAATTGCTGAGGCCAGACCCCAGGGGTGGGCCTGGGTGCTATACGCAGCCTCCCACAAATGCTCCAGCACACCTGGAAGTGAGGCTGGAGCAGGGGCTTGGGGCCGAAGGGTGAAAGGCTCAGAGCCTTGTTTATTCATTCAACAAATATTTAATAAGTACTGAATGTGTGCTGGGCCCTGGAGAACCAGAGGTGAGCGTGGAGCTCACATTCTAGGGGGGAGACAGGAAATAAACAGATAAACATGTCAACAAGAGCATTTCGATGGTGACAAAGGCTCTGAAGGCAAGAAAGCCAGATTCTGGACCCAGAGTGACTGAGGAGGGGGACACAGTGACCAGGGCAGGCTTATCCGCAGAGGGGATGCATGAGGTGACACCTGTATGATGATGAGAGAAGGCGCAATCAGAAAATAATCTGCAGTGGACTGTCCAGGCAGAGGGCACGCAAGAGCAAAGGCCTGGAGGTGGTCTGGGCTCTGTGTACCCTGCAGGTAAGGAGGCGACAGCATACTGAGTGAGAGGGGAGTGACACAGGGTGGGACCTGAGAGAAGGTTGAAGACAGGTCACGCCGGGTCGCAAGGACCAGGTAAAATTTTTGGATTTTATTCTAAGTGTTGTGGGAAGCCAAGAAGGGTTTAACAGAGAAATGACGTAATCTGATTTACATTTTTAAAAAGTCATTCTGGCTGTTCTGGGGAGAATGGACCTCAGCGGGGCAACGTGGACCCTAACCTTGGACATGAACCCCATGCTGAGCCAGAGCCCCAAGGACGCAACCCCCACACTTTCTGTCCCTTCAGGTCAGGCCACCTGTCTGTCACAGGCCTCTCCGGGGCCACTGGGGACAGGCTGCTCACAGTTGTCCCTGCCTGGCCAAGGCATCTCCATCTCCAGCCTCTGGGACTGAGGGACGCGTGATCTCTAGTTATCTTATCTCCTGGCCTTCTGAACCCACCCAGAAAAGAGCCACCAGTGATTTTAGAGAAAAGTGAATTACAGCAGGAGTGGTTGTTTTTCAGCATTTTTACAAGCGCCAAGGGCCCATGAAATTCAGAGCACACATGCATTTAACCGTGTTTGCTCATACAATATTGGGTGTGTTTAGAGATGAGCAATAAACAGCAGGAGCCAGGCTGTGCTCTCCGCTTCAGCACAGCGGGAAGGCTCGTGGGCAGAGCGCCGCAGGGCCGGGTTCAAGTGCTGCCTCTGCCCCTAACATGCTAGGCCACCTCTGCTAACTACAGCATCTCTCTGGGCCTGAGACCCCGTCTCCAGAGCTCGGAGGGTGGAGCTGATGCTCCTCCTGGCCCTTCCAGAGGATAGAAGTAGAATTCCCCGGAGTTGAGATTTAGGGCAAGCCGAAGGCAGCTCCCAAGAACCACCCGGCCATCTCAGGCCTGGGCAGCCTGGCCTCTTCCCAGCTGTCTGGGGCTAAAGAGACAGCAAGGACCTCACCTGGGCCTCGCCACCATGGCACGGTGCAGCCGCCCTGCGCCTGTCCAGTTCCCAGGGGCACAAGCAGAGGAGATTCCTCCCAAGCCGTCCACTTGCCATGCGAAGTTTTTGAAACAGTAACCTATTATTTCTCTCTTATTTTTCTTTCCTCTCTTGGCTCTGCCTCTGATTCAGGTGGCCCTGGGAAGGCAGAGAAAGGGGGCGTCTTTTCCTGGCTTATGCAGTTCAGAATCCTAGACCTTCCCAGGAATGGAAAGACCTCCAGGCGCTCGTTTCGTGTAACAGCCAGACTTCCAGAGCCCCCACTGCACCCCTGGCCTAGGAAAGGATTCTCAGGGAGGCCGGAATGTGACAAGCAAGTATTACCTCAGGTTGGTGGTCCCCGCAGAAACCAGCAGCCTGCCTGCCGCCCGCTCCAGGAACAGGCAGTAAAAGGATTTAAAAACAATGGTTAAGGGCCGGCCCGGTGGTGCAGTGCTTGAGTCCCCAAGCTTCAGCAGCCTGGGGTTCGCAGGTTCGTACCCCGGGCCGGGACATAGCACTGCTCGTCAAGCCACACAGTGGCGGCATCCCACATAAAATAGAGGAAGATTGCCACAGATATTAGCTCACTGACAATCTTCCTCTAACAAAAAGAGGAAGATTGGCAACAGATGTTTGCTCAGGGCCAATCTTCCTCACCAAAAAAATAAATAAATAAAAACAACGATTAAGACTGACTAAAAGTCAGTATGCTTTTCACTATCACCAGGTGCCAGCAATTCTAAACGTCGGTGACAAAATACTCCAACCTACAAACTCCCCAGAGTTTTACGTATTTGCTGTGGTCACAGTTGAGTTTTCATAACATAGATGTAAGCTCCAAATGAGCAAGTTTACGGCTTATCTTTTAATAAACATTATATTCTGTGTGGACAGTATTTCTGAGAACTCCCAGTCACACAGCTGGTCTCTGCCACGTTTGTGTCAAGAGTCGGTTCACAAAGGTGCAGAATCCTTGGAACGGGCCTCAGACTTGGCTCCTGTGAGCTACTTGTTCCTGCGTTCAAACCGTAAATTCAAAGTAAACGACAAAAGCACCGTGGTTGTAAAGACCAAGAAACAGAACTTGAGTTGCTGCGCTTCTGTCATACTGTGAGGCCACTTGGAGGTTTTATTTGAGTTTTAAAATTGTAAATAGTAAAAGAGTATAAGGTGTAATACTTTTATTGGAAAAGTGAAAATTTTAGTTCGTACATAAAATCTTTTATAGAATTTTAGTATCTTTGAAGTTCAAACGTATTCTTTTTCAGTTGATTGTTTTAGAACTAAAGGACAAATCAAAACAATAAAACATTATATCAGTGGTACAATTGAGCAATTGCTTACATTTTACCTTTGGCAGACATTTTGGTTTAATAAAATTCACTTATTGGTGAATATAGTTTGATAATTATTTACATGAAATATTAATATATCGGACTATAACCAAAGTATCAAATTTCGTTAGGGAAATCTACAAACTATTAATAAATAGTTGTGTTTTAATGTGTGACTATTTGTGTGTGCTCTAATATCTTTATTTTTACTGGCATGGTTTTATATATATACACACACACGTGTGTGTGTGTGTGTATTTCAATAAAAGAAATGATCTTCATGAATATATAAATAAATGATCACCATCTGCCTTTCTTTTCTGACCTTTATTTTTGTTCATTTTATGTCACAGCTATCACTGAGAATAATTTTTGTTGTCTAGAGTAGGGAAGCAGTAAAAAATTATCTTCTCCAGGCATCAAATCCCCCAGGTAAGCCACTGGAGAGACCAAGCCTTAGTGAGGTGGCAGTCCCCAGATGGGTTTGAAGAATCTGGGAGCAGAGGGCAGAACCCTTCAAGAAGAAATGGGAGCATGATACAGGCCTTCGGAGGTGTCGCTGCAGAACTTCCAGGCCCCGGCACAGCGTGGGAGCAGCAGCAGGATTCCTGTGCACCCAGGAGTGGCCCCGAGGTGGCAGAGAAAGCCAGTGAACTGGAGGCCTGTGGATGATGTCGAGGGACCACTCAGGAGCGGCCCACACAGACTGATGGCAAACAAGGGACAGGCTGGTGACAGGTGATAGATATCAAGTACCAGATGCCTTCACCAACACAAATCCTGCCAACTCCTTGGTTCCGCACAAGCCCCCTGAAAGATAGGCACAACCCTGGAGAGGGGGTCCCCAAGATGACAGAGACTAAGTTTCTATCCCCTTAGCAGAATGAAGGCTTGAGACTGAAATTACATTTTATTTTAGTTATAATATAAACTTTTTTCTAATGCATCATAACACCAGGTTCTTTTTGTTATGCTTTTCTTTTTCTTGGTCAGGAAGATTGGCCCTGAGCTAACATCTGTTGCCAATCTTCCTTTTTTTCTTTCTCCCCAAAGCCCTAGTACATAGTTGCATATCCTCGTTGTAAGCCCTTCTAGTTCTTCTACGTGGGGTGCCGCCACAGCGTGGCTTGATGAGAGGTGTGTAGGTCCACACCCAGGATCTGACCAGCGAACCCCGGGCCGCCGAAGAGGAGCACACGAACTTAACTACTATGCCACCGGGCCGGCCCCCTATAATATAAACATTATAGTGTATATTATGTATCCTATGTAATATACGATCTTTATATATTTATATATGTATGTGCGATAAATATACATTACGTAATATATATTAGATACAAAATATATATTAATATAGAATATAACTACTTTAGTTATAAAAATGGATAGAAAAAGCTAGATACCTGATAGATAGATAGATGATAGATAGATGCCAGAGACATTGACAGATAAAGGGAACTTCTATTTCATTTCCTAAGCGCCTGTCTTCGAGGACCCTGAATCACCCTGATGGACCGAAGGTGAGGTGGTGATAAGAGGGGACAGCGTAGGCCGTTGGGTGGGGGACGCAGGGCCAGGGGCTCACCAGGCTCCTCTGGGTGAGGTATCGCTGGGCCTCAGACCAAGAGCCAGAAGGAGCCTGCAGCTGTCTCCCCTCCCTGCTCCCTGTGCGCGCAGGACAGTTGCAGCCCTGCAGAGCCGCTGGGCCGGCCAGCATCAGAGCGGGGCCCTGCCCCACGTCTGCTGACCATGTCGGCTCATGTGCCCCATGACGGCTGAGAGCCCCGTGCAAAGCACCCTGAGGGTGCTGGGGCAGAGGGGCCCCAGCGGTGACCTACCAAGCCTACGGGTGGGAACAAGCACAGGACAGGGAAGGTGGGAGAGGGCAGAAACGGAGGGCAGGACACGGGTGACTCGCCACCGAACAAAGAACCTGCAGAATTAAGCAAGAAAGTAAGCAAGCTTCCTGAGGAAGGTCAAGAAGTGCATCGTGTCATGTGCTGTCAGCCCCGAAATCTGCTGCCCAAATCCCCAGGGCCGGCCTGTGAAACGGAGGGGAACCAGTTTCCAGCCTGCAGAACAGGGACTTCCATCAACTTGAGTGTCCCCACCCCTCGGAGGGAGCTTATCCCAGAGCAAAGAACCTGCTGGTTCTGCTGGGTGCCCCGGACACCGGAGGCACATCCCCAGCTCCTGGCCCCGCTCCACCCGCCCACTCCCAAGTTTCAGCTCAATCCACCCTGCCTGGTGGGGAGCCAAGAAAGGCTCAGATCCTCAGCAGGTCAAGCCTGCCGCACCCCGACCCCTCCCTGAAACCCTCCAAACAGCAAAAGCCAGGTCACTTTGTGTCTGGGTACAACCCACAGCTGGGGGGTGGGTGATGTGTGCCCCCAGGATGCCTCTCAGCAGCCCACATTAACATCTCTGCCGACTCTCAGTAGACTAGCTACTGTCCTATCTATGGGCTGAGGGCCAATTTGCACTGGAAAAATGACCAAGATCCCTGTGGGAAATCAGAACAGTTGACAATCCCACCCTGACACCCTCCCGCCTCCCAGCCCTGACATTCACCATCAACAACCCGTCTGCAGTGGCAACGGATGAGCTTGGGAAAGTCAATATCAATGGCAGCATGTCTAAATCCAGGGGTCTCTCCCACGGAAAGAACCCCCAGGACAGAAGGAGGCGTGTAGGTCACTGTGTGATTTGTAATAGGACAAAAACTAGAAACAATTCAGGCGTCCATCAATATGGTATGGTTACATTATATTATATAAGATTAGATTGCATCCTGCAAAGGGATATTGTGTAGCATGAGAAAAATCAAGTGTATCTACAGGTGCCAAAGTTGAAAGCTATCCAAGACATAGTATTAAGTGGGAAAAGCGAGATCCAGAGCCGAATATATAGAATGATACTGTTATGTGCTGGTTATTCTATATTTGAACTCACCCAACCATCCATTCTGTACCTGTCTCTGATCTGTTTTGTGCCTCAGGAGGCCGACCTCTAAGGACCAGGAAACCTGGGCCCCCTTGCTGGCTGGATGCCAGTTGATTAGCCCGTGGAAGGTTCTGGCTATAGATCGGAGGATGAGACGAGAGGAAAGCTGGAGTACTTCTTCCCTCTGATCCACGCTGCCTGTTCTGTGGGTGGCTGTGCTCTGGTATGGCCATAGCTGCGGGTATTGGGCGAGCAGGACACGAGACGCTAATCTTAGTTTTGATGTTCCCACTCCATATTATATCAAACACATTCAAATAGATAAACTTCTCATAATGAATGTAATTTTGGCTGTAAACTTTTGAAGGGGCTTGTATAAATTTAATAATTCTGATCCTAGGAAGAATTATGATTTGGTTCCTACGATTTAAACTTTATTGTATCTACATATAACTATATCATGGTTGAAATGAGTTGCAACAATCTATTTGCAGTAATGTTACCTAGATAAATATTTATTAATTACTATTTTGAGATTTTCTCTTTATATTTTGGAGCCAGTAGATCCATGACATTTTTTTAGATCCTCTAAAAACTCACAGGCCCTAGGCATCGTGACCAGTGGACAAAATAGCTGGAGTATCCAGAAGTTGCCAGGCCCTCCCGGGAGGGTCCTGGGTCAATGCAGGGGTCAGCCCCAGGAGCCACCGAGGCAGAAGAGAATGGAACACACCCACAGGGAAAGTCTGCTGTGCTCAGGGGCTGCTTCCTGAGCGAGCACAGAGCCGGAAGCCCAGGGTGGAGGGAGGAGGCTGAGCTCTGGTCTGCCCCATGAGCTGACCCCTTGACCTCATGAGCCGGTGGCCTGACCCCCAGTGGCCCAACAGGATGGAAAGAATCAGAATGGCCCGCCCATGGCCTCCAACCTGTTTTCTGGGCCGTGCTGGGACTTGCAGCCAGATGCCAGCACAGGCTGTACCTCCGCTTCCTGCTCATCAGGATAGCCATGCGCCAAGCCCAGAGGTAAACATCTGGTCTCAGTTGATACTTTCTAGCAGGATGAGCTGGGAGCTGCTGCTGGCCCAGACCCACCCCCCCACCCCCCACTGCTGCCAGACCTCTGAGTGGGGACCTGGGCAGGCTCCCTGAGGGGCCTTGAAGATGGCTCACAACCTGGCACCCATGTGTCGTACTCACACTGTGTGCATGGAGGAGGAGCCAGTAGACATTAGAATCCAAATCCCCAGGCAGGGCTTCAGGATCCCCTGGGTCCCTCCCACCCTCAGGCTCTGGCTGAGGCTTTCTCCTGCTCTTCTCACAGGCCAGAGCCAGGTACAAGGCGCTCACACCCTCCGAGCCGGAGCCAGGGGAAGGCTGGGCCTAGGGCAGGCTCCCTGGCCGCTCCCCCATCTGTGGCCAGGCCCTGCCCTTGAAGCTCCAGTAACTCCGGGTCAGGGCTCACCCAGAGCCAGGAGGAGCCAACACAGGGTATGGTTTTGGTTCGGGGGCCTGGCAGGAGCCATGCCAATTCACTGCCATGCCCCGGGTGCTAAGAATCGAGTGGCTTGTCTTCCTGCAAACAGTTGCTCTTTGCACAGTGACCAGCTGACTGCCCACAACTAGCCAGAAATAGTGGCTCCCAGCCCTCAGATGTGCTGAGGCAGGCTTGAGGGCTCTGGCCTGGAACTCACAGCGTGTGGGGTTTAGGGATTTAAGGAGCAGGTGTTAGAGTCTGAGAAGCTCTGAGCCTTGACTAACACTTTTTGCCTAACTGTTCCACAGGGCAAGTCAGAGAAGCCAGCGCTCTACAGGCTTCTGGGCAGGGGAAAGAGACAGCCCTGCCACCGTGTAAGGCTCTCCCAAGGGCCAGGATGGAAGTGCCTGTCTGGGGACCCTTGGAACCAGAGAAGGAACATCCAAAGAGAGATGGCAGGAGCAAGAACAGGATGTACACAATTCCTATATCACAGCTTGGAGAATAGCACACAGAGTGCTATTTTTAAGCTTACTGACCCAATGAACAGTCTCAAATGACACTCGTGGGGCCATTCTCTGCATGACCACTGGGCCATGTCACTAAGTGGTCATGTCGTGTGTCCAGGAGGCCCTCTCTGTCAAACAGCTGGCTTGGGGGAGGATACACAGAGAGGCCCTCACTCTACAGCTCAAGGACGGAGAGGTGAAAATACTCCTGGGTAGCCTAAGCCTCTTTGCACGGCTTACCTACAGGTGGACCCTGGAAGCACTCTGTCCTCAAGTAACCTTACTTATCAACCCCTGCCCTGGGATCAGGTCAGGAACACGGGAGTCAGCTAGGCCCACAGGTATACGTGATGGACACAGCAGGGTGGCAGGAACAAAGGAAAAGCTCATCCTGATGGCCCAGGCCAGCATGAAAGCAGCACAGCTTACCCAAGATCCTCTGTATTCCCCAGAGTCACGCGTGTGTAGACTTGAACAAGAAAACCCAACATTGAAAGGCCTCCCTCTTGTGCCTTCAACACGGAGACGCGCGAACACAATACTCGACAACGTTTACCGAATACATTCTCCACGCCAGGTGCCACTTACAGGGCGTTACACAGATTTAATCCTCACGGCCGAATGCAGTAGATAATATCATTATGCTCAGTGTACAGACAAGGAAATCGAGACAGAGAGGGGTGAAGTACTTTGCCCAAGATAAGATAGCTAGTAACCGATGGATCTGGGATTCAACTCAGACAGGCTTATTCTAGAACTTGCTCTCCCTCTTTTTATTATTATTATTTTTTAATTGTGATAAAATACATATAACATAAAATTTACACTCTTAACCACTTTTAAGTGTATAGTTCAGTGGTGTTAAGCACATTCACATTGTTGTGCAACCATTCACTTCCAGGACTTTGTCATCATCCCAAACTATGACTCTGTCCCCATTAAACAAACATAAACGCCCCATTCTCGTCCCCCCAGCCCCTGAAAACCACCACTCTCCTTTCCGTCTCTAAGAATCTGACAATTCTGGGTACCTCATATAAGTGGACTCATACAGCATTTGTCTTCTTGTGACTGGTTTATTTCACTCAGCATCACGTCCTCAAGGTTCGTCCATGTTATAGCATGTGTGAAATCTGTTCGCTCTTTTTAAAACTTTGCTTTGGATCGATGATATATTCATACGACTCCAAATTCAAAGGGTACCAAAGGGCTTACGGTGAAGTCTTCTCTCAGTGATCCCTCCACATGGTTCTCCTTGGTGGAAACAACCCATACCATCCATTCCCTGAGATGTCTTATGCATATACAAGCAATTACTTATGTGGCTTCTTTTTGCTCCTTTTTAGTCTGTTTTTGATTCTGTTCTGCCTTGGTTTTTCTTCCCTTTGCAGCTTGCCTTGGGGGTCATTTCTTCATCCACTCAGAAGGTCTTCCTATCCTGATTTTTCAGCCACACGGTGTTTTATTGTATGGACTCACAGTAATTTACTCCACAAGTCCTCATGGGTGCCTAGTTACAGAACCTGTGTTCTCAACCACGTTAAGGCACCTCTGAGCCTCCAAATATCACGTGATGTGAAGGCCTCATTCATCAATTCATGTTCCATGGATTTCTGTTTAGCAACCATCACGTAAAAGAGCTGAACAAGTAAACAATTGTGGAGTCAAAACAGCGTACGGTGGGGATATAGCCACTCACAGTGAAAGGGAACACTAACGGGAGAGACAGGTTGGAGAAGGCTTCACTCGGTTCCCATCCCCGACCCGCTTCCCCCCGAGTCTTCCCTGGTCAGAGAATAGTACCTCACGCACCCAGCTGTCCGTGCCAGAAACCCACAGGGCTCGTCTTGACACCTGCCTCTCCCCCACCCGCCTTGTTCTATCCAGCACCAAGCATGTCTGTGTGTCTCTCAGATCCTCACCCCACTGCCGTAAGCTGGTCCAAACCCCACCATCTCTTCTGCTGAGCTGCTCTGTCACCCTCACACCACCCCATCCCTTCTCAGAATAGTCAGGACCATCTCACCAAAAGGGAAATCAGATATCCCGCTCCTGAATAAAATCTTCCAGATTGTTTGCCCATGTTCACAGCAGCATTATCCACAATAGCTGAAACGTGGACACGGTGCCAGTGGCCATCGAGGGATGAACGGGTAAGCAAAACGTGTTTATACATACACTAGAATCTCATTCAGCCTTAAAAGGGAAAGAAATTCTGCAGTATGCTACACGATGAACCTTGAGAACATTACGCTTAGTGAAATAAGCCAGTCACAAAAAGACAAATGCTGCATGACTCCACTTATATGAGATACTTAGAGTAGTCAAATCTTAGAGCTAGAAAGTAGAATGGTGGTTTCCAGGGGCTAGAGGAGGGGAGAATGGGGAGTTCGTGTTTAATGGGTACAGAGTTTCGGTTTTACGAGATGAAAAAGTTATGGGGATGGATGGTGGTGACGGTTGCATAACAATGTTAATGTATTTAATACCACTGACCTGTACACATAAAAATGGTTAAGATGGTAAATTTTACATTACGTGTATCTTAACACAATAAAAAAAAAGCATTAAAAAAACCCTTCCAGAGCTTTCCGTGACCTTAGAGGGAGGCCCTGTGAGATCTGGTCCCCGCCGGTCTTGTACATCTGGTACATGCTCCTCACTCCAGCACAAGGGCCCCTCTGTGCTCCTCAGGTCCACTCAAGTCCTTTCCACCTGGTGGCCTCGGTGCTGGCATCCCCTCCACCCAGAACCCCTCCGCATATGGGGCTCAGCATCGATCACCTGCTTGGAGAGGAGCGCCCTGATTCCCCCACCTGAGTGAGTCTCACTCACCTTTTCTGTTCCAGCGCCATGCTAATTCCTCCCCTAGCACTGAACACACCTGCAATTATTTTGTTTTCATCCCTGTTTCCTTGTCTGTCTCCCCCAGCAGACTGAAGCTCCACAGAGGCAGGGACCCAGGCCTGCTTCGTTCATCGCTGCATCTCCGTCGTGGGTTGATGCTGTCAAGAAAGCAGATGCTGAGATGGAGTCTGGAGTGCAAGATTGTCATTAGGGATCAGCAACTGTGAAGGGAAGTGGGGAAAGCAGGACTGGACAAAAGGAAAATTGGCCTGCAATGCAGGCCTGGCAAAGTCTCAGCCAACTGGGCAGGGAGCGCTGGAGTAAGTCCTGCCCACCAGAATTATCCCACACGGTGCAGAAGTGCCCTCCTTGCTCAGTCGCCAGATGTGAGCAGCCCCAGGAAGGACAGGATTTGAGTGACACAGCACTCTGCAGCTGGAGCAGACCCGAAAGTTACTGGCAGCTGGCAGCTCTCTGCTGACCACACTCCTCGTAGCCAGGTGGCAAGTTCTTCTTGAAGGGGCTCCAGGCAGTGCCTCTCCATGTCTACCCCAAGTCCTAGCACAGTGCCTGGCACACAGTAGGTGTCAACATTCGTTGAATGAATGAGTGAACAGACATGTGATTGAATCTTGAAATACAAATAGGATTGGGAGAAGTAGACAAGGCAGAAGATGTGCATTCCAGGACCAAGGCGTAGCCTGTGAAAGGTAGAATGGCATGAAGGAAAACATGGAGTGTTCTCAAATCTGCAAATACCGGGCTAGAGTTAGATTACCGTATGGGAGTGGCGGACCGAGGCTCAAATGCCACATGCCCAAATGGTCAGTGGACAAGGGCCTTGTAAATGGCACTTGAATTTTATCCTGACCACAAAAAGGAAGCTTTCAAAGGGTTTCAAGAAGGAGAAGGATATGATCAGTGGATTTTAGAAAGCTCATTCTGCTGGCCTTTCCGAGGATGGCTGAGGAAGGCAAGCTAAGAGGCAAAGGGGCCGTTTAGGACTCCACTTTTGCCAGGCCAGGCCTGTGTTCTGGGGCATCAGCATTGGAGAAGGAAGGGAGTGGCCACGGGACGTGGCGAGGGGAGGCAAGAAGGGGGCTATGGCTAAAGTCTGGAACCACCAACACGTAAGCACAGTGAGCAAAGAACAAACATGTAAAGAACAATGACAGTTGGGGAGGAAAGAACTGAGGCGTGGGAGCACAGGAGAGAGAACAGCTTAAGAAGGAAACGTTAAGAGGGTCAAGGCCCTTATGAGATCAAGCGAGATAAGGGCTGGAGCGCCCATCGATTTGGCCATCGGGAGGGCAGGACTTGAGAGCAGTTGCAGGTGGGAACGGACCCAGCTCAAGCAGGGCATTCTCCAGCCTGATTTGGGGCTTGGGTTTCTCGTGGGCATTCTGGAGAAGTCTCTCACCTGTCGACATACTTCTCTCCAGGGTATCCCCCAAGTGTGACTACCGTGATGCTCTGGACCGTATGATCCTCAAGGCTTGAGGTTCAGCCGCCTCCCTGGGAGAGGAGTGGTGGAAGGAGCCCAGTGGAGGATCAGGAGTCCTGAGTCCGCATCCTGTCACTGCTACTCAGTTTCTCCTGGGGTGCTGGGTCCAGGCGGCCTCTACAATTGCTTCTGTTGAACTGAACTGCCCCAGTGCTCAGGTTCAAAGAGAGTGGCACAGTTAGCCAGGTCTCCATGCTCTCTGACTCCAATCTCCTTGCTGCCTCCGTGTAGGACTCTGGGTTCCACCCCTCCCCAGTGGCCCATTGTCTGACCTCAGTTTCAATGGGGTCAGAAACTGGGTTGAGAAAAGAGAATATTTACTTTTTCCACGGATCCGATGCCCAAGTAAATAGTGTGGTCCCATAATTTGGGTCCCACGCCTTGTCCTCCTCTGTCTGGGTGCAGCCTCGAGCATATAAGAAGGCATCTCAATACGCACATCTCACTCAAGACCACCGGATCCAGAGACACGGCCAGAGCCTCACTCACCAGCCTCCTGTCCACCATGAAACTCGCCATCATCGTCACCCTGGCCATCCTGGCTCTCTGCTGCAGCCCTGGTGAGTGCCCAGAGCCCCTCTCCCCCAAGCTGGGCTCCGGAACTCTCCCTGCCACCCACTTCTGCTCAGGAGAAAGGGTGGCTCTTGGGAGGGCCTGGACATGCGGACTCCCGGCCAGGAAGCTGGGCGAGTGAACAAGCCCATCTGGGAAACTTGAGCAGACCCCTGAGACTGTGAGAAAACCTGAAAATGATCCCATCTTCCCTATCCAACAACCTCAGGATTCCAGGGAGTGGAATAGACTGGAGGGAGGCATGGAGGAGATCCCACATAGATGCATTTGTCCAACGACCAACAGAATAGGAATAACGAGCTCCTCAAAGCCCATCTTGGACAGACCCCAAGATGCCAAGAGACTTTGGTGCAGCCTCCAAGGTTGAGGTCTGCACACCAGTGTGGCAGCCAAAGGGCTGGAAGGAGCTGCAAAGCCTCATGTCTCAAAAGAAACTCAAACCAAGGCAAGGTCTCCCATTCTGGGCAGAGAGGAATATTTCAGAAGAGGATGTTTCCTTTGGGAAATTACCAACCCAGAGTGGAGTTCTCTAAACATTTTTGTCCTCTGCGAAAAGGAGATTAGCAGTTTCTGAGTAGTTTCAGCTGTCACTAAGAGGAAAGGAATGGAGGGGAGAGAGAGAGAGAGAGGGAGAGAACAGTCAACCACACTTCCCTCCAAGCCCCTGGATCTTTTGGGAATTGGGTCACCTACCTGTTTTTTAACACCTAACAGCCTCATCTCTGAATAAAATATATATATATATATATATATATTTATATACATATATTCTTTTAACTAATTCCAGTGAACTCACTTTGAAAGTTTCATAATACCCATGGAAATAAGTTTTATGACCCTAGGGCGAGATGGGATGAGGGAAGAGTTAGAAAACCAAAACCAAGAGACGGTGGGAACAGCTATTGTGCAGAGATGCTCGTTCTAAAGGGAAATAACATCATTTTGGACTGAAAAGTATATTAATTAGAAGAACTTGATGTTGTGTACAGTGGAGGTGGCTCAGAAAGACGGGACTCAAATAAGTTTTGGGGTGGATCTGGGGTGCACTTGTGCATATGTGTGAGCACACAGGTAATAACACCAGCAATAATATCCAACATTTATTTGGTACTTACACTGTGTGAATCACTGTTCCGAGCCCCTTTCATGGTTTTTTTTTTTTTCATTCTTACGACAACCCTACAAAGTAGGGATATTATCCCCATTTTACAGATGAGCAAACGGAGCCACAGAAAGCTAAAATAACTTCCCTGGTGACATAGTAAGTTGCAAAGCAGGGGTCTAGGTTCCGGAGAGGGTTTTTGACTTGGAGCGCCCACTTTGGGTGGGGCCCTGGAGTCCAGGCACAGAAGCCGAATTTGCACACAAGGCAGAGAACTCAAGGACGGGATCTGAGGCTTAGTGAGAAGAAGGAGGAAGAAGAAGTAGGAAATGGTGACTCTTGCCCATGTTCCTGAGGGCGGGGACCTGTTTCTAGTGGAAGCCAAAATTCTCCGTGGCCTCTTCCCAGCCCCCACACGGCATGAAAAATCAGAACAGTGGCCGGCCCGGTGGCACGGTGGTTCAGGTCGTGCACTCTGCTTCAGAGGCCCAGGGTTTGCCGGTTTGGATCCCGGGCACGGACCTACACACAGCTCACCAAGCCATGCCGTGGCAGGCATCCCACATATAAAATAGAGGAAGTTTGGCACAGATGTTAGCTCAGGGCCAGTCTTCTTCAAAACAATAATAATTAATTAAAAAAAAATCAGACCAGCAGCTTCTGCTGTCAATACTCTGCCTAGAAATCTAACGGAAAGAACAAATGGCGCCTTGCCTCACCCCAACCCAGGAAGTGCAAGAAGGCTCAGGCAAGCCACAGAAAGCTGGCTGCAACCCAGGAAGTATCCACACAGCCCAAGAGCCAGCTGCTTGGAGCATCAACAATCTCATATCCTTCACCATCGACGAAAAGGCTGCTATCTCTTGCTGACAGGCCTGGCTGTTTGCACCAGGGGTGGGCCCAGCCAGGGAGCTGGCCAGCTTGGCAAGGGGCCTGGATTCATGTGCTTTCTCTTTCCCGTGCTCCAGCTTCTGCAGAAATCTGCCAGAGCTTTGCAGGCGTCATTCAAAGCCTCTTCCTGGGCACACCTGCCAGTTTCGAGGCTGCAGTGGAACCCTTCAACCCTGATGCAGACATGAAAGCTGCGGCGACCCAGCTGAAGACGCTGGTGGACTTACTCCCCAAGAACACCAAGGACAGCATCTTAAAGCTCATGGTACACGGCTTCCTCCACTCACACTGCTTAGCAGTGGATTGCCCAAGCCCCTGGATGCTTTTTGGCCCCTTTTGCAATCCAGAGAGGACAGTCACAATGTAAATGTCCCCGGGGGAGGAGGCACAGTCATCTCACCTTTTAAGAGGCTTCTGAGAAATAATCAAAGTGTTTACAAGCTTAGCTCCTCCCAGATTGACTGAACTTCTTATCTGATGTTAAAGTTTCTGTGTTTCGCCATCTTGGTCCAACTTTAAGGTTCGTTCACTATTATATTGGGTTTTGTTTGTTTGTTTCTTTGTTTTAGGACAAAATAGCAAAGAGCCCACTGTGTGCTTAAGATTTAGAAACTGAAGAGCTCCAGTTGCTGGAAGCCCCTGCCACTGCCAGGATGCTTCCTTCACTGTCCCCAGCAGCCTAGGCTGGCTCTCTTTAATAAAGGATAAGCATCTCACCTTTGTGCCCTTGCCTCTTTTTTAATTTGTGCTGGAGTGGGAAGGTCTGCCACTGCTAGGGAAAGGTTGAGCAGGAGCAGAAAGAGAAGCAGTGGCATGCAAACACGTCCCCAAGGGGCCCATGCCCATGTCTCCCTACCAGTCCACCTTCCAGGCTAGCCACAGGTGGCAAGAGCAGCTTCCAGCGCACACTCCCTTCCATGGGCAGAGAGAAGATGGAAAAGTACCAAGGCCCTGATCAAACCTGACCTGCAGGGGAGGGAGGGGAGGTCTGCATAGGGTGGTGGCTGACCCCACAACCCCTATTCTTGTAGTGATGAGATTGTTCTGTTTCTTCCAGTCCCTTTGAGATCCTGCTCTTGGGTGGAAAAGGAAATATTAAAGGCGATTATGCTACCCAGACGTGCCTGCAAGCAAAGATGGAGCTTTCCAGAGAGTTCCATCTCCCAAAGATAAATGGTGGCTATTTCAAGAATTTTGACAGAGCAGCAGGGACCATTAGGGGCTGGACGGCCCTGTGTCAGAGTCGCTCACGTCACACACAGCACACGACACTGCCCTCCACTTATGGAAGGAATCGGATTCCTGTCAGATGCTTAGAAAACAAAGGCTAGAGGGAGGAATACACTCGATTCCCTGATTAGGGACCAGGGTGTTTGGGGGTGACTTTGAGGAGTGACAGACCCTGAGGGGAGTCCTCAGAGATGGCGGGTTAAATATTTTGCACACTTCATATTTGCTACATGAAATTATTTGTCGGACTTTTTTTAAAGGAGGTGGAAAACAGAAAAACCCCTTCCTATGCACATTCTAGATCCTCTGTCGGTCACCATTGTTAAGACATCCTATTTCCAGGCTTACATTGCAGAGGCCTGCACGCCAAACCGTCCCTTTGTGTCAGTCTTGCTTTAAGGACATCTCTGCCCAGAAGAGGCTTGGGGGGGGCGGGAGGGTCAAGACCAGACTGGTCAGCACCCGGTTACTGCTGTCCACTGGGCGATGCTCTTGTTCTGACCCCGAGGTCCCTCTCTGACTTGCTCCCCACCCTGTCCCCGATGCCTGAGTCCCTGTCCAGTCAACTTTCACGCAAAAAGAGAATCAGTCACCCCTTTTTCCTTGTGGCAAAGGGGACCTCAGACATGAAATTAATCCCTAGGTATTTACTGGCACTTTCAATGTGTTCACAGTGGTGCTGGGCACTCTGAGGAACCCAGGAGCAGATTTCATAACCCAACAAACACATAAGCCCCGAATAGAGAGGAGTGAATAAAACAGTAGCCTCTGCTCACAGGGAGCTGGCCATCTAGCAGGGAAGATTACCAGCTCCCTCAAAAGAAGCAAGTAAACAAATACACAGATAGATAAACCTGTGATAAAAGCCATAGAATAAATTAAAGGAGCGTTGTGAGTAAGAGTGGCTTGGACAGACCTCAGCTCTGGAGTCCCCTGTCTATGATTTGAGCGGAGACAGGAGGGACGAGGGGACCCAGACAGGAGGGATGAGGGCAGGAGGACACAGCATTCCAGGCAGAGGATCAAGCAAAAGGGAAGATGAGCAGGTGCACAGAGAATGCAGTGTGGAGGATGTTTGGGGCTCCCCCCCGACCCCCACCATTTCTGAATGCCACTAAGCCATGCCCTTGGGCCCCAGCAGAAAACTTAGAAGCTTTCCTCTATGTTTCTGTTACCTGCCACCAAAAGAGCCCAGACCTCCTTCCCTTGTATCCTACCCTCTACCCAACATCTCAAACTCCTCTTGTCCAGCAGAGCTCCTGATCCCTCTCCCTAGTCTGCTTCTAATCTCAGTAAGGTCTATCTCCATCCTCCCGGCTGCTCCAACCTGAAGCCAGAGGGGCATCCCTGACCCTCCCCTCTCCAGCACCAGCACACCCAGTCAAGCAAGACTACCTCCAGAGCACCTCTGGGAACCCTCTCTGTGTCCACCGGGCCACCCCTGGCAACACCACCCAGCCCCCGTGCACAACCCCAGGGGCCTCCTAACTGGCTCCCAGCTCACAATGGTATCCCTGCAGTCCCTTCTCTAGGCAACCGCCAAGGTAATTCTTATCAAATGAAAACCCCCTTCCACTGCCACACCCCCCCCCAAGTAAAATCCTTCAAAGTTTCCCAGGACTCTCATAAAATACTAAATGCAGAGCATGCCCATCACTAACTGTCATCTCCCACCTCCATCCCACTGCTCACTCCTCCTGCTCAGTCCACAACCCCCACCCACACCTCCTGGGCCTCCTTCAGTTGTGGTTTTTTTTAAGATCCAAGCCCCTTCCCACCTCAGGGCCTTTGCACAGGCCACACAGCATCGACTGCTGAAAAAGTACTGGTGATTGGTTTTAAAAATCATCCTAGGATATCAGCAACATGGCAGAGTGAGCAGTTCCCTTTGTCTCTCCCCCTTTGAGCTACAACTAAATGGACATTCCTTGATCAGTGGAGGATACTCACACAGCACCTCAGGATGCCTGAGAGAGCTGCACTGCTATACATTGCGAGGTGGATGGACTACCCCCAGGGAGGAGGTGGAGATAGGTGAAAACTCTCTGGCCCCGAGACAGCCCAATATCCACGAGCGACTGATCTCCCAGTTGAAGCGCTCATAGCACCGCTGTGGCCCCAAGGGTGGGCGTGCAGCTTGGCGAGACTGTGGAAACAGGTGACTGCAGGCTTGAGGCCCCTGTGATTACTTTTTGGGCCAGTGGGGAAAATCCACAGTCCCACTGCGGCCCCAGGGAGTGACTCGGGCTCAGACCCAGTAGGGAGGCCCCGCCCACCAAGCACAAAGGCTGGTGAGACCTAGGAGCAGATGCAGTGCAGCCAGGTGAGCACAACTGCCAAGTGCCTTAAACGCCCATAGCTCTGCTGCAGCCCCGAAAAGGCCAGTGAGACCCAGCAGGGCCGTGGGAGTGGGCAGTGACAACCCTGAGCCCCAGCGTGATGCTTCCTTGGTCCAGTGGGAAAATCCACAGTCCCACTGTGGCCCCAGGGAGTGACTCGGGCTCTGTCCCAGTCGGGGGCAGGAGGGGGGGCCCTGCCCACCAAGCTCAAGGCCTGGTGCAACCAATTATCTGACTGAAGAAATGCAACATAAGGATTATAAGTATCCCAGAGGGCCAAGAGAAGGAGAATGAAGCAGAAAGCTTGTTCAAGGAAACAATAGCTGAGAACTTCCCAAACCTGAGGAGGGAGCTAGAAATCCACGTAACAGAAGCCAATAGGACTCCCAACTTTATCAATGTAAAGAGACCCACTCCAAGGCACATAGTAGTGAAGCTGGCAAAATTCAATGACAAAGAAAAAAGATTAAGGGCAGCAAGGCAGAAGAAAATGACCTACAAAGGAACCCCTATCAGGCTGTCAGCAGAGTTCTCAACAGAAACCTTACAGGCTAGGAGGGAGTGGAATGATAGATTCAAAATTCTGAAGGACAAAAACTTTCAGCCAAGAATACTCTATCCAGGGAAAATATCTTTCAAATACAACGGAGAGATAACTTTCTCAGATAAACAAGTTAAGGGAGTTCATTGCCACAAGACCTCCCCTACAAGAAATCTTCAGGAAGGCCCTGATACCTAAAAAAAAAGAAAAGCAAAAGGAAAGGGGTTACAAAACTCTGAGCAAGGTGATAAGTAGACAGATAAAATCAAAAAATTGCAGCTCTCCATCAGAACAGGTTAGCAAATGCTTAATTATAACATTCAAGATAAAGGGAAGGAGAACACCAAGAATAAACATAATCTGGTCATTTTAACCACAAACTCACAACACAAGAAGAAATAAGATGTGACAGTAACAACTTAGAAGGGGAAGAGGAAACAGATGGAACCAGCTTAGTCTAAGGAAATACGAGGCTATCAGAAAATGTACTATCTCATCTATGAGATTTTTTACACAAACCACATGGTAACAACTAAACAAATAATTAGAACAGAGACACAAATGATAAATAAGGAGAAAACTAAGAAAACCAGCATAGAAAACTACCTAACCGAATTGGTAGTCCGAAATATACCAGATGAGAGCTCTCACAATTTTTTTTCCCCCAATTTAGAAGTTTTCTGAATGTAAATGATCCAGCATCTGGCCGATTTGACGAATAGGATCTTAACAGCAACTCAACCAGAGCTTAACCAAGGACAAAGCGGTGTCCCCAAAAGAGATCCAGAAAATTCACTCCCAAAAATAGCCTAAGAAAGTAAAGACCTTCATTGCACAGTAAGCAACAAAGGTTCAGACAACAAAGGCCCCCTATGAAAGCAATTGGGACCTCTTATGACAAACTTCCCCGAGAGCTTACATAGCCAGACAAAGAGAGCCAAGCTCTCAAGACATCTAAACTTTCCCAGAGCCCCAGTCTATGTGACTGGCCGCCAAGATGCATGCCAGTACATGCATCCTCCGATGGCAGAGACCAGAAAGGTCACAAAACCAAGCTCTCAAGATATAGAACAAGACAAAAAGCCCAGACAACAGGCTTATAGAGACGCCTGTGTCTTATGACAAACAAAAAGACAGAGACAAGGAAAAGTCTATCTCTGGGAGGAAAAGGATCTACAACCAGTGAGTACTCAAATCCTACAGTCGCTGAATCCAAGAAGCTAGCCTCACCAACATTTTCTCCTGCTAATCTAAATTTAGAAGAGCAAAAACTCACCACTCTTGCTTCCATTGGAGCCTGCAGGCAGAGATCTGGGAGACTGACATGGTAAGAACTCTTACCTCTTGCCGGCTCTCGTCAGGGGTCCGGGATCTCTCGGCCACAGCAGTCCAGGAGCAAGCAGTGTCCAGCCAGGTAAATTTCATCCTGCTGACTGTGCCAAAACTGTAGGGGAGGAAGACATTTCCTCTTCCCAAATGTGGGTTCATCTGGCCAGAGAATGAATTAAATTCACGTGAGACAGAATAGCAAGAGAAAATTAAACAACGCTTTATGAGGAACCATGGCCCAGGGCCTTTCTTCCAGAAGGAAGAAAGGGCACCGAAGAAGCGGGGTGCACATAGTGGTTGTATACCCCCAAACAGGGTGTTTCACATGTGATTGAAAAGTCCCTCCCACAATAGTCACAAGATTGCCCTGTCAGAACAGTGCTTCATGGACACAGCAGGTAATGGTCTGCTATCTCAGAGGGCGTAGCCGGAGGCAAGTCGATTGTCTGGAGATGGGTGGTCACAGGTGAGCCCAGCAATCAGTTCCTAGCCTAAGGAAAGATGCTTAATCCTTAAAGAAATGCCAACGTTGGGAGGGGGAGGGAAGTCAGTTACAGCAGGTTACCAGACTAGCACAATAAAATGCAGATTTAAGTCCTTGCCTTTGGTATTGATTAAGAGTTTCTAGAGAGAAGGTCATCTCCTTTCTTCTTCCTGATGCAGAGAGGGAGGCACCTTTACAGATAGAGATTTACCTTACAAATGTAAATGTGTCCTAACGAAGGGCAAGTTCCATTCCTCAGAGCCTCCTTCCCTGTCACAGTTTATCAAAAACAATCAGCATCAAATAATCCTGATGCAAAAGAGACATATCTTGGGGTGGCCAATTCCAGGTCCCCACACCACCAAGCCACACATCCGACCCCTGGAATCAATTTCTATTGTCAAAAATAATTAATAAAATAAAAGATAAAGGGGGAAAAAAGGGTGCCTCTCCTCCACCACCCCAGAAAGGGCAGAGGCTTGAGGTGGGGAGAGAGGGCTAAAATTATTTTCAATCCCACTCGGCAACAGTGGCGGAGATGCACAGCATGCCAAGGTTCCAGGAACAGCGAGGAGGGCTCGGAGCCTCGAGATGGGGATGTCAGCGGGATCTTGGGTCGCTCCAGACAGACTGCAGGGACCAGTGCTGCAAGTGAGGGGAGAGGCGAGGTGGGGCTGGAGGGAGGCAGGCTCAGCAGAGAGGGTGCAGGTCATGGGTTGGGCTCAGCCGCCCTGGGTTTAGATCCTAACTCCTCTACTTGCTGACTAGGAGAGCTTGGGCGACTTTCTGGGCCTCAGTTTCCCCATCTTTGAAATGGGGACAGGAATAGTACCTACCTCAGAGGGTTCTTGTGAAGGTTAAATGAGAGAGGGCATCAGCAAGGTGCCGGGCAGAGGGGAGGTGTGAGTCATGGCTGCTGTTGGCACTGTCAATGACGTACTGTCCCTGACGAGGTGAGAGGAGACTTTGTGGGCTGCCTTTGGTCTTGAAGGTAAGAAGGATTTCAGCAGGTGGAGATGGGGCAAGACAGCTGAGTGCATTTTGGGAGGCCAGAAATTGCTGAGGCCAGACCCCAGGGGTGGGCCTGGGTGCTATACGCAGCCTCCCACAAATGCTCCAGCACACCTGGAAATGAGGCTGGAGCAGGGGCTTGGGGCCAAAGGGTGAAAGGCTCAGAGCCTTGTTTATTCATTCAACAAATATGTAATAAGCACTGACTGTGTGCTGGGCCCTGGAGAACCAGAGGTGAGCGTGGAGCTCACATTCTAGGGGGGAGACAGGTAATAAACAGATAAACATGTCAACAAGAGCATTTCGAAGGTGACAAAGGCTCTGAAGGCAAGAAAGTCAGATTCTGGACCCGGAGTGACTGAGGAGGGGGACACAGTGACCAGGGCAGGCTTATCCGCAGAGGGGATGCATGAGGTGACACCTGTATGATGATGAGAGAAGGCGCAATCAGAAAATAATCTGCAGTGGACTGTCCAGGCAGAGGGCACGCAAGAGCAAAGGCCTGGAGGTGGTCTGGGCTCTGTGTACCCTGCAGGTAAGGAGGCGACAGCATACTGAGTGAGAGGGGAGTGACACAGGGTGGGACCTGAGAGAAGGTTGAAGACAGGTCACGCCGGGTCGCAAGGACCAGGTAAAATTTTTGGATTTTATTCTAAGTGTTGTGGGAAGCCAAGAAGGGTTTAACAGAGAAATGACGTAATCTGATTTACATTTTTAAAAGGTCATTCTGGCTGTTCTGGGGAGAATGGACCTCAGCGGGGCAACGTGGACCCTAACCTTGGACATGAACCCCATGCTGAGCCAGAGCCCCAAGGACGCAACCCCCACACTTTCTGTCCCTTCAGGTCAGGCCACCTGTCTGTCACAGGCCTCTCCGGGGCCACTGGGGACAGGCTGCTCACAGTTGTCCCTGCCTGGCCAAGGCATCTCCATCTCCAGCCTCTGGGACTGAGGGACGCGTGATCTCTAGTTATCTTATCTCCTGGCCTTCTGAACCCACCCAGAAAAGAGCCACCAGTGATTTTAGAGAAAAGTGAATTACAGCAGGAGTGGTTGTTTTTCAGCATTTTTACAAGCGCCAAGGGCCCATGAAATTCAGAGCACACATGCATTTAACCGTGTTTGCTCATACAATATTGGGTGTGTTTAGAGATGAGCAATAAACAGCAGGAGCCAGGCTGTGCTCTCCGCTTCAGCACAGCGGGAAGGCTCGTGGGCAGAGCGCCGCAGGGCCGGGTTCAAGTGCTGCCTCTGCCCCTAACATGCTAGGCCACCTCTGCTAACTACAGCATCTCTCTGGGCCTGAGACCACGTCTCCAGAGCTCGGAGGGTGGAGCTGATGCTCCTCCTGGCCCTTCCAGAGGATAGAAGTAGAATTCCCCGGAGTTGAGATTTAGGGCAAGCCGAAGGCAGCTCCCAAGAACCACCCGGCCATCTCAGGCCTGGGCAGCCTGGCCTCTTCCCGGCTGTGTGGGGCTGAAGAGACAGCAAGGACCTCACCTGGGCCTCGCCACCATGGCACGGTGCAGCCGCCCTGCGCCTGTCCAGTTCCCAGGGGCACAAGCAGAGGAGATTCCTCCCAAGCTGTCCACTTGCCATGCGAAGTTTTTGAAACAGTAACCTATTATTTCTCTCTTATTTTTCTTTCCTCTCTTGGCTCTGCCTCTGATTCAGGTGGCCCTGGGAAGGCAGAGAAAGGGGGCGTCTTTTCCTGGCTTATGCAGTTCAGAATCCTAGACCTTCCCAGGAATGGAAAGACCTCCAGGCGCTCGTTTCGTGTAACAGCCAGACTTCCAGAGCCCCCACTGCACCCCTGGCCTAGGAAAGGATTCTCAGGGAGGCCGGAATGTGACAAGCAAGTATTACCTCAGGTTGGTGGTCCCCGCAGAAACCAGCAGCCTGCCTGCCGCCCGCTCCAGGAACAGGCAGTAAAAGGATTTAAAAACAATGGTTAAGGGCCGGCCCGGTGGTGCAGTGCTTGAGTCCCCAAGCTTCAGCAGCCTGGGGTTCGCAGGTTCGTACCCCGGGCCGGGACATAGCACTGCTCGTCAAGCCACACAGTGGCGGCATCCCACATAAAATAGAGGAAGATTGCCACAGATATTAGCTCACTGACAATCTTCCTCTAACAAAAAGAGGAAGATTGGCAACAGATGTTTGCTCAGGGCCAATCTTCCTCACCAAAAAAATAAATAAATAAAAACAACGATTAAGACTGACTAAAAGTCAGTATGCTTTTCACTATCACCAGGTGCCAGCAATTCTAAACGTCGGTGACAAAATACTCCAACCTACAAACTCCCCAGAGTTTTACGTATTTGCTGTGGTCACAGTTGAGTTTTCATAACATAGATGTAAGCTCCAAATGAGCAAGTTTACGGCTTATCTTTTAATAAACATTATATTCTGTGTGGACAGTATTTCTGAGAACTCCCAGTCACACAGCTGGTCTCTGCCACGTTTGTGTCAAGAGTCGGTTCACAAAGGTGCAGAATCCTTGGAACGGGCCTCAGACTTGGCTCCTGTGAGCTACTTGTTCCTGCGTTCAAACCGTAAATTCAAAGTAAACGACAAAAGCACCGTGGTTGTAAAGACCAAGAAACAGAACTTGAGTTGCTGCGCTTCTGTCATACTGTGAGGCCACTTGGAGGTTTTATTTGAGTTTTAAAATTGTAAATAGTAAAAGAGTATAAGGTGTAATACTTTTATTGGAAAAGTGAAAATTTTAGCTCGTACATAAAATCTTTTATAGAATTTTAGTATCTTTGAAGTTCAAACGTATTCTTTTTCAGTTGATTGTTTTAGAACTAAAGGACAAATCAAAACAATAAAACATTATATCAGTGGTACAATTGAGCAATTGCTTACATTTTACCTTTGGCAGACATTTTGGTTTAATAAAATTCACTTATTGGTGAATATAGTTTGATAATTATTTACATGAAATATTAATATATCGGACTATAACCAAAGTATCAAATTTCGTTAGGGAAATCTACAAACTATTAATAAATAGTTGTGTTTTAATGTGTGACTATTTGTGTGTGCTCTAATATCTTTATTTTTACTGGCATGGTTTTATATATATACACACACACGTGTGTGTGTGTGTGTATTTCAATAAAAGAAATGATCTTCATGAATATATAAATAAATGATCACCATCTGCCTTTCTTTTCTGACCTTTATTTTTGTTCATTTTATGTCACAGCTATCACTGAGAATAATTTTTGTTGTCTAGAGTAGGGAAGCAGTAAAAAATTATCTTCTCCAGGCATCAAATCCCCCAGGTAAGCCACTGGAGAGACCAAGCCTTAGTGAGGTGGCAGTCCCCAGATGGGTTTGAAGAATCTGGGAGCAGAGGGCAGAACCCTTCAAGAAGAAATGGGAGCATGATACAGGCCTTCGGAGGTGTCGCTGCAGAACTTCCAGGCCCCGGCACAGCGTGGGAGCAGCAGCAGGATTCCTGTGCACCCAGGAGTGGCCCCGAGGTGGCAGAGAAAGCCAGTGAACTGGAGGCCTGTGGATGATGTCGAGGGACCACTCAGGAGCGGCCCACACAGACTGATGGCAAACAAGGGACAGGCTGGTGACAGGTGATAGATATCAAGTACCAGATGCCTTCACCAACACAAATCCTGCCAACTCCTTGGTTCCGCACAAGCCCCCTGAAAGATAGGCACAACCCTGGAGAGGGGGTCCCCAAGATGACAGAGACTAAGTTTCTATCCCCTTAGCAGAATGAAGGCTTGAGACTGAAATTACATTTTATTTTAGTTATAATATAAACATTTTTCTAATGCATCATAACACCAGGTTCTTTTTGTTATGCTTTTCTTTTTCTTGGTCAGGAAGATTGGCCCTGAGCTAACATCTGTTGCCAATCTTCCTTTTTTTCTTTCTCCCCAAAGCCCTAGTACATAGTTGCATATCCTCGTTGTAAGCCCTTCTAGTTCTTCTACGTGGGCTGCCGCCACAGCGTGGCTTGATGAGAGGTGTGTAGGTCCACACCCAGGATCTGACCAGCGAACCCCGGGCCGCCGAAGAGGAGCACACGAACTTAACTACTATGCCACTGGGCCGGCCCCCTATAATATAAACATTATAGTGTATATTATGTATCCTATGTAATATACGATCTTTATATATTTATATATGTATGTGCGATAAATATACATTACGTAATATATATTAGATACAAAATATATATTAATATAGAAGATAACTACTTTAGTTATAAAAATAGATAGAAAAAGCTAGATACCTGATAGATAGATAGATGATAGATAGATGCCAGAGACATTGACAGATAAAGGGAACTTCTATTTCATTTCCTAAGCGCCTGTCTTCGAGGACCCTGAATCACCCTGATGGACCGAAGGTGAGGTGGTGATAAGAGGGGACAGCGTAGGCCGTTGGGTGGGGGACGCAGGGCCAGGGGCTCACCAGGCTCCTCTGGGTGAGGTATCGCTGGGCCTCAGACCAAGAGCCAGAAGGAGCCTGCAGCTGTCTCCCCTCCCTGCTCCCTGTGCGCGCAGGACAGTTGCAGCCCTGCAGAGCCGCTGGGCCGGCCAGCATCAGAGCGGGGCCCTGCCCCACGTCTGCTGACCATGTCGGCTCATGTGCCCCATGACGGCTGAGAGCCCCGTGCAAAGCACCCTGAGGGTGCTGGGGCAGAGGGGCCCCAGCGGTGACCTACCAAGCCTACGGGTGGGAACAAGCACAGGACAGGGAAGGTGGGAGAGGGCAGAAACGGAGGGCAGGACACGGGTGACTCGCCACCGAACAAAGAACCTGCAGAATTAAGCAAGAAAGTAAGCAAGCTTCCTGAGGAAGGTCAAGAAGTGCATCGTGTCATGTGCTGTCAGCCCCGAAATCTGCTGCCCAAATCCCCAGGGCCGGCCTGTGAAACGGAGGGGAACCAGTTTCCAGCCTGCAGAACAGGGACTTCCATCAACTTGAGTGTCCCCACCCCTCGGAGGGAGCTTATCCCAGAGCAAAGAACCTGCTGGTTCTGCTGGGTGCCCCGGACACCGGAGGCACATCCCCAGCTCCTGGCCCCGCTCCACCCGCCCACTCCCAAGTTTCAGCTCAATCCACCCTGCCTGGTGGGGAGCCAAGAAAGGCTCAGATCCTCAGCAGGTCAAGCCTGCCGCACCCCGACCCCTCCCTGAAACCCTCCAAACAGCAAAAGCCAGGTCACTTTGTGTCTGGGTACAACCCACAGCTGGGGGGTGGGTGATGTGTGCCCCCAGGATGCCTCTCAGCAGCCCACATTAACATCTCTGCCGACTCTCAGTAGACTAGCTACTGTCCTATCTATGGGCTGAGGGCCAATTTGCACTGGAAAAATGACCAAGATCCCTGTGGGAAATCAGAACAGTTGACAATCCCACCCTGACACCCTCCCGCCTCCCAGCCCTGACATTCACCATCAACAACCCGTCTGCAGTGGCAACGGATGAGCTTGGGAAAGTCAATATCAATGGCAGCATGTCTAAATCCAGGGGTCTCTCCCACGGAAAGAACCCCCAGGACAGAAGGAGGCGTGTAGGTCACTGTGTGATTTGTAATAGGACAAAAACTAGAAACAATTCAGGCGTCCATCAATATGGTACTGGTTACATTATATTATATAAGATTAGATTGCATCCTGCAAAGGGATATTGTGTAGCATGAGAAAAATCAAGTGTATCTACAGGTGCCAAAGTTGAAAGCTATCCAAGACATAGTATTAAGTGGGAAAAGCGAGATCCAGAGCCGAATATATAGAATGATACTGTTATGTGCTGGTTATTCTATATTTGAACTCACCCAACCATCCATTCTGCACCTGTCTCTGATCTGTTTTGTGCCTCAGGAGGCCGACCTCTAAGGACCAGGAAACCTGGGCCCCCTTGCTGGCTGGATGCCAGTTGGTTAGCCCGTGGAAGGTTCTGGCTATAGATCGGAGGATGGGACGAGAGGAAAGCTGGAGTATTTCTTCCCTCTGATCCACGCTGCCTGTTCTGTGGGTGGCTGTGCTCTGGTATGGCCATAGCTGCGGGTATTGGGCGAGCAGGACACGAGACGCTAATCTTAGTTTTGATGTTCCCACTCCATATTATATCAAACACATTCAAATAGATAAACTTCTCATAATGAATGTAATTTTGGCTGTAAACTTTTGAAGGGGCTTGTATAAATTTAATAATTCTGATCCTAGGAAGAATTATGATTTGGTTCCTACGATTTAAACTTTATTGTATCTACATATAACTATATCATGGTTGAAATGAGTGGCAACAATCTATTTGCAGTAACGTTACCTAGATAAATATTTATTAATTACTATTTTGAGATTTTCTCTTTATATTTTGGAGCCAGTAGATCCATGACATTTTTTTAGATCCTCTAAAAACTCACAGGCCCTAGGCATCGTGACCAGTGGACAAAATAGCTGGAGTATCCAGAAGTTGCCAGGCCCTCCCGGGAGGGTCCTGGGTCAATGCAGGGGTCAGCCCCAGGAGCCACCGAGGCAGAAGAGAATGGAACACACCCACAGGGAAAGTCTGCTGTGCTCAGGGGCTGCTTCCTGAGCGAGCACAGAGCCGGAAGCCCAGGGTGGAGGGAGGAGGCTGAGCTCTGGTCTGCCCCATGAGCTGACCCCTTGACCTCATGAGCCGGTGACCTGACCCCCAGTGGCCCAACAGGATGGAAAGAATCAGAATGGCCTCCAACCTGTTTTCTGGGCCGTGCTGGGACTTGCAGCCAGATGCCAGCACAGGCTGTACCTCCGCTTCCTGCTCATCAGGATAGCCATGCGCCAAGCCCAGACCAGGTAAACATCTGGTCTCAGTTGATACTTTCTAGCAGGATGAGCTGGGAGCTGCTGCTGGCCCAGACCCACCCCCCCACCCCCCACTGCTGCCAGACCTCTGAGTGGGGACCTGGGCAGGCTCCCTGAGGGGCCTTGAAGATGGCTCACAACCTGGCACCCATGTGTCGTACTCACACTGTGTGCATGGAGGAGGAGCCAGTAGACATTAGAATCCAAATCCCCAGGCAGGGCTTCAGGATCCCCTGGGTCCCTCCCACCCTCAGGCTCTGGCTGAGGCTTTCTCCTGCTCTTCTCACAGGCCAGAGCCAGGTACAAGGCGCTCACACCCTCCGAGCCGGAGCCAGGGGAAGGCTGGGCCTAGGGCAGGCTCCCTGGCCGCTCCCCCATCTGTGGCCAGGCCCTGCCCTTGAAGCTCCAGTAACTCCGGGTCAGGGCTCACCCAGAGCCAGGAGGAGCCAACACAGGGTATGGTTTTGGTTCGGGGGCCTGGCAGGAGCCATGCCAATTCACTGCCATGCCCCGGGTGCTAAGAATCGAGTGGCTTGTCTTCCTGCAAACAGTTGCTCTTTGCACAGTGACCAGCTGACTGCCCACAACTAGCCAGAAATAGTGGCTCCCAGCCCTCAGATGTGCTGAGGCAGGCTTGAGGGCTCTGGCCTGGAACTCACAGCGTGTGGGGTTTAGGGATTTAAGGAGCAGGTGTTAGAGTCTGAGAAGCTCTGAGCCTTGACTAACACTTTTTGCCTAACTGTTCCACAGGGCAAGTCAGAGAAGCCAGCGCTCTACAGGCTTCTGGGCAGGGGAAAGAGACAGCCCTGCCACCGTGTAAGGCTCTCCCAAGGGCCAGGATGGAAGTGCCTGTCTGGGGACCCTTGGAACCAGAGAAGGAACATCCAAAGAGAGATGGCAGGAGCAAGAACAGGATGTACACAATTCCTATATCACAGCTTGGAGAATAGCACACAGAGTGCTATTTTTAAGCTTACTGACCCAATGAACAGTCTCAAATGACACTCGTGGGGCCATTCTCTGCATGACCACTGGGCCATGTCACTAAGAGGTCATGTCGTGTGTCCAGGAGGCCCTCTCTGTCAAACAGCTGGCTTGGGGGAGGATACACAGAGAGGCCCTCACTCTACAGCTCAAGGACGGAGAGGTGAAAATACTCCTGGGTAGCCTAAGCCTCTTTGCACGGCTTACCTACAGGTGGACCCTGGAAGCACTCTGTCCTCAAGTAACCTTACTTATCAACCCCTGCCCTGGGATCAGGTCAGGAACATGGGAGTCAGCTAGGCCCACAGGTATACGTGATGGACACAGCAGGGTGGCAGGAACAAAGGAAAAGCTCATCCTGATGGCCCAGGCCAGCATGAAAGCAGCACAGCTTACCCAAGATCCTCTGTATTCCCCAGAGTCACGCGTGTGTAGACTTGAACAAGAAAACCCAACATCGAAAGGCCTCCCTCTTGTGCCTTCAACACGGAGACGCGCGAACACAATACTCGACAACGTTCACCGAATACATTCTCCACGCCAGGTGCCACTTACAGGGCGTTACACAGATTTAATCCTCACGGCCGAATGCAGTAGATAATATCATTATGCTCAGTGTACAGACAAGGAAATCGAGACAGAGAGGGGTGAAGTACTTTGCCCAAGATAAGATAGCTAGTAACCGATGGATCTGGGATTCAACTCAGACAGGCTTATTCTAGAACTTGCTCTCCCTCTTTTTATTATTATTATTTTTTAATTGTGATAAAATACATATAACATAAAATTTACACTCTTAACCACTTTTAAGTGTATAGTTCAGTGGTGTTAAGCACATTCACATTGTTGTGCAACCATTCACTTCCAGGACTTTGTCATCATCCCAAACTATGACTCTGTCCCCATTAAACAAACATAAACTCCCCATTCTCGTCCCCCCAGCCCCTGAAAACCACCACTCTCCTTTCCGTCTCTAAGAATCTGACAATTCTGGGTACCTCATATAAGTGGACTCATACAGCATTTGTCTTCTTGTGACTGGTTTATTTCACTCAGCATCACGTCCTCAAGGTTCGTCCATGTTATAGCATGTGTGAAATCTGTTCGCTCTTTTTAAAAATTTGCTTTGGATCGATGATATATTCATACGACTCCAAATTCAAAGGGTACCAAAGGGCTTACGGTGAAGTCTTCTCTCAGTGATCCCTCCACATGGTTCTCCTTTCTGGAAACAACCCGTACCATCCATTCCCTGAGATGTCTTATGCATATACAAGCAATTACTTAGGTGGCTTCTTTTTGCTCCTTTTTAGTCTGTTTTTGATTCTGTTCTGCCTTGGTTTTTCTTCCCTTTGCAGCTTGCCTTGGGGGTCATTTCTTCATCCACTCAGAAGGTCTTCCTATCCTGATTTTTCAGCCACACGGTGTTTTATTGTATGGACTCACAGTAATTTACTCCACAAGTCCACATGGGTGCCTAGTTACAGAACCTGTGTTCTCAACCACGTTAAGGAACCTCTGAGCCTCCAAATATCACGTGATGTGAAGGCCTCATTCATCAATTCATGCTCCACGGATTTCTGTTTAGCAACCATCACGTAAAAGAGCTGAACAAGTAAACAATTATGGAGTCAAAACAGCATACGGTGGGGATATAGCCACTCACAGTGAAAGGGAACACTAACGGGAGAGACAGGTTGGAGAAGGCTTCACTCTGTTCCCATCCCCGACCCGCTTCCCCCCCGAGTCTTCCCTGGTCAGAGAATAGTACCTCACGCACCCAGCTGTCCGTGCCAGAAACCCACAGGGCTCATCCTGACACCTGCCTCTCCCCCACCCGCCTTGTTCTATCCAGCACCAAGCATGTCTGTGTGTCTCTCAGATCCTCACCCCGCTGCCGTAAGCTGGTCCAAACCCCACCATCTCTTCTGCTGAGCTGCTCTGTCACCCTCACACCACCCCATCCCTTCTCAGAATAGTCAGGACCATCTCACCAAAAGGAAAATCAGATATCCCGCTCCTGAATAAAATCTTCCAGATTGTTTGCCCATGTTCACAGCAGCATTATCCACAATAGCTGAAACGTGGACACGATGCCAGTGGCCATCGAGGGATGAACGGGTAAGCAAAATGTGTTTATACATACACTAGAATCTCATTCAGCCTTAAAAGGGAAAGAAATTCTGCAATATGCTACACGATGAACCTTGAGAACATTACGCTTAGTGAAATAAGCCAGTCACAAAAAGACAAATGCTGCATGACTCCACTTATATGAGATACTTAGAGTAGTCAAATCATAGAGCTAGAAAGTAGAATGGTGGTTTCCAGGGGCTAGAGGAGGGGAGAATGGGGAGTTCGTGTTTAATGGGTACAGAGTTTCGGTTTTACGAGATGAAAAAGTTATGGGGATGGATGGTGGTGACGGTTGCATAACAATGTTAATGTATTTAATACCACTGACCTGTACACATAAAAATGGTTAAGATGGTAAATTTTACATTACGTGTATCTTAACACAATAAAAAAAAGCATTAAAAAAACCCTTCCAGAGCTTTCCGTGACCTTAGAGGGAGGCCCTGTGAGATCTGGTCCCCGCCGGTCTTGTACATCTGGTACATGCTCCTCACTCCAGCACAAGGGCCCCTCTGTGCTCCTCAGGTCCACTCAAGTCCTTTCCACCTGGTGGCCTCGGTGCTGGCATCCCCTCCACCCAGAACCCCTCCGCATATGGGGCTCAGCATCGATCACCTGCTTGGAGAGGAGCGCCCTGATTCCCTCACCTGAGTGGGTGTCACTCGCCTTTTCTGTCCCAGCGCCATGCTAATTCCTCCCCTAGCACTGAACACACCTGCCATTTTTTTGTTTTCATCCCTGTTTCCTTGTCTGTCTCCCCCAGCAGACGGAAGCTCCACAGAGGCAGGGACCCAGGCCTGCTTCGTTCATCGCTGCATCTCCGTCGTGGTTTGATGCTGTCAAGAAAGCAGATGCTGAGATGGAGTCTGGAGTGCAAGATTGTCATTAGGGATCAGCAACTGTGAAGGGAAGTGGGGAAAGCTGCACTGGACAAAAGGAAAATTGGCCTGCAATGCAGGCCTGGCAAAGTCTCAGCCAACTGGGCAGGGAGCGCTGGAGTAAGTCCTGCCCACCAGAATTATCCCACACGGTGCAGAAGTGCCCTCCTTGCTCAGTCGCCAGATGTGGGCAGCCCCAGGAAGGACAGGATTTGAGTGACGCAGCAGTCTGCAGCTGGAGCAGACCCGAAAGTTACTGGCAGCTGGCAGCTCTCTGCTGACCACACTCCTCGTAGCCAGGTGGCAAGTTCTTCTTGAAGGGGCTCCAGGCAGTGCCTCTCCGGGCCTACCCCAAGTCCTAGCACAGTGCCTGGCACACAGTAGGTGTCAACATTCATTGAATGAATGAGTGATCAGACATGTGATTGAATCTTGAAATACAAATAGGATTGGGAGAAGTAGACAAGGCAGGAGATGTGCATTCCAGGACCAAGGCGTAGCCTGTGCAAAGCTAGAACGGCATAAAGGGAAACATGGAGTGTTCTCAAATCTGCAAATACCGGGCTAGAGTTAGATTACCGTATGGGAGTGGCGGACCGAGGCTCAAATGCCACATGCCCAAATGGTCAGTGGACAAGGGCCTTGTAAATGGCACTTGAATTTTATCCTGTCCACAAAAAGGAAGCTTTCAAAGGGTTTCAAGAAGGAGAAGGATATGATCGGTGGATTTTAGAAAGCTCATTCTGCTGGCCTTTCCGAGGATGGCTGAGGAAGGCAAGCTAGGAGGCAAAGGGGCCGTTTAGGACTCCACTTTAGCCAGGCCAGGCCTGTGTTCTGGGGCATCAGCATTGGAGAAGGAAGGGAGTGGCCACGGGACGTGGCGAGGGGAGGCAAGAAGGGGGCTATGGCCAAAGCCTGGAACCACCAACACGTAAGCACAGTGAGCAAAGAACAAACATGTAAAGAACAATGACGGTTGGGGAGGAAAGAACTGAGGCGTGGGAGCACAGGAGAGAGGACAGTTTAAGAAGGAAACGTTAAGAGGGTCAAGGCCATTAAGAGATCAAGCGAGATAAGGGCTGGAGCGCCCATCGATTTGGCCATCGGGAGGGCAGGACTTGAGAGCAGCTGCAGGTGGGAACAGAGCCAGCCCAAGCAATGCATTCTCCTGCTTGATTTGGGGCTTGGGTTTCTCGTGGGCATTCTGGAGAAGTCCCTCACCTGTCAACATACTTCTCTCCAGGGTATCCCCCAAGTGTGACTACCGTGATGCTCTGGACCATATGATCCTCAAGGCTTGAGGTCCAGCCACCTCCCTGGGAGAGGAGCGGTGGAAGGAGCCCAGTGGAGGATGAGGAGTCCTGAGTCCACATCCTGTCGCTGCCACTCAGTTTCTCCCGGGGTGATGGGTCCAGGCGGCCTCTACAATTGCTTCTGTTGAACTGGACTGCCCCAGTGCTCAGTTCCAAAGAGAGGGGCACAGGTAGCCAGGTCTCCATGCTCTCTGACTCCAATCTCCTTGCTGCCTCCATGTAGGACTCTGGGTTCCACCCCTCCCAAGTGGCCCATTGTGTGACCTCAGTTTCAATGGGGTCAGAAACTGGGTTGGGAAAAGAGAATATTTACTTTTTCCACGGATCCGATGCCCAAGTAAATAGTGTGGTCCCATAATTTGGATCCCACGCCTTGTCCTCCTCTCTCTGGGTGCAGCCTCGAGCATATAAGAAGGCATCTCAATACGCACATCTCACTCAAGACCACCGGATCCAGAGACACGGCCAGAGCCTCACTCACGAGCCTCCTGTCCACCATGAAACTCGCCATCATCGTCACCCTGGCCATCCTGGCTCTCTGCTGCAGCCCTGGTGAGTGCCCAGAGCCCCTCTCCCCCAAGCTGGGCTCCGGAACTCTCCCTGCCACCCACTTCTGCTCAGGAGAAAGGGTGGCTCCTGGGAGGGCCTGGACACGCGGACTCCCGGCCAGGAAGCTGGGTCTAGTGAACAAGCCCATCTGGGGAACTTGAGCAGAGCCCTGAGACTGTGAGAAAACCTGAAAATGATCCCATCTTCCCTATCCAACAACCTCAGAATTCCAGGCAGTGGAATAGACTGGAGGGACGCATGGAGGAGATCCCACATAGATGCATTTGTCCAACAACCAACAGAATAGGAATAACGAGCTTCTCAAAGCCCATCTTGGACAGACCCCAAGATGCCAAGAGACTTTGGTGCAGCCTCCAAGGTTGAGGTCTGCACACCAGTGTGGCAGCCAAAGGGCTGGAAGGAGCTGCAAAGCCTCATGTCTCAAAAGAAACTCAAACCAAGGCAAGGTCTCCCATTCTGGGCAGAGAGGAATATTTCAGAAGAGGATGTTTCCTTTGGGAAATTACCAACCCAGAGTGGAGTTCTCTAAACATTTTTGTCCTCTGCGAAAAGGAGATTAGGAGTTTCTGAGTAGTTTCAGCTGTCACTAAGAGGAAAGGAATGGAGGGGGGAGAGAGAGAGAGAGAGAGAGAGAACAGTCAACCACACTTACCTCCAAGCCCCTGGATCTTTTGGGAATTGGGTCACCTACCTGTTTTTCAACACCTAACAGCCTCTTCTCTTAATAAAAAAAAAATATATATATATTTAAAAATATTAAATATTAAAAATATTAAAAAATATATATTTTCTTTTAACTAATTCCAGTGAACTCACTTTGAAAGTTTCATAATACCCATGGAAATAAGTTTTATGACCCTAGGGCGAGATGGGATGAGGGAAGAGTTAGAAAACCAAAACCAAGAGACGGTGGGAACAGCTATTGTGCAGAGATGCTCGTTCTAAAGGGAAATAACATCATTTTGGACTGAAAAGTATATTAATTAGAAGAACTTGATGTTGTGTACAGTGGAGGTGGCTCAGAAAGACGGGACTCAAATAAGTTTTGGGGTGGATCTGGGGTGCACTTGAGCATATGTGTGAGCACACAGGTAATAACACCAGCAATAATATCCAACATTTATTTGGTACTTATAGTGTGTGAATCACTGTTCCGAGCCCCTTTCACAGTGTTTTTTTTTTCATTCTTACGACAACCCTACAAAGTAGGGATATTATCCCCATTTTACAGATGAGAAAAGGAGCCACAGAAAGCTAAAATAACTTCCCTGGTGACATAGTAAGTTGCAAAGCAGGGGTCTAGGTTCCGGAGAGGGTTTTTGACTTGGAGCGCCCACTTTGGGTGGGGCCCTGGAGTCCAGGCACAGAAGCCGAATTTGCACACAAGGCAGAGAACTCAAGGACGGGATCTGAGGCTTAGTGAGAAGAAGGAGGAAGAAGAAGTAGGAAATGGTGACTCTTGCCCATGTTCCTGAGGGCGGGGACCTGTTTCTAGTGGGAGCCAAAATTCTCCGTGGCCTCTTCCCAGCCCCCACACGGCATGAAAAATCAGAACAGTGGCCGGCCCGGTGGCACAGTGGTTCAGGTAGTGCACTCTGCTTCAGAGGCCCAGGGTTTGCCGGTTTGGATCCCGGGCACGGACCTACACACAGCTCACCAAGCCATACTGTGGCAGGCATCCCACATATAAAATAGAGGAAGTTTGGCACAGATGTTAGCTCAGGGCCAGTCTTCTTCAAAACAATAATAATTAATTAAAAAAAAATCAGACCAGCAGCTTCTGCTGTCAATACTCTGCCTAGAAATCTAACGGAAAGAACAAATGGCGCCTTGCCTCACCCCAACCCAGGAAGTGCAAGGAAGGCTCAGGCAAGCCACAGAAAGCTGGCTGCAACCCAGGAAGTATCCACACAGCCCAAGAGCCAGCTGCTTGGAGCATCAACAATCTCATATCCTTCACCATCGACGAAAAGCCTGCTATCTCTTGCTGACAGGCCTGGCTGTTTGCACCAGGGGTGGGCCCAGCCAGGGAGCTGGCCAGCTTGGCAAGGGGCCTGGATTCATGTGCTTTCTCTTTCCCGTGCTCCAGCTTCTGCAGAAATCTGCCAGAGCTTTGCAGGCGTCATTCAAAGCCTCTTCCTGGGCACACCTGCCAGTTTCGAGGCTGCAGTGGAACCCTTCAACCCTGATGCAGACATGAAAGCTGCGGCGACCCAGCTGAAGACGCTGGTGGACTTACTCCCCAAGAACACCAAGGACAGCATCTTAAAGCTCATGGTACACGGCTTCCTCCACTCACACTGCTTAGCAGTGGATTGCCCAAGCCCCTGGATGCTTTTTGGCCCCTTTTGCAATCCAGAGAGGACAGTCACAATGTAAATGTCCCCGGGGGAGGAGGCACAGTCATCTCACCTTTTAAGAGGCTTCTGAGAAATAATCAAAGTGTTTACAAGCTTAGCTCCTCCCAGATTGACTGAACTTCTTATCTGATGTTAAAGTTTCTGTGTTTCGCCATCTTGGTCCAACTTTAAGGTTCGTTCAGTATTATATTGGGTTTTGTTTGTTTGTTTCTTTGTTTTAGGACAAAATAGCAAAGAGCCCACTGTGTGCTTAGGATTTAGAAGCTGAAGAGCTCCAGTTGCTGGAAGCCCCTGCCACTGCCAGGATGCTTCCTTCACTGTCCCCAGCAGCCTAGGCTGGCTCTCTTTAATAAAGGATAAGCATCTCACCCTTGTGCCCTTGCCTCTTTTTTAATTTGTGCTGGCCTGGGAAGGTCTGCCACTGCTAGGGAAAGGTTGAGCAGGAGCAGAAAGAGAAGCAGTGGCATGCAAACACGTCCCCAAGGGGCCCATGCCCATGTCTCCCTACCAGTCCACCTTCCAGGCTAGCCACAGGCGGCAAGAGCAGCTTCCAGCGCACACTCCCTTCCACGGGCAGAGAGAAGACGTGGAAAAGTACCAAGGCCCTGATCAAACCTGACCTGCAGGGGAGGGAGGGGAGGTCTGCATAGGGTGGTGGCTGACCCCACAACCCCTATTCTTGTAGTGATGAGATTGTTCTGTTTCTTCCAGTCCCTTTGAGATCCTGCTCTTGGGTGGAAAAGGAAATATTAAAGGCGATTATGCTACCCAGACGTGCCTGCAAGCAAAGATGGAGCTTTCCAGAGAGTTCCATCTCCCAAAGATAAATGGTGGCTATTTCAAGAATTTTGACAGAGCAGCAGGGACCATTAGGGGCTGGACGGCCCTGTGTCAGAGTCGCTCACGTCACACACAGCACACGACACTGCCCTCCACTTATGGAAGGAATCGGATTCCTGTCAGATGCTTAGAAAACAAAGGCTGGAGGGAGGAATACACTCGATTCCCTGATTAGGGACCAGGGTGTTTGGGGGTGACTTTGAGGAGTGACAGACCCTGAGGGGAGTCCTCAGAGATGGCGGGTTAAATATTTTGCACACTTCATATTTGCTGCATGAAATCATTTGTCGGACTTTTTTTAAAGGAGGTGGAAAACAGAAAAAACCCCTTCCTATGCATATTCTAGATCCTCTATCGGTCACCATTGTTAAGACATCCTATTTCCAGGCTTACATTGCAGAGGCCTGCACGCCAAACCGTCCCTTTGTGTCAGTCTTGCTTTAAGGACATCTCTGCCCAGAAGAGGCTTGGGGGGGCGGGAGGGTCAAGACCAGACTGGTCAGCACCCGCTTACTGCTGTCCACTGGGCGATGCTCTTGTTCTGACCCCGAGGTCCCTCTCTGACTTGCTCCCCACCCTGTCCCCGATCCCTGAGTCCCTGTCCAGTCAACTTTCACGCAAAAAGAGAATCAGTCACCCCTTTTTCCTTGTGGCAAAGGGGACCTCAGACATGAAATTAATCCCTAGGTATTTACTGGCACTTTCAATGTGCTCACAGTGGTGCTGTGCACTCTGAGGAACCCAGGAGCAGATTTCATAACCCAGCAAACACATAAGCCCCGAATAGAGAAGAGTGAATAAAACAGTAGCCTCTGCTCACAGGGAGCTGGCCATCTAGCAGGGAAGATTACCAGCTCCCTCAAAAGAAGCAAGTAAACAAATACACAGATAGATAAACCTGTGATAAAAGCCATAGAATAAATTAAAGGAGCGTTGTGAGTAAGAGTGGCTTGGACAGACCTCAGCTCTGGAGTCCCCTGTCTATGATTTGAGCGGAGACAGGAGGGACGAGGGGACCCAGACAGGAGGGATGAGGGCAGGAGGACACAGCATTCCAGGCAGAGGATCAAGCAAAAGGGAAGATGAGCAGGTGCACAGAGAATGCAGTGTGGAGGATGCTTGGGGCTCTCCCCCGGCCCCCACCCTTTTTGAATGCCACTAAGCCATGCCCTTGGGCCCCAGCAGAAAACTTAGAAGCTTTCCTCTATGTTTCTGTTACCTGCCACCAAAAGAGCCCAGACCTCCTTCCCTTGTATCCTACCCTCTACCCAACATCTCAAACTCCTCTTGTCCAGCAGAGCTCCTGATCCCTCTCCCTAGTCTGCTTCTAATCTCAGTAAGGTCTATCTCCATCCTCCCGGCTGCTCCAACCTGAAGCCAGAGGGGCATCCCTGACCCTCCCCTCTCCAGCACCAGCACACCCAGTCAAGCAAGACTACCTCCAGAGCACCTCTGGGAACCCTCTCTGTGTCCACCGGGCCACCCCTGGCAACACCACCCAGCCCCCGTGCACAACCCCAGGGGCCTCCTAACTGGCTCCCAGCTCACAATGGTATCCCTGCAGTCCCTTCTCTAGGCAACCGCCAAGGTAATTCTTATCAAATGAAAACCCCCTTCCACTGCCACACCCCCCCCCCCCCAAGTAAAATCCTTCAAAGTTTCCCAGGACTCTCATAAAATACTAAATGCAGAACATGCCTATCACTGACTGTCATCTCCCACCCTCCATCCCACTGCTCACTCCTCCTGCTCAGTCCACAACCCCCACCCACACCTCCTGGGCCTCCTTCAGTTGTGTTTTTTTTAAAGATCCAAGCCCCTTCCCACCTCAGGGCCTTTGCACAGGCCACACAGCATCGACTGCTGAAAAAGTACTGGTGATTGGTTTTAAAAATCATCCTAGGATATCAGCAACATGGCAGAGGGAGAAGTTCCCTTTGTCTCTCCCCCTTTGAGCTACAACTAAATGGACATTCCTTGATCAGTGGAGGATACTCACACAGCACCTCAGGATGCCTGAGAGAGCGGCACTGCTATACATTGGGAGGTGGATGGACTACCCCCAGGGAGGAGGTGGAGATAGGTGAAAACCCTCTGGCCCCCAGACAGCCCAATATCCACGAGCGACTGATCTCCCAGTTGAAGCGCTCATAGGACCGCTGTGGCCCCAAGGGTGGGCGTGCAGCTTGGCAAGACTGTGGAAACAGGTGACTGCAGGCTTGAGGCCCCTGTGATTACTTTTTGGGCCAGTGGGAAAATCCACAACCCCACTGCGGCCCCAGGGAGTGACTCGGGCTCAGACCCAGTAGGGAGGCCCCGACCACCAAGCACAAAGGCTGGTGAGACCTAGGAGCAGATGCAGTGCAGCCAGGTGAGCACAACTGCCAGGTGCCTTAAACGCCCATAGCTCTGCTGCAGCCCCGAAAAGGCCAGTGAGACCCAGCAGGGCCGTGGGAGTAGGCAGTGACAACCCTGAGCCCCAGCGTGATGCTTCCTTGGTCCAGTGGGAAAATCCACAGTCCCACTGTGGCCCCAGGGAGTGACTCGGGCTCTGTCCCAGTCAGGGGCGGGAGGGGGGGCCCTGCCCACCAAGCTCAAGGCCTGGTGCAACCAATTATCTGACTGAAGAAATGCAACATAAGGATTATAAGTATCCCAGAGGGCCAAGAGAAGGAGAATGAAGCAGAAAGCTTGTTCAAGGAAACAATAGCTGAGAACTTCCCAAACCTGAGGAGGGAGCTAGAAATCCACGTAACAGAAGCCAATAGGACTCGCAACTTTATCAATGTAAAGAGACCCACTCCAAGGCACATAGTAGTGAAGCTGGCAAAATTCAATGACAAAGAAAAAAGATTAAGGGCAGCAAGGCAGAAGAAAATGACCTACAAAGGAACCCCTATCAGGCTGTCAGCAGAGTTCTCAACAGAAACCTTACAGGCTAGGAGGGAGTGGAATGATAGATTCAAAATTCTGAAGGACAAAAACTTTCAGCCAAGAATACTCTATCCAGGGAAAATATCTTTCAAATACAACGGAGAGATAACTTTCTCAGATAAACAAGTTAAGGGAGTTCATTGCCACAAGACCTCCCCTACAAGAAATCTTCAGGAAGGCCCTGATACCTAAAAAAAAAGAAAAGCAAAAGGAAAGGAGTTACAAAACTCTGAGCAAGGTGATAAGTAGACAGATAAAATCAAAAAATTGCAGCTCTCCATCAGAACAGGTTAGCAAATGCTTAATTATAACATTCAAGATAAAGGGAAGGAGAACACCAAGAATAAACAAAATGTGGTCATTTTAACCACAAACTCACAACACAAGAAGAAATAAGATGTGACAGTAACAACTTAGAAGGGGAAGAGGAAACAGATGGAACCAGCTTAGTCTAAGGAAATACGAGGCTATCAGAAAATGTACTATCTCATCTATGAGATTTTTTACACAAACCACATGGTAACAACTAAGCAAATAATTAGAACAGAGACACAAATGATAAATAAGGAGAAAACTAAGAAAACCAGCATAGAAAACTACCTAACCGAATTGGTAGTCCGAAATATACCAGATGAGAGCTCTCACAATTTTTTTTCCCCCAATTTAGAAGTTTTCTGAATGTAAATGATCCAGCATCTGGCCGATTTGACGAATAGGATCTTAACAGCAACTCAACCAAAGCTTAACCAAGGACAAAGCGGTGTCCCCAAAAGAGATCCAGAAAATTCACTCCCAAAAATAGCCTAAGAAAGTAAAGACCTTCATTGCACAGTAAGCAACAAAGGTTCAGACAACAAAGGCCCCCTATGAAAGCAATTGGGACCTCTTATGACAAACTTCCCCGAGAGCTTACATAGCCAGACAAAGAGAGCCAAGCTCTCAAGACATCTAAACTTTCCCAGAGCCCCAGTCTATGTGACTGGCCGCCAAGATGCATGCCAGTACATGCATCCTCCGATGGCAGAGACCAGAAAGGTCACAAAACCAAGCTCTCAAGATATAGAACAAGACAAAAAGCCCAGACAACAGGCTTATAGAGACGCCTGTGTCTTATGACAAACAAAAAGACAGAGACAAGGAAAAGTCTATCTCTGGGAGGAAAAGGACCTACAACCAGTGAGTACTCAAATCCTACAGTCGCTGAATCCAAGAAGCTAGCCTCACCAACATTTTCTCCTGCTAATCTAAATTTAGAAGAGCAAAAACTCACCACTCTTGCTTCCATTGGAGCCTGCAGGCAGAGATCTGGGAGACTGACATGGTAAGAACTCTTACCTCTTGCCGGCTCTCGTCAGGGGTCCGGGATCTCTCGGCCACAGCAGTCCAGGAGCAAGCAGTGTCCAGCCAGGTAAATTTCATCCTGCTGACTGTGCCAAAACTGTAGGGGAGGAAGACATTTCCTCTTCCCAAATGTGGGTTCGTCTGGCCAGAGAATGAATTAAATTCCGGTGAGACAGAATAGCAAGAGAAAATTAAACAAAGCTTTATGAGGAACCATGGCCCGGGGCCTTTCTTCCAGAAGGAAGAAAGGGCACCGAAGAAGCGGGGTGCACATAGTGGTTGTATACCCCCAAACAGGGTGTTTCACATGTGATTGAAAAGTCCCTCCCACAATAGTCACAAGATTGCCCTGTCAGAACAGTGCTTCATGGACACAGCAGGTAATGGTCTGCTATCTCAGAGGGCGTAGCCGGAGGCAAGTCGATTGTCTGGAGATGGGTGGTCACAGGTGAGCCCAGCAATCAGTTCCTAGCCTAAGGAAAGATGCTTAATCCTTAAAGAAATGCCAACGTTGGGAGGGGGAGGGAAGTCAGTTACAGCAGGTTACCAGACTAGCACAATAAAATGCAGATTTAAGTCCTTGCCTTTGGTATTGATTAAGAGTTTCTAGAGAGAAGGTCATCTCCTTTCTTCTTCCTGATGCAGAGAGGGAGGCACCTTTACAGATAGAGATTTACCTTACAAATGTAAATGTGTCCTAACGAAGGGCAAGTTCCATTCCTCAGAGCCTCCTTCCCTGTCACAGTTTATCAAAAACAATCAGCATCAAATAATCCTGATGCAAAAGAGACATATCTTGGGGTGGCCAATTCCAGGTCCCCACACCACCAAGCCACACATCCGACCCCTGGAATCAATTTCTATTGTCAAAAATAATTAATAAAATAAAAGATAAAGGGGGAAAAAAGGGTGCCTCTCCTCCACCACCCCAGAAAGGGCAGAGGCTTGAGGTGGGGAGAGAGGGCTAAAATTATTTTCAATCCCACTCGGCAACAGTGGCGGAGATGCACAGCATGCCAAGGTTCCAGGAACAGCGAGGAGGGCTCGGAGCCTCGAGATGGGGATGTCAGCGGGATCTTGGGTCGCTCCAGACAGACTGCAGGGACCAGTGCTGCAAGTGAGGGGAGAGGCGAGGTGGGGCTGGAGGGAGGCAGGCTCAGCAGAGAGGGTGCAGGTCATGGGTTGGGCTCAGCCGCCCTTGGTTTAGATCCTAACTCCTCTACTTGCTGACTAGGAGAGCTTGGGCGACTTTCTGGGCCTCAGTTTCCCCATCTTTGAAATGGGGACAGGAATAGTACCTACCTCAGAGGGTTCTTGTGAAGGTTAAATGAGAGAGGGCATCAGCAAGGTGCCGGGCAGAGGGGAGGTGTGAGTCATGGCTGCTGTTGGCACTGTCAATGACGTACTGTCCCTGACGAGGTGAGAGGAGACTTTGTGGGCTGCCTTTGGTCTTGAAGGTAAGAAGGATTTCAGCAGGTGGAGATGGGGCAAGACAGCTGAGTGCATTTTGGGAGGCCAGAAATTGCTGAGGCCAGACCCCAGGGGTGGGCCTGGGTGCTATACGCAGCCTCCCACAAATGCTCCAGCACACCTGGAAATGAGGCTGGAGCAGGGGCTTGGGGCCAAAGGGTGAAAGGCTCAGAGCCTTGTTTATTCATTCAACAAATATGTAATAAGCACTGACTGTGTGCTGGGCCCTGGAGAACCAGAGGTGAGCGTGGAGCTCACATTCTAGGGGGGAGACAGGTAATAAACAGATAAACATGTCAACAAGAGCATTTCGAAGGTGACAAAGGCTCTGAAGGCAAGAAAGTCAGATTCTGGACCCGGAGTGACTGAGGAGGGGGACACAGTGACCAGGGCAGGCTTATCCGCAGAGGGGATGCATGAGGTGACACCTGTATGATGATGAGAGAAGGCGCAATCAGAAAATAATCTGCAGTGGACTGTCCAGGCAGAGGGCACGCAAGAGCAAAGGCCTGGAGGTGGTCTGGGCTCTGTGTACCCTGCAGGTAAGGAGGCGACAGCATACTGAGTGAGAGGGGAGTGACACAGGGTGGGACCTGAGAGAAGGTTGAAGACAGGTCACGCCGGGTCGCAAGGACCAGGTAAAATTTTTGGATTTTATTCTAAGTGTTGTGGGAAGCCAAGAAGGGTTTAACAGAGAAATGACGTAATCTGATTTACATTTTTAAAAGGTCATTCTGGCTGTTCTGGGGAGAATGGACCTCAGCGGGGCAACGTGGACCCTAACCTTGGACATGAACCCCATGCTGAGCCAGAGCCCCAAGGACGCAACCCCCACACTTTCTGTCCCTTCAGGTCAGGCCACCTGTCTGTCACAGGCCTCTCCGGGGCCACTGGGGACAGGCTGCTCACAGTTGTCCCTGCCTGGCCAGGGCATCTCCATCTCCAGCCTCTGGGACTGAGGGACGCGTGATCTCTAGTTATCTTATCTCCTGGCCTTCTGAACCCACCCAGAAAAGAGCCACCAGTGATTTTAGAGAAAAGTGAATTACAGCAGGAATGGTTGTTTTTCAGCATTTTTACAAGCGCCAAGGGCCCATGAAATTCAGAGCACACATGCATTTAACCGTGTTTGCTCATACAATATTGGGTGTGTTTAGAGATGAGCAATAAACAGCAGGAGCCAGGCTGTGCTCTCCGCTTCAGCACAGCGGGAAGGCTCGTGGGCAGAGCGCCGCAGGGCCGGGTTCAAGTGCTGCCTCTGCCCCTAACATGCTAGGCCACCTCTGCTAACTACAGCATCTCTCTGGGCCTGAGACCACGTCTCCAGAGCTCGGAGGGTGGAGCTGATGCTCCTCCTGGCCCTTCCAGAGGATAGAAGTAGAATTCCCCGGAGTTCAGATTTAGGGCAAGCCGAAGGCAGCTCCCAAGAACCACCCGGCCATCTCAGGCCTGGGCAGCCTGGCCTCTTCCCAGCTGTGTGGGGCTGAAGAGACAGCAAGGACCTCACCTGGGCCTCGCCACCATGGCACGGTGCAGCCGCCCTGCGCCTGTCCAGTTCCCAGGGGCACAAGCAGAGGAGATTCCTCCCAAGCCGTCCACTTGCCATGCGAAGTTTTTGAAACAGTAACCTATTATTTCTCTCTTATTTTTCTTTCCTCTCTTGGCTCTGCCTCTGATTCAGGTGGCCCTGGGAAGGCAGAGAAAGGGGGCGTCTTTTCGTGGCTTATGCAGTTCAGAATCCTAGACCTTCCCAGGAATGGAAAGACCTCCAGGCGCTCGTTTCGTGTAACAGCCAGACTTCCAGAGCCCCCACCGCACCCCTGGCCTAGGAAAGGATTCTCAGGGAGGCCGGAATGTGACAAGCAAGTATTACCTCAGGTTGGTGGTCCCCGCAGAAACCAGCAGCCTGCCTGCCGCCCGCTCCAGGAACAGGCAGTAAAAGGATTTAAAAACAATGGTTAAGGGCCGGCCCGGTGGTGCAGTGCTTGAGTCCCCAAGCTTCAGCAGCCTGGGGTTCGCAGGTTCGTACCCCGGGCTGGGACATAGCACTGCTCGTCAAGCCACACAGTGGCGGCATCCCACATAAAATAGAGGAAGATTGCCACAGATATTAGCTCACTGACAATCTTCCTCTAACAAAAAGAGGAAGATTGGCAACAGATGTTTGCTCAGGGCCAATCTTCCTCACCAAAAAAATAAATAAATAAAAACAACGATTAAGACTGACTAAAAGTCAGTATGCTTTTCACTATCACCAGGTGCCAGCAATTCTAAACGTCGGTGACAAAATACTCCAACCTACAAACTCCCCAGAGTTTTACGTATTTGCTGTGGTCACAGTTGAGTTTTCATAACATAGATGTAAGCTCCAAATGAGCAAGTTTACGGCTTATCTTTTAATAAACATTATATTCTGTGTGGACAGTATTTCTGAGAACTCCCAGTCACACAGCTGGTCTCTGCCACGTTTGTGTCAAGAGTCGGTTCACAAAGGTGCAGAATCCTTGGAACGGGCCTCAGACTTGGCTCCTGTGAGCTACTTGTTCCTGCGTTCAAACCGTAAATTCAAAGTAAACGACAAAAGCACCGTGGTTGTAAAGACCAAGAAACAGAACTTGAGTTGCTGCGCTTCTGTCATACTGTGAGGCCACTTGGAGGTTTTATTTGAGTTTTAAAATTGTAAATAGTAAAAGAGTATAAGGTGTAATACTTTTATTGGAAAAGTGAAAATTTTAGTTCGTACATAAAATCTTTTATAGAATTTTAGTATCTTTGAAGTTCAAACGTATTCTTTTTCAGTTGATTGTTTTAGAACTAAAGGACAAATCAAAACAATAAAACATTATATCAGTGGTACAATTGAGCAATTGCTTACATTTTACCTTTGGCAGACATTTTGGTTTAATAAAATTCACTTATTGGTGAATATAGTTTGATAATTATTTACATGAAATATTAATATATCGGACTATAACCAAAGTATCAAATTTCGTTAGGGAAATCTACAAACTATTAATAAATAGTTGTGTTTTAATGTGTGACTATTTGTGTGTGCTCTAATATCTTTATTTTTACTGGCATGGTTTTATATATATACACACACACGTGTGTGTGTGTATTTCAATAAAAGAAATGATCTTCATGAATATATAAATAAATGATCACCATCTGCCTTTCTTTTCTGACCTTTATTTTTGTTCATTTTATTTCACAGCTATCACTGAGAATAATTTTTGTTGTCTAGAGTAGGGAAGCAGTAAAAAATTATCTTCTCCAGGCATCAAATCCCCCAGGTAAGCCACTGGAGAGACCAAGCCTTAGTGAGGTGGCAGTCCCCAGATGGGTTTGAAGAATCTGGGAGCAGAGGGCAGAACCCTTCAAGAAGAAATGGGAGCATGATACAGGCCTTCGGAGGTGTCGCTGCAGAACTTCCAGGCCCCGGCACAGCGTGGGAGCAGCAGCAGGATTCCTGTGCACCCAGGAGTGGCCCCGAGGTGGCAGAGAAAGCCAGTGAACTGGAGGCCTGTGGATGATGTCGAGGGACCACTCAGGAGCGGCCCACACAGACTGATGGCAAACAAGAGACAGGCTGGTGACAGGTGATAGATATCAAGTACCAGATGCCTTCACCAACACAAATCCTGCCAACTCCTTGGTTCCGCACAAGCCCCCTGAAAGATAGGCACAACCCTGGAGAGGGGGTCCCCAAGATGACAGAGACTAAGTTTCTATCCCCTTAGCAGAATGAAGGCTTGAGACTGAAATTACATTTTATTTTAGTTATAATATAAACTTTTTTCTAATGCATCATAACACCAGGTTCTTTTTGTTATGCTTTTCTTTTTCTTGGTCAGGAAGATTGGCCCTGAGCTAACATCTGTTGCCAATCTTCCTTTTTTTCTTTCTCCCCAAAGCCCTAGTACATAGTTGCATATCCTCGTTGTAAGCCCTTCTAGTTCTTCTACGTGGGGTGCCGCCACAGCGTGGCTTGATGAGAGGTGTGTAGGTCCACACCCAGGATCTGACCAGCGAACCCCGGGCCGCCGAAGAGGAGCACACGAACTTAACTACTATGCCACCGGGCCGGCCCCCTATAATATAAACATTATAGTGTATATTATGTATCCTATGTAATATACGATCTTTATATATTTATATATGTATGTGCGATAAATATACATTACGTAATATATATTAGATACAAAATATATATTAATATAGAATATAACTACTTTAGTTATAAAAATGGATAGAAAAAGCTAGATACCTGATAGATAGATAGATGATAGATAGATGCCAGAGACATTGACAGATAAAGGGAACTTCTATTTCATTTCCTAAGCGCCTGTCTTCGAGGACCCTGAATCACCCTGATGGACCGAAGGTGAGGTGGTGATAAGAGGGGACAGCGTAGGCCGTTGGGTGGGGGACGCAGGGCCAGGGGCTCACCAGGCTCCTCTGGGTGAGGTATCGCTGGGCCTCAGACCAAGAGCCAGAAGGAGCCTGCAGCTGTCTCCCCTCCCTGCTCCCTGTGCGCGCAGGACAGTTGCAGCCCTGCAGAGCCGCTGGGCCGGCCAGCATCAGAGCGGGGCCCTGCCCCACGTCTGCTGACCATGTCGGCTCATGTGCCCCATGACGGCTGAGAGCCCCGTGCAAAGCACCCTGAGGGTGCTGGGGCAGAGGGGCCCCAGCGGTGACCTACCAAGCCTACGGGTGGGAACAAGCACAGGACAGGGAAGGTGGGAGAGGGCAGAAACGGAGGGCAGGACACGGGTGACTCGCCACCGAACAAAGAACCTGCAGAATTAAGCAAGAAAGTAAGCAAGCTTCCTGAGGAAGGTCAAGAAGTGCATCGTGTCATGTGCTGTCAGCCCCGAAATCTGCTGCCCAAATCCCCAGGGCCGGCCTGTGAAACGGAGGGGAACCAGTTTCCAGCCTGCAGAACAGGGACTTCCATCAACTTGAGTGTCCCCACCCCTCGGAGGGAGCTTATCCCAGAGCAAAGAACCTGCTGGTTCTGCTGGGTGCCCCGGACACCGGAGGCACATCCCCAGCTCCTGGCCCCGCTCCACCCGCCCACTCCCAAGTTTCAGCTCAATCCACCCTGCCTGGTGGGGAGCCAAGAAAGGCTCAGATCCTCAGCAGGTCAAGCCTGCCGCACCCCGACCCCTCCCTGAAACCCTCCAAACAGCAAAAGCCAGGTCACTTTGTGTCTGGGTACAACCCACAGCTGGGGGGTGGGTGATGTGTGCCCCCAGGATGCCTCTCAGCAGCCCACATTAACATCTCTGCCGACTCTCAGTACACCAGCTACTGTCCTATCTATGGGCTGAGGGCCAATTTGCACTGGAAAAATGACCAAGATCCCTGTGGGAAATCAGAACAGTTGACAATCCCACCCTGACACCCTCCCGCCTCCCAGCCCTGACATTCACCATCAACAACCCGTCTGCAGTGGCAACGGATGAGCTTGGGAAAGTCAATATCAATGGCAGCATGTCTAAATCCAGGGGTCTCTCCCACGGAAAGAACCCCCAGGACAGAAGGAGGCGTGTAGGTCACTGTGTGATTTGTAATAGGACAAAAACTAGAAACAATTCAGGCGTCCATCAATATGGTACTGGTTACATTATATTGTATAAGATGAGATTGCATCCTGCAAAGGGATATTGTGTAGCATGAGAAAAATCAAGTGTATCTACAGGTGCCAAAGTTGAAAGCTATCCAAGACATAGTACTAAGTGGGAAAAGCGAGATCCAGAGCCGAATATATAGAATGATACTGTTATGTGCTGGTTATTCTATATTTGAACTCACCCAACCATCCATTCTGCACCTGTCTCTGATCTGTTTTGTGCCTCAGGAGGCCGACCTCTAAGGACCAGGAAACCTGGGCCCCCTTGCTGGCTGGATGCCAGTTGGTTAGCCCGTGGAAGGTTCTGGCTATAGATCGGAGGATGGGACGAGAGGAAAGCTGGAGTATTTCTTCCCTCTGATCCACGCTGCCTGTTCTGTGGGTGGCTGTGCTCTGGTATGGCCATAGCTGCGGGTATTGGGCGAGCAGGACACGAGACGCTAATCTTAGTTTTGATGTTCCCACTCCATATTATATCAAACACATTCAAATAGATAAACTTCTCATAATGAATGTAATTTTGGCTGTAAACTTTTGAAGGGGCTTGTATAAATTTAATAATTCTGATCCTAGGAAGAATTATGATTTGGTTCCTACGATTTAAACTTTATTGTATCTACATATAACTATATCATGGTTGAAATGAGTGGCAACAATCTATTTGCAGTAACGTTACCTAGATAAATATTTATTAATTACTATTTTGAGATTTTCTCTTTATATTTTGGAGCCAGTAGATCCATGACATTTTTTTAGATCCTCTAAAAACTCACAGGCCCTAGGCATCGTGACCAGTGGACAAAATAGCTGGAGTATCCAGAAGTTGCCAGGCCCTCCCGGGAGGGTCCTGGGTCAATGCAGGGGTCAGCCCCAGGAGCCACCGAGGCAGAAGAGAATGGAACACACCCACAGGGAAAATCTGCTGTGCTCAGGGGCTGCTTCCTGAGCGAGCACAGAGCCTGAAGCCCAGGGTGGAGGGAGGAGGCTGAGCTCTGGTCTGCCCCATGAGCTGACCCCTTGACCTCATGAGCCGGTGACCTGACCCCCAGTGGCCCAACAGGATGGAAAGAATCAGAATGGCCTCCAACCTGTTTTCTGGGCCGTGCTGGGACTTGCAGCCAGATGCCAGCACAGGCTGTACCTCCGCTTCCTGCTCATCAGGATAGCCATGCGCCAAGCCCAGACCAGGTAAACATCTGGTCTCAGTTGATACTTTCTAGCAGGATGAGCTGGGAGCTGCTGCTGGCCCAGACCCACCCCCCCACCCCCCACTGCTGCCAGACCTCTGAGTGGGGACCTGGGCAGGCTCCCTGAGGGGCCTTGAAGATGGCTCACAACCTGGCACCCATGTGTCGTACTCACACTGTGTGCATGGAGGAGGAGCCAGTAGACATTAGAATCCAAATCCCCAGGCAGGGCTTCAGGATCCCCTGGGTCCCTCCCACCCTCAGGCTCTGGCTGAGGCTTTCTCCTGCTCTTCTCACAGGCCAGAGCCAGGTACAAGGCGCTCACACCCTCCGAGCCGGAGCCAGGGGAAGGCTGGGCCTAGGGCAGGCTCCCTGGCCGCTCCCCCATCTGTGGCCAGGCCCTGCCCTTGAAGCTCCAGTAACTCCGGGTCAGGGCTCACCCAGAGCCAGGAGGAGCCAACACAGGGTATGGTTTTGGTTCGGGGGCCTGGCAGGAGCCATGCCAATTCACTGCCATGCCCCGGGTGCTAAGAATCGAGTGGCTTGTCTTCCTGCAAACAGTTGCTCTTTGCACAGTGACCAGCTGACTGCCCACAACTAGCCAGAAATAGTGGCTCCCAGCCCTCAGATGTGCTGAGGCAGGCTTGAGGGCTCTGGCCTGGAACTCACAGCGTGTGGGGTTTAGGGATTTAAGGAGCAGGTGTTAGAGTCTGAGAAGCTCTGAGCCTTGACTAACACTTTTTGCCTAACTGTTCCACAGGGCAAGTCAGAGAAGCCAGCGCTCTACAGGCTTCTGGGCAGGGGAAAGAGACAGCCCTGCCACCGTGTAAGGCTCTCCCAAGGGCCAGGATGGAAGTGCCTGTCTGGGGACCCTTGGAACCAGAGAAGGAACATCCAAAGAGAGATGGCAGGAGCAAGAACAGGATGTACACAATTCCTATATCACAGCTTGGAGAATAGCACACAGAGTGCTATTTTTAAGCTTACTGACCCAATGAACAGTCTCAAATGACACTCGTGGGGCCATTCTCTGCATGACCACTGGGCCATGTCACTAAGAGGTCATGTCGTGTGTCCAGGAGGCCCTCTCTGTCAAACAGCTGGCTTGGGGGAGGATACACAGAGAGGCCCTCACTCTACAGCTCAAGGACGGAGAGGTGAAAATACTCCTGGGTACCCTAAGCCTCTTTGCACGGCTTACCTACAGGTGGACCCTGGAAGCACTCTGTCCTCAAGTAACTTTACTTATCAACCCCTGCCCTGGGATCAGGTCAGGAACACGGGAGTCAGCTAGGCCCACAGGTATACGTGATGGACACAGCAGGGTGGCAGGAACAAAGGAAAAGCTCATCCTAATGGCCCAGGCCAGCATGAAAGCAGCACAGCTTACCCAAGATCCTCTGTATTCCCCAGAGTCACGCGTGTGTAGACTTGAACAAGAAAACCCAACATTGAAAGGCCTCCCTCTTGTGCCTTCAACACAGAGACGCGCGAACACAATACTCGACAACGTTCACCGAATACATTCTCCATGCCAGGTGCCACTTACAGGGCGTTACACAGATTTAATCCTCACGGCCGAATGCAGTAGATAATATCATTATGCTCAGTGTACAGACAAGGAAATCGAGACAGAGAGGGGTGAAGTACTTTGCCCAAGATAAGATAGCTAGTAACCGATGGATCTGGGATTCAACTCAGACAGGCTTATTCTAGAACTTGCTCTCCCTCTTTTTATTATTATTATTTTTTAATTGTGATAAAATACATATAACATAAAATTTACACTCTTAACCACTTTTAAGTGTATAGTTCAGTGGTGTTAAGCACATTCACATTGTTGTGCAACCATTCACTTCCAGGACTTTGTCATCATCCCAAACTATGACTCTGTCCCCATTAAACAAACATAAACTCCCCATTCTCGTCCCCCCAGCCCCTGAAAACCACCACTCTCCTTTCCGTCTCTAAGAATCTGACAATTCTGGGTACCTCATATAAGTGGACTCATACAGCATTTGTCTTCTTGTGACTGGTTTATTTCACTCAGCATCACGTCCTCAAGGTTCGTCCATGTTATAGCATGTGTGAAATCTGTTCGCTCTTTTTAAAACTTTGCTTTGGATCGATGATATATTCATACGACTCCAAATTCAAAGGGTACCAAAGGGCTTACGGTGAAGTCTTCTCTCAGTGATCCCTCCACATGGTTCTCCTTTCTGGAAACAACCCGTACCATCCATTCCCTGAGATGTCTTATGCATATACAAGCAATTACTTAGGTGGCTTCTTTTTGCTCCTTTTTAGTCTGTTTTTGATTCTGTTCTGCCTTGGTTTTTCTTCCCTTTGCAGCTTGCCTTGGGGGTCATTTCTTCATCCACTCAGAAGGTCTTCCTATCCTGATTTTTCAGCCACACGGTGTTTTATTGTATGGACTCACAGTAATTTACTCCACAAGTCCTCATGGGTGCCTAGTTACAGAACCTGTGTTCTCAACCACGTTAAGGCACCTCTGAGCCTCCAAATATCACGTGATGTGAAGGCCTCATTCATCAATTCATGCTCCACGGATTTCTGTTTAGCAACCATCACGTAAAAGAGCTGAACAAGTAAACAATTATGGAGTCAAAACAGCGTACGGTGGGGATATAGCCACTCACAGTGAAAGGGAACACTAACGGGAGAGACAGGTTGGAGAAGGCTTCACTCTGTTCCCATCCCCGACCCGCTTCCCCCGGAGTCTTCCCTGGTCAGAGAATAGTACCTCACGCACCCAGCTGTCCGTGCCAGAAACCCACAGGGCTCATCCTGACACCTGCCTCTCCCCCACCCGCCTTGTTCTATCCAGCACCAAGCATGTCTGTGTGTCTCTCAGATCCTCACCCCGCTGCCGTAAGCTGGTCCAAACCCCACCATCTCTTCTGCTGAGCTGCTCTGTCACCCTCACACCACCCCATCCCTTCTCAGAATAGTCAGGACCATCTCACCAAAAGGAAAATCAGATATCCCGCTCCTGAATAAAATCTTCCAGATTGTTTGCCCATGTTCACAGCAGCATTATCCACAATAGGTGAAACGTGGACACGATGCCAGTGGCCATCGAGGGATGAACGGGTAAGCAAAATGTGTTTATACATACACTAGAATCTCATTCAGCCTTAAAAGGGAAAGAAATTCTGCAATATGCTACACGATGAACCTTGAGAACATTACGCTTAGTGAAATAAGCCAGTCACAAAAAGACAAATGCTGCATGACTCCACTTATATGAGATACTTAGAGTAGTCAAATCATAGAGCTAGAAAGTAGAATGGTGGTTTCCAGGGGCTAGAGGAGGGGAGAATGGGGAGTTCGTGTTTAATGGGTACAGAGTTTCGGTTTTACGAGATGAAAAAGTTATGGGGATGGATGGTGGTGACGGTTGCATAACAATGTTAATGTATTTAATACCACTGACCTGTACACATAAAAATGGTTAAGATGGTAAATTTTACATTACGTGTATCTTAACACAATAAAAAAAAGCATTAAAAAAACCCTTCCAGAGCTTTCCGTGACCTTAGAGGGAGGCCCTGTGAGATCTGGTCCCCGCCGGTCTTGTACATCTGGTACATGCTCCTCACTCCAGCACAAGGGCCCCTCTGTGCTCCTCAGGTCCACTCAAGTCCTTTCCACCTGGTGGCCTCGGTGCTGGCATCCCCTCCACCCAGAACCCCTCCGCATATGGGGCTCAGCATCGATCACCTGCTTGGAGAGGAGCGCCCTGATTCCCTCACCTGAGTGGGTGTCACTCGCCTTTTCTGTCCCAGCGCCATGCTAATTCCTCCCCTAGCACTGAACACACCTGCCATTTTTTTGTTTTCATCCCTGTTTCCTTGTCTGTCTCCCCCAGCAGACGGAAGCTCCACAGAGGCAGGGACCCAGGCCTGCTTCGTTCATCGCTGCATCTCCGTCGTGGTTTGATGCTGTCAAGAAAGCAGATGCTGAGATGGAGTCTGGAGTGCAAGATTGTCATTAGGGATCAGCAACTGTGAAGGGAAGTGGGGAAAGCTGCACTGGACAAAAGGAAAATTGGCCTGCAATGCAGGCCTGGCAAAGTCTCAGCCAACTGGGCAGGGAGCGCTGGAGTAAGTCCTGCCCACCAGAATTATCCCACACGGTGCAGAAGTGCCCTCCTTGCTCAGTCGCCAGATGTGGGCAGCCCCAGGAAGGACAGGATTTGAGTGACGCAGCAGTCTGCAGCTGGAGCAGACCCGAAAGTTACTGGCAGCTGGCAGCTCTCTGCTGACCACACTCCTCGTAGCCAGGTGGCAAGTTCTTCTTGAAGGGGCTCCAGGCAGTGCCTCTCCGGGCCTACCCCAAGTCCTAGCACAGTGCCTGGCACACAGTAGGTGTCAACATTCATTGAATGAATGAGTGATCAGACATGTGATTGAATCTTGAAATACAAATAGGATTGGGAGAAGTAGACAAGGCAGGAGATGTGCATTCCAGGACCAAGGCGTAGCCTGTGCAAAGCTAGAACGGCATAAAGGGAAACATGGAGTGTTCTCAAATCTGCAAATACCGGGCTAGAGTTAGATTACCGTATGGGAGTGGCGGACCGAGGCTCAAATGCCACATGCCCAAATGGTCAGTGGACAAGGGCCTTGTAAATGGCACTTGAATTTTATCCTGTCCACAAAAAGGAAGCTTTCAAAGGGTTTCAAGAAGGAGAAGGATATGATCGGTGGATTTTAGAAAGCTCATTCTGCTGGCCTTTCCGAGGATGGCTGAGGAAGGCAAGCTAGGAGGCAAAGGGGCCGTTTAGGACTCCACTTTAGCCAGGCCAGGCCTGTGTTCTGGGGCATCAGCATTGGAGAAGGAAGGGAGTGGCCACGGGACGTGGCGAGGGGAGGCAAGAAGGGGGCTATGGCCAAAGCCTGGAACCACCAACACGTAAGCACAGTGAGCAAAGAACAAACATGTAAAGAACAATGACGGTTGGGGAGGAAAGAACTGAGGCGTGGGAGCACAGGAGAGAGGACAGTTTAAGAAGGAAACGTTAAGAGGGTCAAGGCCATTAAGAGATCAAGCGAGATAAGGGCTGGAGCGCCCATCGATTTGGCCATCGGGAGGGCAGGACTTGAGAGCAGCTGCAGGTGGGAACAGAGCCAGCCCAAGCAATGCATTCTCCTGCTTGATTTGGGGCTTGGGTTTCTCGTGGGCATTCTGGAGAAGTCCCTCACCTGTCAACATACTTCTCTCCAGGGTATCCCCCAAGTGTGACTACCGTGATGCTCTGGACCATATGATCCTCAAGGCTTGAGGTCCAGCCACCTCCCTGGGAGAGGAGCGGTGGAAGGAGCCCAGTGGAGGATGAGGAGTCCTGAGTCCACATCCTGTCGCTGCCACTCAGTTTCTCCCGGGGTGATGGGTCCAGGCGGCCTCTACAATTGCTTCTGTTGAACTGGACTGCCCCAGTGCTCAGTTCCAAAGAGAGGGGCACAGGTAGCCAGGTCTCCATGCTCTCTGACTCCAATCTCCTTGCTGCCTCCATGTAGGACTCTGGGTTCCACCCCTCCCAAGTGGCCCATTGTGTGACCTCAGTTTCAATGGGGTCAGAAACTGGGTTGGGAAAAGAGAATATTTACTTTTTCCACGGATCCGATGCCCAAGTAAATAGTGTGGTCCCATAATTTGGATCCCACGCCTTGTCCTCCTCTCTCTGGGTGCAGCCTCGAGCATATAAGAAGGCATCTCAATACGCACATCTCACTCAAGACCACCGGATCCAGAGACACGGCCAGAGCCTCACTCACGAGCCTCCTGTCCACCATGAAACTCGCCATCATCGTCACCCTGGCCATCCTGGCTCTCTGCTGCAGCCCTGGTGAGTGCCCAGAGCCCCTCTCCCCCAAGCTGGGCTCCGGAACTCTCCCTGCCACCCACTTCTGCTCAGGAGAAAGGGTGGCTCCTGGGAGGGCCTGGACACGCGGACTCCCGGCCAGGAAGCTGGGTCTAGTGAACAAGCCCATCTGGGGAACTTGAGCAGAGCCCTGAGACTGTGAGAAAACCTGAAAATGATCCCATCTTCCCTATCCAACAACCTCAGAATTCCAGGCAGTGGAATAGACTGGAGGGACGCATGGAGGAGATCCCACATAGATGCATTTGTCCAACAACCAACAGAATAGGAATAACGAGCTTCTCAAAGCCCATCTTGGACAGACCCCAAGATGCCAAGAGACTTTGGTGCAGCCTCCAAGGTTGAGGTCTGCACACCAGTGTGGCAGCCAAAGGGCTGGAAGGAGCTGCAAAGCCTCATGTCTCAAAAGAAACTCAAACCAAGGCAAGGTCTCCCATTCTGGGCAGAGAGGAATATTTCAGAAGAGGATGTTTCCTTTGGGAAATTACCAACCCAGAGTGGAGTTCTCTAAACATTTTTGTCCTCTGCGAAAAGGAGATTAGGAGTTTCTGAGTAGTTTCAGCTGTCACTAAGAGGAAAGGAATGGAGGGGGGAGAGAGAGAGAGAGAGAGAGAGAACAGTCAACCACACTTACCTCCAAGCCCCTGGATCTTTTGGGAATTGGGTCACCTACCTGTTTTTCAACACCTAACAGCCTCTTCTCTTAATAAAAAAAAAATATATATATATTTAAAAATATTAAATATTAAAAATATTAAAAAATATATATTTTCTTTTAACTAATTCCAGTGAACTCACTTTGAAAGTTTCATAATACCCATGGAAATAAGTTTTATGACCCTAGGGCGAGATGGGATGAGGGAAGAGTTAGAAAACCAAAACCAAGAGACGGTGGGAACAGCTATTGTGCAGAGATGCTCGTTCTAAAGGGAAATAACATCATTTTGGACTGAAAAGTATATTAATTAGAAGAACTTGATGTTGTGTACAGTGGAGGTGGCTCAGAAAGACGGGACTCAAATAAGTTTTGGGGTGGATCTGGGGTGCACTTGAGCATATGTGTGAGCACACAGGTAATAACACCAGCAATAATATCCAACATTTATTTGGTACTTATAGTGTGTGAATCACTGTTCCGAGCCCCTTTCACAGTGTTTTTTTTTTCATTCTTACGACAACCCTACAAAGTAGGGATATTATCCCCATTTTACAGATGAGAAAAGGAGCCACAGAAAGCTAAAATAACTTCCCTGGTGACATAGTAAGTTGCAAAGCAGGGGTCTAGGTTCCGGAGAGGGTTTTTGACTTGGAGCGCCCACTTTGGGTGGGGCCCTGGAGTCCAGGCACAGAAGCCGAATTTGCACACAAGGCAGAGAACTCAAGGACGGGATCTGAGGCTTAGTGAGAAGAAGGAGGAAGAAGAAGTAGGAAATGGTGACTCTTGCCCATGTTCCTGAGGGCGGGGACCTGTTTCTAGTGGGAGCCAAAATTCTCCGTGGCCTCTTCCCAGCCCCCACACGGCATGAAAAATCAGAACAGTGGCCGGCCCGGTGGCACAGTGGTTCAGGTAGTGCACTCTGCTTCAGAGGCCCAGGGTTTGCCGGTTTGGATCCCGGGCACGGACCTACACACAGCTCACCAAGCCATACTGTGGCAGGCATCCCACATATAAAATAGAGGAAGTTTGGCACAGATGTTAGCTCAGGGCCAGTCTTCTTCAAAACAATAATAATTAATTAAAAAAAAATCAGACCAGCAGCTTCTGCTGTCAATACTCTGCCTAGAAATCTAACGGAAAGAACAAATGGCGCCTTGCCTCACCCCAACCCAGGAAGTGCAAGGAAGGCTCAGGCAAGCCACAGAAAGCTGGCTGCAACCCAGGAAGTATCCACACAGCCCAAGAGCCAGCTGCTTGGAGCATCAACAATCTCATATCCTTCACCATCGACGAAAAGCCTGCTATCTCTTGCTGACAGGCCTGGCTGTTTGCACCAGGGGTGGGCCCAGCCAGGGAGCTGGCCAGCTTGGCAAGGGGCCTGGATTCATGTGCTTTCTCTTTCCCGTGCTCCAGCTTCTGCAGAAATCTGCCAGAGCTTTGCAGGCGTCATTCAAAGCCTCTTCCTGGGCACACCTGCCAGTTTCGAGGCTGCAGTGGAACCCTTCAACCCTGATGCAGACATGAAAGCTGCGGCGACCCAGCTGAAGACGCTGGTGGACTTACTCCCCAAGAACACCAAGGACAGCATCTTAAAGCTCATGGTACACGGCTTCCTCCACTCACACTGCTTAGCAGTGGATTGCCCAAGCCCCTGGATGCTTTTTGGCCCCTTTTGCAATCCAGAGAGGACAGTCACAATGTAAATGTCCCCGGGGGAGGAGGCACAGTCATCTCACCTTTTAAGAGGCTTCTGAGAAATAATCAAAGTGTTTACAAGCTTAGCTCCTCCCAGATTGACTGAACTTCTTATCTGATGTTAAAGTTTCTGTGTTTCGCCATCTTGGTCCAACTTTAAGGTTCGTTCAGTATTATATTGGGTTTTGTTTGTTTGTTTCTTTGTTTTAGGACAAAATAGCAAAGAGCCCACTGTGTGCTTAGGATTTAGAAGCTGAAGAGCTCCAGTTGCTGGAAGCCCCTGCCACTGCCAGGATGCTTCCTTCACTGTCCCCAGCAGCCTAGGCTGGCTCTCTTTAATAAAGGATAAGCATCTCACCCTTGTGCCCTTGCCTCTTTTTTAATTTGTGCTGGCCTGGGAAGGTCTGCCACTGCTAGGGAAAGGTTGAGCAGGAGCAGAAAGAGAAGCAGTGGCATGCAAACACGTCCCCAAGGGGCCCATGCCCATGTCTCCCTACCAGTCCACCTTCCAGGCTAGCCACAGGCGGCAAGAGCAGCTTCCAGCGCACACTCCCTTCCACGGGCAGAGAGAAGACGTGGAAAAGTACCAAGGCCCTGATCAAACCTGACCTGCAGGGGAGGGAGGGGAGGTCTGCATAGGGTGGTGGCTGACCCCACAACCCCTATTCTTGTAGTGATGAGATTGTTCTGTTTCTTCCAGTCCCTTTGAGATCCTGCTCTTGGGTGGAAAAGGAAATATTAAAGGCGATTATGCTACCCAGACGTGCCTGCAAGCAAAGATGGAGCTTTCCAGAGAGTTCCATCTCCCAAAGATAAATGGTGGCTATTTCAAGAATTTTGACAGAGCAGCAGGGACCATTAGGGGCTGGACGGCCCTGTGTCAGAGTCGCTCACGTCACACACAGCACACGACACTGCCCTCCACTTATGGAAGGAATCGGATTCCTGTCAGATGCTTAGAAAACAAAGGCTGGAGGGAGGAATACACTCGATTCCCTGATTAGGGACCAGGGTGTTTGGGGGTGACTTTGAGGAGTGACAGACCCTGAGGGGAGTCCTCAGAGATGGCGGGTTAAATATTTTGCACACTTCATATTTGCTGCATGAAATCATTTGTCGGACTTTTTTTAAAGGAGGTGGAAAACAGAAAAAACCCCTTCCTATGCATATTCTAGATCCTCTATCGGTCACCATTGTTAAGACATCCTATTTCCAGGCTTACATTGCAGAGGCCTGCACGCCAAACCGTCCCTTTGTGTCAGTCTTGCTTTAAGGACATCTCTGCCCAGAAGAGGCTTGGGGGGGCGGGAGGGTCAAGACCAGACTGGTCAGCACCCGCTTACTGCTGTCCACTGGGCGATGCTCTTGTTCTGACCCCGAGGTCCCTCTCTGACTTGCTCCCCACCCTGTCCCCGATCCCTGAGTCCCTGTCCAGTCAACTTTCACGCAAAAAGAGAATCAGTCACCCCTTTTTCCTTGTGGCAAAGGGGACCTCAGACATGAAATTAATCCCTAGGTATTTACTGGCACTTTCAATGTGCTCACAGTGGTGCTGTGCACTCTGAGGAACCCAGGAGCAGATTTCATAACCCAGCAAACACATAAGCCCCGAATAGAGAAGAGTGAATAAAACAGTAGCCTCTGCTCACAGGGAGCTGGCCATCTAGCAGGGAAGATTACCAGCTCCCTCAAAAGAAGCAAGTAAACAAATACACAGATAGATAAACCTGTGATAAAAGCCATAGAATAAATTAAAGGAGCGTTGTGAGTAAGAGTGGCTTGGACAGACCTCAGCTCTGGAGTCCCCTGTCTATGATTTGAGCGGAGACAGGAGGGACGAGGGGACCCAGACAGGAGGGATGAGGGCAGGAGGACACAGCATTCCAGGCAGAGGATCAAGCAAAAGGGAAGATGAGCAGGTGCACAGAGAATGCAGTGTGGAGGATGCTTGGGGCTCTCCCCCGGCCCCCACCCTTTTTGAATGCCACTAAGCCATGCCCTTGGGCCCCAGCAGAAAACTTAGAAGCTTTCCTCTATGTTTCTGTTACCTGCCACCAAAAGAGCCCAGACCTCCTTCCCTTGTATCCTACCCTCTACCCAACATCTCAAACTCCTCTTGTCCAGCAGAGCTCCTGATCCCTCTCCCTAGTCTGCTTCTAATCTCAGTAAGGTCTATCTCCATCCTCCCGGCAGCTCCAACCTGAAGCCAGAGGGGCATCCCTGACCCTCCCCTCTCCAGCACCAGCACACCCAGTCAAGCAAGACTACCTCCAGAGCACCTCTGGGAACCCTCTCTGTGTCCACCGGGCCACCCCTGGCAACACCACCCAGCCCCCGTGCACAACCCCAGGGGCCTCCTAACTGGCTCCCAGCTCACAATGGTATCCCTGCAGTCCCTTCTCTAGGCAACCGCCAAGGTAATTCTTATCAAATGAAAACCCCCTTCCACTGCCACACCCCCCCCCCCAAGTAAAATCCTTCAAAGTTTCCCAGGACTCTCATAAAATACTAAATGCAGAACATGCCTATCACTGACTGTCATCTCCCACCCTCCATCCCACTGCTCACTCCTCCTGCTCAGTCCACAACCCCCACCCACACCTCCTGGGCCTCCTTCAGTTGTGTTTTTTTTAAAGATCCAAGCCCCTTCCCACCTCAGGGCCTTTGCACAGGCCACACAGCATCGACTGCTGAAAAAGTACTGGTGATTGGTTTTAAAAATCATCCTAGGATATCAGCAACATGGCAGAGGGAGAAGTTCCCTTTGTCTCTCCCCCTTTGAGCTACAACTAAATGGACATTCCTTGATCAGTGGAGGATACTCACACAGCACCTCAGGATGCCTGAGAGAGCGGCACTGCTATACATTGGGAGGTGGATGGACTACCCCCAGGGAGGAGGTGGAGATAGGTGAAAACCCTCTGGCCCCCAGACAGCCCAATATCCACGAGCGACTGATCTCCCAGTTGAAGCGCTCATAGGACCGCTGTGGCCCCAAGGGTGGGCGTGCAGCTTGGCAAGACTGTGGAAACAGGTGACTGCAGGCTTGAGGCCCCTGTGATTACTTTTTGGGCCAGTGGGAAAATCCACAACCCCACTGCGGCCCCAGGGAGTGACTCGGGCTCAGACCCAGTAGGGAGGCCCCGACCACCAAGCACAAAGGCTGGTGAGACCTAGGAGCAGATGCAGTGCAGCCAGGTGAGCACAACTGCCAGGTGCCTTAAACGCCCATAGCTCTGCTGCAGCCCCGAAAAGGCCAGTGAGACCCAGCAGGGCCGTGGGAGTAGGCAGTGACAACCCTGAGCCCCAGCGTGATGCTTCCTTGGTCCAGTGGGAAAATCCACAGTCCCACTGTGGCCCCAGGGAGTGACTCGGGCTCTGTCCCAGTCAGGGGCGGGAGGGGGGGCCCTGCCCACCAAGCTCAAGGCCTGGTGCAACCAATTATCTGACTGAAGAAATGCAACATAAGGATTATAAGTATCCCAGAGGGCCAAGAGAAGGAGAATGAAGCAGAAAGCTTGTTCAAGGAAACAATAGCTGAGAACTTCCCAAACCTGAGGAGGGAGCTAGAAATCCACGTAACAGAAGCCAATAGGACTCGCAACTTTATCAATGTAAAGAGACCCACTCCAAGGCACATAGTAGTGAAGCTGGCAAAATTCAATGACAAAGAAAAAAGATTAAGGGCAGCAAGGCAGAAGAAAATGACCTACAAAGGAACCCCTATCAGGCTGTCAGCAGAGTTCTCAACAGAAACCTTACAGGCTAGGAGGGAGTGGAATGATAGATTCAAAATTCTGAAGGACAAAAACTTTCAGCCAAGAATACTCTATCCAGGGAAAATATCTTTCAAATACAACGGAGAGATAACTTTCTCAGATAAACAAGTTAAGGGAGTTCATTGCCACAAGACCTCCCCTACAAGAAATCTTCAGGAAGGCCCTGATACCTAAAAAAAAAGGAAAGCAAAAGGAAAGGGGTTACAAAACTCTGAGCAAGGTGATAAGTAGACAGATATAATCAAAAAATTGCAGCTCTCCATCAGAACAGGTTAGCAAATGCTTAATTATAACATTCAAGATAAAGGGAAGGAGAACACCAAGAATAAACAAAATGTGGTCATTTTAACCACAAACTCACAACACAAGAAGAAATAAGATGTGACAGTAACAACTTAGAAGGGGAAGAGGAAACAGATGGAACCAGCTTAGTCTAAGGAAATACGAGGCTATCAGAAAATGTACTATCTCATCTATGAGATTTTTTACACAAACCACATGGTAACAACTAAGCAAATAATTAGAACAGAGACACAAATGATAAATAAGGAGAAAACTAAGAAAACCAGCATAGAAAACTACTTAACCGAATTGGTAGTCTGAAATACACGAGATGAGAAACAAAGGAAATGCTGGAGAACTGGAGAATGAGTGATAAAATGGTAGCATTAAGCCACCACATATCAATAACCACTCAAAATGTAAATGGATTGAATTCTCCAATGAAAAGACAGAGTGGCAGGATGGATTAAAAAAGAAGACCCAACAATATGCTGCCTCCAGGAAACACATTTCAGCCCGAAAGACAAACTCAGAGTCAGAGTGAAGGGATGGAAGACGATACTCCAAGCTAATAGCGAACAAAAGAAAGCAGATGTCACCATGTGTATATCAGACAAAGTAGACTTCAAGACGAAAAAGGTAGAGACAAAGAGGAGCACTCCACCAAGAAGACATAACACTTATAAACATATATGCACCCAACACAGGAGCACCAAAGTACATAAAGCAACTATTAACAAACCTAAAAGAAGATATCAACAACAATACAATAATAGTAGGTGACCTCAACATCCCACTTACACCAATGGATAGATCATCCAGACAGAAAGTCAACAAAGAAATTGTAGAATTAAAAGAAAACCTAGACCAGATGGGCTTAATAAATATATATAGAACACTCCATCCAAAAACAGCAGGTTACACATTCTTCTCAAGTGTGCATGGAAATTCTCAAGGATAGACCATATCTTGGGAAACAAAGCAAGCCTCAATAAATATGAGGATTGAAATAATATGAAGCATCTTTTCCAAGCATAATGTTATGAAAACAGAAATCAATCACAAGAAAAAAGCTGGGAAGGGGGCAAAGATGTGGAGATTAAACAATATGCCACTGAACGACCAATGGATCACTGAAGAAACCAAAGGAGAAATCAAATATTATCTGGAGACAAATGAAAATGAAAACACACCATACCAACTCATTTGAGGTGTAGCAAAATCGGTCCTAAGAGAGAAATTCATTGCAACACAGGGTCATCACAACAAGCCATAAAAATCTCAAATAAGCAATCTCAAACTACACCTAAGAGAATTAGAAAAAGAAGAACAAACAAAGCCCAAATTCAGTAGAAGGAGAGAAATAATAAAAATTAGAGAAGAAATAAATGAAATTGAAACAAAAAAGACAGTAGAAAGGATCAATGAAACAAAGAACTGGTTCTTTGAGAAAATAAACAAAATTGACAAACCCTTAGCCAGGCTCACTAAGAAAAAAGAGAGAAGACCCAAGTAAATAAAATTAGAAATGAAAGAGGAGAAATCACAATGGATACCACAGAAATACAAAAGATTATAAGAGAATACTATGAAAAACTATATGCCAACAAATTAGACAGCCTAGAAGAAATGGATAAATTCTTAGACTCTTACAACCTCCCAAAACTGAATCAAGAAAAAATAGAGAATCTGACTAGGCCAATCACAAGTAAAGAGATTAAAACAGTAATCAAAAACCTCCCCAAAAGTAAAAGTCCAGGAGCAGACAGCTTCTCTGGAGAATTCTACCAAATGTTCAAAGAAGATTTATTACCTATCCTTCTCAAACTATTCCATAAAATTGAGGAAGATGGAGCACTTCCTAACACATTCTACAAGGCCAACATCACCCTGATACCAAAGCCAGACAAGGACAACACAGAGAAGGAAAATTACAGGCCAATATCGCTGATGAACATTGATGCAAAAATCCTCAACAAAATATTGGCAAACCAAATACAGCAATACATTGAAAAGATCATACAACATGACCAAGTGGGATTTATACCAGGGACACAGGAATGGTTCAACATTCGCAAGTCAATCAATGTGATACACCACATTAACAAAAAGAGGAACAAAAACCACATGATCATCTCAATAGATGCAGACAAAGCATTCAACAAGATCCAACATCTATTTATGATAAAAGAAAATACTCAATAAAATGGGTATAGAAGGTGGGGGCCAGCCCCCTGGCTGAGTGGTTAAGTTCGCACACTCTGCTTCAGCGGAACAGGGTTTTGCCAGTTCAGATCCTGGGCACAGACATGGCACTGCTCATCAAGCCATGCTGAGGCAGCATCCCACATGCCACAACCAGAAGAATCCACAACTAAAAAATACACAACTATGTACTGGGGGGGCTTTGGGGAGAAAAAGGAAAAATAAAATCTTTAAAAAAAATAGGTATAGAAAGAAAGTACCTCAACATAATGAAGACCAAATGTGACAAACCGTCAGCCAACATCATACTTAATAGGGAAAAACTGAAAGCCATCCCTCTGGGAACAGGAACAAGACAAGGGTGCCCACTCTCACCACTCTTATTCAACATAGTACTGGAGGTTTTGGCCAGAGCAATTAGGCAAGAAAAAGAAATAAAAGGAATCCAAATAGGCAATGAAGAAGTGAAACTCACTGTTTGTGGACGACATGATTTTATATATAGAAAACCCTAAAAAATCCATTGGAAAACTACTAGAAGTAATTAACAATTACAGCAAAGTTGCAGGATACAAAATCAACTTACATAAATCATTTGCATTTCTCTACTCTAATAATGAACTAAGAGAACTCAAGAACACAATCCCATTCACAATCACAACAGAAAGAATAAAATATCTTGGAATAAATTTAACCAAGGAAGTAAAAGACCTATACACTGAAAAGTATAAGACATTACTGAAAGAAATTGATAACTGCATAAAGAAATGGAAAGACATTCCATGCACACGGATTGGAAGAATAAACATAGTTATAATGCCCATGTTACCTAAAGCATTCTACAGATTCAGTGCAATCCCAATCAGAATCCCAATGACTTTCTTCACAGAAATGGAACAAAGAATCCTAAAATTCATACAGGGCAACAAAAGACCCTGAATTGCTAAAGCAATCCTGAGAAAAAAGAACAAAGCTGGAGGCATCACAATCCCTGACTTCAAAATATACTGCAAAGCTATAGTAACCAAAACAGCATGGTACTGGTACAAAAACAGGCACACAGATCAACGGAACAGAATTGAAAGCCCAGAAATAAAACCACACATCTATGGACAGCTAATCTTCGACAAAGGAGCCAAGAACATACAATGGAGAAAGGAAAGTCTCTTCAACAAATGGTGCTGAGAAAACTGGACAGCCACATGCAAAAGAATGAAAGTAGACCATTCTCTTACACCATACAAAGATAAACTCAAAGTGGATCAAAGACTTGAAGGTAAGAGCTGAAACCATAAAACTTCTAGAAGAAAATATAAGCAGTACACACTTTGACATAGGTCTTAAAAGGATCTTTTCAAACACCACGTCTTCTCGCACAAGGGAAACAAAAGAAAGAACAAACAATTGGGACTTCATCAGACTAAAGAGCTTCTACAAGGCAAAGGAAACCAGGATTGAAACAAAAAGAAAACCCACCAACTGGGACAAAATATTTGTAAATCATATATGTGACAAAGGGTTAATCTCCATAATATATAAAGAACTCACACAACCCAACAACAAAAAAACAAACAACCTGATCAAAAAACGGGCAAAGGATATGAACGGACATGTCTCCAAAGAAGATATACAGATGGCCAATAGAAACATGAAAAGATGCTCAACATCACTGATCATCAGGGAAACGCAAATCAAAACTACACTAAGATATCATCTTACACCTTACATTAGAATGGCTACAATCACCAAGACAAAAAATAACAAATGTTGGAAAGGTTGTGGAGAAAAAGGAACCCTCATACACTGCTGGTGGGAATGCAAACTGGTTCAGCCACTATGGAAAACAGTATGGAGATTTCTCAAAAAACTAAAAATAGAAATACCATATGACCCAGCCATCCCACTACTGGGTATCTATCCAAAGAACTTGAAATCAGCAATTCAAAGAGACTTATACACCCCTATGTTCATGGCAGCATTAATTCACCATAGCCAAGATGTGAAGGCAACCTAAGCACCCATCAACTGATGATTGGATAAAGATGTGGAGTATATATATACAAGGGAATACCACTCAGCCATTAAAAAATTGACAAAATCTTCTCATTCACAACAACGTGGATGGACCTTGAGGGTATTACGTTAAGTGAAATAAGCCCAATACAGAAAGACAAACACTGTATGATTCTACTCATATGTGGAAGATAAACACGTGGACAAAGACAATAGAAGAGGTTACCACAGGGAAGGGGGGTCGGAGTTGGGGGTGGGCACAAAGGGTGAAGAGACGCACCTATAAGGTGACTGACAATAACGTACAACTGAAATTAACCTCAATAAAAAAATTAACTTAATTAAATAAATGATATTTCACCATAAAAAAATCGCCCTAGAGCAAAATGTGCAAAGAATAGAATTGGTCACAAAGATGCATCCCATGTCGATATAAAACCCTCAAAATACCCCCTGTCCGGTGGCAATCGGTCCCTGGTCAGGCCACACCATCCCCAGTGGCTGAATGAAAGGCGAGCACATGGCAGGCGGGAACGGAAAGGACATCGGCAGAAGGCACGGAAGGAGACGACTGAATAGAGAGAGGGAAACCCCTTCAGTCCAGATTTTTCCAAGAAGCGACGTGGTCCCACGGGGACGTGCACTCCCCGCCCTCCGCGCCTGGCGCAGCCGCGGCCACTAGGGGGCGGTGTCGACCAAGGCGTCGCGGCGCGGAGGCGCAGGTTGGGCCTGGGGGCTTCTGAGCCCCGCGCCCTGCTGCCCGGCTCGCTCTACCGGACAGCTGGTGAAACATGTTCCTTTCTAGGCATCTTCTATCGTCTGTATGATCGCTTTAATTTGATTTTTTAGGGTTTTTTAATCAGAATCTTTAGGAAAAACAGGGGCAGTCACACAAAGTTGCTGCCCGTTGAACGCTGCCAGTGATGTGTCAGCCCTTTTGGAATTAGTAATAATTCCATTTCCAGACGATTCCAAGGAGGAGCCCAACAGACTTTAGAACCTGAGATGGCCCCGAAGGTAGAGAGGACCCAAGGGCGCTGGCGGAGCTCACCTTGATCTCCATCCACCCCATTTTAAAGTCTGGAAGCAGAAACCACAACCTCATTGTCTGTATCGACTGCTTACTCCTTTGGCAATTTCTCCTTTATTCCTCACCCAACCCAGTTCCAGCGCCCAGGCCCCAACCCCCGCTTTACAGAGAGTGGGATCCCAGATGCAGGAATCTCCTGAGCCAATAAATGAAGTGAAACTGCTGAGAAATGTCCACCCACCCCCAAAACACACGCTTGCACACAGGAACGGTAAAGCCAGCACACTCCACTCTTCACTGTCTGCCACAAAGGGGGGTCTTTGTGATTGCAAAAATTCCAGGGCAGGGCAGGGGGCTTGGCAGTTCCAAAAGAGATTCCTGGCCCCTTGATGGGGGGCCTCCTGCCTCCTCACTTCCTCCCTGCTAAGGCCCCCATTCTTCTGCATCCGGGTCATCATTAACTCACATACCTTTGCCTGTGGGGGGCCATCCACCTAAATGAGTGTTGTTCAAAGGGATAAGGATCCAGGGCCATAAAAGGTTCAGAATTTAAATTACCTATTCACAGCTAGAGAAATATTTACCTAGGGCAAATACAACACAGGTATCTGAGGATAAAAGGAAGAACAATTATATTGCAGTGTCTGCCTCAAGGGGGCTGGAGACGTAGGCAATCCACAAGAACGTGAGCTGTCAACACAGAAATGTGCCTTCAGTTTCAAAAGGGCAGAATGAGAGATGAACTGATCACAACCACAGAAAGAGCACGTATTGGTGTGATGCATGCCTCCAGGAAGCAGAAGGAAATGAGAGAAATGGAGGAACGTTCATCGGGTTCATTTTTGGCTGTGTGCGCTTAACCGTTGGTTACAGCATGGTCCGCACACTGCGGCCAGTGGGCCAAATTCAGGCCATGGCCTATTTTTGGATGGACCTCAAGTGAAGAATGGTTTTTACATTTGAAGAAGGAAGAGGAGAGGGAGGAGAAAAAGTTTATCCACCCCTGTATCCCATAAATATATAATTATATAATCAGCCGCTTTCACTATGAATATGCCAAACTCTGAGACAAGGAGGCCAATACATGAATATAAGTCTCCTGCATTTGAGAAGCATTAAGCACAAACTATGTAAAGAAAAAACTCAAAATGTATCTCAACAAAGCAAAAAAAAAAAAAAAGATAAAATGCAAGAAAGGTATTTTTAGTACTATGTTAGTTTTAGCGTTCATAGCTCTGAGGGGCCCAGGGGAAAGACCTCAATTCTTGATCACATTATCAACTAAACTGCGAATCTGGGCGAAAATTTTCTTTGAAAATTGTCTGTTACTGCCACCGCCTGCAACCAAAAGAACATTGACTCTTGAAGAAAGCTGATGAGGAATGGTAATTATCAAACATTGCCATCATGTTAGGAAATCCCAGGGCTTGCCCTGACTATATTTCAGTGTTTAGCCTGAATTGATTATCAGCAGGAAAGCCGGAGTTCTACATCCTCAACATGTCAGGTGGTTGAGGTTAGCCTGGCAGAAAATTCTATAAATGACTCATGAGGCAGGTAGAGGAAGCAAAACCAGCCTTCATCAACTTTATCAAGATAATGTGGATAAAATTATGTCTAGTTTATGGCTGATGCAAGGCATGCTGTTTACAAATGCCAAGGGATTTGTGGGTAGTAATTCACCGCAGGGTGATTGCAGCTCAAAATGGCTTCAGATAGATGATAAAGAAAACCTTGATTGATGATGAAGGGGCCACACAAACAGTGCGTTCTGAAACATGTAATTAGGGAACGTTCTTTCCGAGCACTTACAGAGCACACCAACAGGCACATGGGAACAGTGTGAGGATGAATCATCAGTAGTTAGCCACCCAACATACTTCCATGAGCAGACTAAAATTATAAAACTACAGAACATGCAAAAAAAAAAATCTGAAAATAGATTCAGCTAAGCATGCATGGTCACCAGTGTTGGAACGGATAAACCAGGGCTTGGAACTCAGACTTCTTCGTCATCAAGCGAATGGATTCCTGGCCTATCGCGAAAGTCTAGTTAACTCATAAAACGTCTGGAGTTATGTGGCTGCAGCACTGGATCGTGCTGTGTGCGTGCAAGGTGTGTAACTGCAGAGCATCCTTTAGAATTCCCTCTTAGGGCCTTGGCAAGAGAAGCAGGTACTCCCTCTGCGCCAGGAGAGCGTGGAGACTTGGGTGGGGCTCCTCCGGAGAGGTGAGATGAGGAGCAAGCCTCAGGGCGTGGGGGCAGGAGAAAGGATTTCCTGACCCTCCTCCCCTCTAAGTCCAATCAGTCTCCGAGCTCATCTCCTTCTCAGTTTACCTTGAACTAGTCTCCCTCTTTCTACTCTTATTGCCAGCAGCAGGCCTTCACCACCTCTGGCCTGGATTATTGCAAATAGCCTCTAAATTAGTTTCCTATGGCTGCTGTAAGAAAGTACCACAAACTTAGTGGCTTAAAAGAGAAAAACCCCAAGAAATTTCTTATCTTACAGATCTGGAGGTCAGAAGTCCGACATGGTTTCACTGAGCTAAAAATAAAAGTGTCAGCAGGCTGTGTTCCTTCTGGAGGCTCTGGGGAGAGTCTGTTTCTTGCTTTTTCAGTTTCCAAAGATCACCTTCATTCCTTGGCTGTTGGCCCCTTCCCCTAGCTTCAAAGTCAGCAGCACGGCCTCTTCAGCTCTCTCTCTGACTCTGGCCTTCTCTTCTGCCTCCTTTCTCCAGTAGAAGGACCTTTGTGCTACACTGGGCCCAGCCTGGTAATCCATGATAATCTGCCCCACTCAGTGTCAGCTGATTAGCAACCCTAATTCCATCTGCACCCTTCACTTCCCTTCACCATGTAACCTAATGTATTCATATGTTCTGGGAATTAGGTTGTGGACATCTTTGAGGGGACTATTATTCTGCCTCCTAAATGGTCTCTAAGATTTCAGTCTTGTTCCCTTCCTGTGATTGCCAAAAGTCAGAGCAATTTCATGCTTTTGCTTAAAATCCTTCTCTGCTACCAGTCTCGTATAGGATAAAGTCCAGACTCCTCACACGGCACCAGAGGCTCTCCTTGAAGAATGGCCCTGCCTGTCACTCTGGCCTCAAATCTTGCTGTTTCCCCCACCTACTTTGGGGGTGCAGCAGAGAACAAGGCGTGGAAGTAAAGTTGCCCTCAGAGATAGGTTGGTAAATTCACAGACAGTGGATGGGGTGAGCCATCTATGGGGATGAACCAGAGATTGTCTCTAACTAGGAGAAAAGATTTCACCCACACCCTACACTCCACCAAGGTGATCAGGGAGTCATGAGGGGGCGGGACTAGAATGTGGGTGTCATTTAGTAAGTAGAAATCTAGCCCGGTGAACTGTGCCCCACTGGATGAACAGAAAGGGTCAGGGTGCCATACGGGAGGGGATGGGGAGTAGCTCGAGGGAGACAAATGGGTCCTGAGCAGGAACAGTGCAGCTTCCATTGACGAGGAACCCTTCCTGGGCACCCCTTCAACCACCTCCTCATCCTCAGTCTGTGCTCGCCCCCCTCAGCCTTCATGATGCTTGTCCACGGGGGGAGAATATGCCTTTGCAGTTCTCACAGCAATTTAATAAATGTGCTTCTGGTTGCAGCTATCAGTCTGGAGGCTTGGTCAATGTGCAGCCACCTCTAAGAGATGGAATCCTTCTTGTTTGTCCCCTCAAACAAGCTCTGAGGCCACAAAGCCATGAGACCCATCCTGGCAGTGCTGTCTAGAACAACCCAAGTCCCGCTTCTCATCTGTCCTCCAGCCAGCCCCAAGTGCATGGTTTATGGAAGAGGGAGTCATGGGAAAAAGGAAGCAAGGGGAAATCTGCTACCATCAGCCCAGAACGAGGATCTTCCTGGCTGGCAGACCTCCTTCCTCAGGTGGCAGTTACCTGCCTTGCTATGAGGCACATACATTTGTATTTGAAACAGGCAACAGATCCATGCTGTTCACACCTCCACACCTTTGCACAGGCAGTTCCCACTGGCCAAAGTGCCTCCCTTCCCAAAGTCACCTGAAGACCCAGACTCCATCCTTCAGGATCTATGCAATATTTGGGACATATCTATACAAAAAAAATGATTCATTATTTATCTAAAACTCAAATTTAACGAGGCATCCTGTATTGTATCTACTAAATCTGGCAAACTTAAGATTCCTTCAAGACTCCGCTCTTGGGCTCTTCCCCTCCTGCCCCTGATGACCCGAGGACCAGGGACTCTCTCTCCTCCCATGACACCTAATTGAGGCTCTGTCATGCCCTCATCTCACTGTGGCATGTTTGCTTATGTCTGCTTCCCTCTCGAGAACATGAGCCCCACGAGGGTGTGATCCAAATTTTTGTTCTCTTACCATTCATTGAAGAAAAATTTGAAAATCCAAGTAAGCAAAAATAAAAATAAAAAATAGATGACTGGAATGTGAATCTGTATCATGTGCTCCATCGTAGAGGGGTCCCACTTTTGAACCTCTAGTGGAAAGGTTGAAACCAATGTAGAAACCAAGACAGTAGATTAAGTGTGTTACGGAACTAGAAAGCCTTTTATTTCCATCTCTCTTCTTCCAGGAGGAACCACATCAATAACCAAGTGGTCCCAGAGAGATCACCCTGACTCCATCTGCCATCACTCTTGGGCTAACCTATTGGAGGAATACGTGCTTCACGGGCAGAAGGTTCTAACCAAAGTCAATGCATCCCACAAAGTTTGAAACTCATTGTTTCCCATTACTCCCTTCTTCTTTCTCATTTCCAATAAAGATGAGATCAGCTTGTGAAACTGGATTCTCTTTAACCCACAACTTCATCTGAAATGTATTCATTTCACGCTTGATAAATTTCAAAACCTAATTATTTTGCAATTATATCCGTGTCGATAAATGTTAAACATTAATCAGCTAAACAAAAAAGTATCTTTTGATGTCTAACACTGTAGAACAAGAATTTCAGACTGTGTGTACCCCAGGAACTGGAAACTTCGAAAAATCACATGCCTAAAGAAATATATTGACTGACATGTTAAAAATAACATTTTTCTTTTTGGAAACTAATGAAGGAAGAGAAAGAAGGGTGGGGAGGGAAGAAAGAGGGGGAAAGAAAGGAGAGGAAGGAGAGAATGTGCTGAGGTTCTCTCTAGCTCCTTGTCATTTGGAGGCAGAAGTTGTGCACTGACTCAGAACACTGAAAAAAGGTAACCAGAAAGCCGCCTGCCAGTAGCCAACTCCCCCAGTGGTTTTGGACAATGCCAGGGAAGGGAGTCGTGAAAACCACCAAGGCTGACCCAACATAGATGCTTGATAGATGTTTATTGAATGAATGAGAAGAAGACAATCACTAGAGCCCCAAAGTTGCCAGAGCCCACCCTGGCTACAAATGTAAGCCCACACCCTATGCCTTTAGAAGGGAAGAAACGCACCAAATGGAACTCCTGTGGCAGCCCGGCGTCCAGAACTGGCTGGGGCTCTGAAAGCCGCCTTGTGGAAGGTCTTCCTCTAACTGCAGGTGCTTGTTTCCTTTGGCACAGCAACGTGTAATTTCCCATTTTTAGAACAATGCTCCAAAGCACAGTCACAAAAACAACCTTCAGAGGGGGCGGTTTTCTTCCTGGCCCCTGCTAGAGCCCTGTAAAACAACAGTAACAAAGAGATTTTTCTTCAAAACACTGTTTGCATCTCTCCCTAAAATCAGGAGGGCATTTGTTGACTTTGCACAGGCTGAAAAAAGGTCCCCCGACCCCTTGGTAGAAAGGCCTCCTGCCTGTGGGAGGGGTCGATTTGGAAACTGTTCTGCTGTTGGGTCTGTTTTGGTGTTGACATGCCTCCCTCTGTGAGGCTCCTATGTGGCAAGCGTGGAAAGGAAGCTTGCAGAAAGCCAGGTCTGTCCTTTGGGTGCCGCGTACGTGTCTGAGACCGGAAGAGGACCACGTGTTCTTGAGAACGTGCAAATAGCAGACTGAAGAAGGTGAGGAGCCAGGAAGGGTAAGATGCACCCTCTCTAGTCTTAATGGCTTCCTTCAGCCATTAAGAAATCCCTTTCATTATCATCTCCAAATGACTGTCTCTCTGCTTCCGTCTCTCTGCTTCATAAACTGAAAAAATTGGCTCCAAGACTTCAGGAGTCCTTCACTTCCATTCCCCAACTACCCACACCTTCCTTTCCATGCCACCACCTCCACCCGCAGTCACACTCAACTCCTCTCCACCCGAACCTGCACATTTCTCTCCTCCCTGGCCTCCTGGCCCAGTGGCTTTCACCTCCCACGTGGGTCTGCACACCCCGGCTTCATCTTACACCTCCCTGCTCAAGAATGTTCAGCGAACAACCAGAAGGACCTGCAACTAGAATATACAACTATGTACTGGGTGGCCTTGGGGACAAAAAGAAGAAGAAGAAAAAAAGAAACTTAGCAACAGATGTTAGCTCAAGTGCTAATCTTTAAAAAAAAAAAAAAAGAAAGAAAGAAAGAAAGAAAGAATGTTCAGTGACTCCTTTTCCTATAGCAAAAGTCCAGCTTTCTTTGTGGGACCTCATCTGGAGCCAATCTTTCTTTCCCACTTTATCTTCCACTAGTCCCCACGTCAATCTTAGGTGCCAAGCAAAATGGCCGGCCCACCATTCCCAAACTCCACTTTTGCTCTCTAGGTACCACTTTCTCTCAATCCCCCGACTTAGAATGACCTTCTGGTCCTTTCCTCTCTCTGTGACTGAACCCTACCCATTCCTGAAGATCCACACAAATATCTTCTTGCTAATCAATTTAGTTGAAAATGACCTTCCTCCCCCATCCCTTACTGAAGCACCAAAATGCTGCCCCATTCCTTCAGTAGCTTCACTTTGTGGAGAAATTATCAGCAGAACTGTTTTTTCAAATGTGTGTTGAATGGCTTAGAGGACAAAGAAGCTAAGCCTCTTTTAGAGGCTTGGAAAGAATGGAGCATCAATTGAGTGAGAGCTGTGACGTTTCTAGACTCCCCTTTCCAGAGTACTAGCTCTGATCCTGATGCTGGGCTGAGCACTTCTTAGGTGTGACTTCATTCAACCCTCACAGTGAAACTATAAGCTAAGTACCATGATCCCCTTTTTACAGACAAGGAAACAAAGGCTTGGAGAAATTAAATAACTTCCCAAGAGCCTCACAGTTTAAGAGGAGCAAAGCTGGAGTCCGAATTTGGCTCACAATATTGAATGCTATAGTCAATAGTCAGTGTTTCATTATCATAGAATTGGCAACACAGAATGGTTAGGATGAACAAGGTGGGCAGGAAACCACAGGTTCTCCTCCCGATTGAAACAAATTCATGGAAAGGGCGTGTAGGGGCTGGCCCAGTGGTGTAGTGGTTAAGTTCATGTGCTCTGTATCAGTAGCCTGGGGTTCACAAGTATGGATCCTGGGCACAGATCTACACATCACTCGTCAAGCTATGCTGTGGTGGCATCCTACATATGAAATAGAGGAAGATTGGCACAGATGTTAGCTCAGGGCCAAACTTCCTCACAAAAAAAAAAAAGAAAGAAAGGGTGTGTAAAGGAGATGGGTTCCCATTTCATATTTTTCTTTTAAGAAGATAGGGGGATTTATATGCCAACAAACTGGAAAATCTAGAAGAAACGGATAGATTCTTAGACTCTTACAACCTCCCAAAACTGAATCAAGAAAAAATAGAGAATCTGAATAGGCCAATCACAAGTAAAGAGATTAAAACAGTAATCAAAAACCTCCAAAAAATAAAAGTCCAAGACCAGATGGCTTCTCTGGAGAATTCTACCAAATGTTCAAAGAAGATTTATTACCTATCCTTCTCAAACTATTCCAAAAAATTGAGGAAGATGGAAAAATTCCTAACACATTCTACAAGCCCAACATCACCCTGATACCAAAGCCAGACAAGGACAATGCAAAGAGGGGAAATTACAGGCCAATATCGCTGATGAACATTGATGCAAAAATCCTCAATAAAATATTGGCAAGCCAAGTATGGCAATACATTAAAAAGATCATATGCCATGATCAAGTGGGATTCATACCAGGGACACAGGGGTTCAATATCTGTGAATCAATCAATGTGATACACCACATCAACAAAATGAGGAATAAAACCCACATGATCATCTCAATAGATGCAGAGAAAGCGTTCGACAAGATCCAACAGCCATTTATCACTTTAAAAATTCTCAAGAAAATGGGTATAGAAGAAAAATACCTCAATATGATAAAGGCCATATATGACAAGCCCACAGCCAACATCTTACTCAATAGGGAAAAACTGAAGCCATCCTTCTGAGAACAGGAACAAGACAAGGGTGCCCACTCTCACCACTCTTATTCAACACAGTACTGGAGGTTTTTGCCAGAGCAATTAGGCAAGAAAAAGATATAAAAGGAATCTAATTAGACAATGAAGAAGTGAAACTCGCTGTATGCAGATGATGTGATTTTATATATAGAAAACCCTAAAAAAACCTTTTGGAAAACTATTAGAAATAATCAACAACTACAGCAAAGTTCCAGGTACAAAGCCAACGTACAAAAATCAGTGGCTTTCATATACTCCAATAATGAACTAACAGAACAAGAACTCAAGAATACAATCCATTTACAATCACAACAAAAAGAATAAAATATCTAGGAATAAATTTAACCAGGGAGGTGAAAAACCTATACAGGGAAAATTATAAGACATTACTGAAAGAAATCAATAATGACATAAAGAGATGGAAAGATATTCTATGCATATGGATTGGAAGAATAAACAAAGTTAAAATGTCCATACTGCCTAAAGCAATCTATAGATTTAATACAACCCCACTCAGAATCCCATTGACATTTTTCATGGAAATAGAACAAAGAATCCTAAAATTCATATGGGGCAACAAAAGACCCCGAATAGCAAAAGCAATCCTGAGAAACAGGAACAAAGCTGGTGGCATCGCAATCCCTGACTTCAAAATATATTACAGGGGCTGGCCCTGTGGCACAGTGGTTAAGTTCACACGTTCCACTTTGGCGGCCTGGGGTTTGCCAGTTAGGATCCTGGGTGTGGACCTATGCACAGCTTGTCAAGCCATGCTGTGGCAGGCGTCCCACATATAAAGTAGAGGAAGATGAGCATGGATGTTAGCTCAGGGCCAGTCTTCCTCAGCAAAAAGAGGAGGATTGGCGGCAGATGTTAGCTCAGGGCTGATCTTCCCCCCGCCCCCAAAAAAGAAGACAAAATGTATATATATTGCCAAGTGCTTTATATAGACTATTTCACTTAGTCCATCCAAACCACTCTATCAGCCAGATATATTCCCATTTTACAGGTGAGGAAACTGAGGCTGAGAGAGGTTAAATAGCTTATCTGAGTCTCACAGCTGCTAAATGTGGGAGACAGGACTTGAACGGCACAAGCTGTGCTCTTGCCACTTGGCTTGGGATCTTAGCGTGATTCTTGGTGCTGCATCAAAGCTTTCTGTTTCACCTGCTACTTCCCTCAATCACAGAAGCCTTAGAAACCATTTTCCATAGAGAACTTCACCATGTATCCTGATATCCCAGGGACTCAAGTCTCCCCATCTCCTTCCTTTTTTTTTTATTGTGGTCATAATAGTTTATAACATTGTGAAATTTCACTTGTGCATTATTATTTGTCAGACACCATATAAATGTGCCCCTTCACCCCTTGTGCCCACTCCCCACCCCCTTCCCCCTGGGAACCACTAAACTGTTCCCTTTGTCTGTAAACTTGTTTATCTTTCACAAGTGAGTGAAATCATATGGTGTTTGTCCTTCTCAGTCTGGCTTATTTTGCTGAACATAACACCCTTAAGGTCCATCTGTGTGGTTGCGAATGGGGCAATTTTGTCTTTTTTTATGGCTGAGTAGTATTCCATTGTGTATATGTACCGCATCTTCTTTATCTAATCATCAGTCGATGGGCTCTTGGGTTGCTTCCACGTCTTGGCTCTAGTGAATAATGCTGCAATGAACATAGGGGTGCGTAAGTCTCTTTGTATTGTTGATTTCAAGTTCTTTTGATAAATCCCCAGTCGTGGGACAGCTGGGTCATATGGTACTTCTATTTTTAATTTTTTGAGGAATCTTCCTACTGTTTGCCACAGGGGCTGCACCAGTTTGCGTTCCCATCAGCAGTGTATGAAGGTCCCCTTTTCTCCACAACCTCTCCAACATTTGTTGTTTTTGTCTTGGTGATTACAGCCATTCTAATGGGCATAAGGTGATATCTAAGTGTAGTTTTGAATTTGTGTTTCCCTGATGATTAGTGATGTGGAACATCTTTTCACATGCCTATTGGCCATCTGTATATCTTCTTTGGAAAAATGTCTGTTCCTATCCTCTGTCCACTTTTTGATTGGGTTTTTTGGGTTTTTGTAGTTCATTTGTGTGAGTTCTTTATATATTATGGAGATTAACCACTTGTTGGATATGTAGTTTGCAAGTATTTTCTCCCACTTGGTTTGGTTTTTTTTGATCCTAGTTTCCTTTGCCTTCCAGAAGCTCTTTAGTCTGATGAAGTCTCACTTGTTTATTTTTCCTTTTATTTCCCTTGTCTGAGTAGACATGGTATTTGAAAAGATCCTTTTAAGGCTGATGTCAAAGAGTGTACTGCCTATATTTTCTTCTAGAAGTTTTATGGTTTCAGGTCTTACCTTCAAGTCTTTGGTCCATTTTGAGTCTATTTTTGTGTTGGGAGAAAGATAGTGGTCTACTTTCATTCTTTTGCATGAGGCTGTCCAGTTTTCCCAGCACCGTTTATTGGAAAGACTTTCTTTTCTCCATTGTAGGCCCTCAGCTCCTTTGTCGAAGATTAGCTGTTCACAGATGTGTGGTTTTATTTCTGGGCTTTCAATTCTGTTCCATTGATCTGTGTGTCTGTTTTTGTACCAGTATCACACTGTTTTGATTACTGTAGCTTTGTAGTATATTTTGAAGTCAGGGAATGTGATGCCTCCAGCTTGTTCTTTTTTCTCAGGATTGCTTTAGCTATTGGGGGTCTTTTGTTGTTCCATATAAATTTTAGGATTCTTTGTTCTATTTCCGTGAAGAATGTCATTGGGATTCTGATTGGGATTGTGTTGAATCTGTAGATTGCTTTAGGTAACATGGGCATTTTAACTATGTTTACTCTTCCAATCCATGAGCATGGAATATCTTTCCATTTCTTTATGTCATCTTCAGTTTCTTTCAATGATGTCTTATAGTTTTCAGTGCATAGGTCTTTCACTTCCTTGGTTCTCTTTGTGGTTTTAATTTGCATTTTCCTGATGAGTAATGATGTTGAGCATCTTCTCATAGTTTATTTGGCCATCTGGATATGCCCTTTTTGTGAGTGTCTGTTAAGTCTCTGTTTTTTAATGTTCATTTAACATACTTTCTTTGTTTGTTTTGGTGAGGAAGATTGGCCCTGAGCTAACATCTGTTGCCAATCTTCCTCTTTTTTTTTCCTCCCCAAAGCCCCAGTACCTAGTTGTATATCCTAGTTGTAGGTCATTCTAGTTCTTCTGTGTGGGATGCTGCCACAGCACAGCCTGATGAGCAGTGTTAGGTCCGTGCCCAGGATCCGAACCGGCAAACCCCAGGCCGCCAAAGCCGAGCTCATGAACTTAACTCCTCGGCCACAGGGCAGCCTCCTGTCAAGTCTCCTGTCCAGGCTTTATTGGATCATTTGTCTTTTTCTCATTGTTTTACGGTAGGTCTTCACATAGTCTGGAAACGAATGCTTTGTCAGATGTGCATATGGCAGATACCTTCTTCCGAGTCTGAGGCTTGCCTTCTCATGTTTCTAATGGTGACTTTTGATGAAGAGAGGCTTTAATTTTGATAAAATCCAATTGATCAAGTTTTCTTCTATGATTAGTGCTCCTGGTGTTCTGTCTTAGAGATTTTTGCCCACCCCCTGAGGTCGGGAAGACAGTCTCTCTATGTTGATTTCTTTTAATCTTGCTTTCGTGGTATCTCCCTGTAGAGGTGGAGATAACTGCTTGGTTGTTGTTTCAGTAATGAACAGAGGTCTAGAAAAACTAACCATGACTGGCTCACATGATAATGACTGCCTAAGTCTTTGGACCATCCAGCCTGTTATCTTAAGACCACCTTGTGGCATCTACAGGCGCCATTGCTAACGACTACCTTGCTGTAATTCCATAGGAGAACCCCCTAACAGGGTGGTGGCAGGTTCCAAAGTGAACCAGGAAGGAGAGGGGAGAATAGCAATTCCCCAACACTGGTTTATACTCTCAGGTCAGCAGCTTACTTTAATAACTGAAGCTCTGATCACGTTGCAAACACATCCTTTCCCATCTTAGCAACTTTTTCTCCCCTCCTTTATAAATTTTTTTCCCCATGCATTTCTTTTCTTCCTGAATTTTCCCTTTCGTTATCATTTGTCTAACCATTTGTCATCCGTAAAGCATGTATTATGCATTTGCCCTTTTTTTTCCAGTGAAGAAGATTGGCCTTGAGCTAACATCTGTTGCCAATCCTCCTCTTTTTGCTTGAGAAAGATTGTCTCTGAGCTAACGTCTGTGCCAATCTTCCTCTATTTTGTATGCGGGATGCAACCAGAGTGTGGCTTGATGAGCGGTGTGTGGGTCCGCACCCAAGATCCGAACCTGCGAACCCCAGGCTGCTGAAGCTGAGCGTGTGAACTTAAGCACTAGGCCACTGGGCTGGCCCTACATTTGCCTTTTAAACCTTTTCTTCCATCTTTCCTCCCCTAAAGCTGGGTTTCTCAACCTCAGTACTGTTGACATTTTGGACTGGCTAATTTGGCCACCGCCATGCCCGTCCATCCCCGTAGCCCCAGTGGTTTCAGTGGTTAAGGTGAGGGAGATGTGGACGCGTTCACTCGTTGAGGTAGAGGGCTGGGTGAGCTGCGAGGAGGTGGTGGTGCTGCTGGCGAGAGGGTGCAGGCCCCAAGCAGACTGGCACAGCCAGGAGCCTGGCCTGCTTCCCTGGACGGCCCCCGGCCTGGCATTAACTCTCGGCTTTTCCTTGTCTCCTCTCCTCCACAGTGCAGCTTCGTTGTAAGTAAAGCCTTTCCTGTGCTTGTAACCTAGCTCCACCCAGCACTTACCCGCTGTCGCCCTGTCCTTGTGGAACTGACACCTGTAGAAGCACTAACCTCGGCAGCAGGAGTGTTAAGGGAGATGGGAGGTGGAGGTGAACCAGAGGCGCTGGGTGGCTGGCTGGAGGCGTCCAGCAGTTCTGGAGCTGGCCTCCTCCCCCTGCACAGCCTGCCCTCTCTGCCCTTGACTCTGCTCCTATGAGAATGAGTCTCAGAGCCTCCCTGAGGCAGGAGGGAGCAAAGCAGAGAGGCTGTGACCTACGGCTGCTCCCCAGGGCCACAGCTTGAGGTGTTCCCCACAGCCACCTCCCTCCCTGCTCCCCAGCACTGGGCTCCCCCTCAGGGTCTGGGGCTGCGAAGAGAACAGACGAGTCGCCTCCGGTCCCCAGAGCCACTGAGATTTGTTGTGTCACACACCTGATTACTGCCTTGTGGGGACAGAGCAATGGGGGAAACCGAGGTTGAAGGCCGGGTGACAGTGGAACTGTCAGTGGCGGCGTCTGGAAAGAAGGCCACAGAAGCTGTTCTCTTCTCAGATACGTCAGAGCTGAGCTGGGCCACCGGCCGTGAGCAAGGAGCCACGGAGAGCTGGGACCTGCTGAGCCCGCAGTCCTGGCTCCCTGGGCTCTCCCGAGCTGCGAGGCTGCAGCCCCTTCATTCCTTTAGTTCCCGTTGGCGCTTTGAAGGGGCTCCTACTAGGAGGGCTTCTGCCTCCAGCGAAGGGCCTCAGGGCCTGAGCAGCGCTGCCTGGGCCTTGGCAGGTCCAGGGGCTTCCCAGCAGCTGGACGCTGGCCTCTGAACTTGCCTCTTGTGCAAGAAGGCTGGTCCCCTCTGAGTGGATGAGGTGATGGTGTGCCTTTCATATATTCAGTGCTCCACAGTTATTCAAATGCTTATTTGTTTATTTGTGACATTGAGAGGGCTTTAGGCCACTTGAGGCTTGTTCCTTGTAATTTATTTAGTCCTTGATTTGCCACTAGATTTGTGTATGACCTTGCCAGAGCTCTGGAATTGGGGTTGGGATATATGCTTGTACTTTGCTGTTTAAGACTTTGCATACCTGTTGGAAAATTTGTCTCATAAGTTGAGACCCTTAGCCTTAGTCTTTTTATGAATAAAATTCCCCCAAAAATACTGTGTACTAGAGCACATGGAGTAACAAGTCAATAATAGGTGTATCTGGGTAAATGTGTACCTGTATCCTTGCAGTGTATGTATCATTGCAACTTTTCTGTAAGTTTGAAGTTACTTTCAAAGAAAAAGTTAAAAAGGGTTTTACAAAAAGTATTGTGTTGCAAAATGTATTGTGATGAACAAACTTCTGCTTCCTGGGAAGGACGAGTCAGGCCATCCAGAGAGAGTATATGCCATAGACAGGTCACAGGAGTCCCCTTTGATAGGTCATGGTGTGTGGAGTCACTGTGCAGTTGGATGAAGGGTCCTCAAACTCCAGGTTGTGTCTGAAAAGGCATCTGGACAAGATTCCCAGCATTATAAAATGCACAAGTAGGGCAGTACACACAGTGAGAAACTGTTATGGAAGATTCAGGAGCAAACCAAGCATTTCTGATCTTTTTCTACCTTCTCCTTCCTAGGTTATGACACAGGAAAGAGATGCAGACATCACAGGATCATCAATTCATGGGAAGAGCTTGTGAACAAAGTGGAGGAAACGGTCTCTGATGCCCAGGGGCCTTTTCCATGTCTTGGGCCTCCCTTTGCATCTCAGAGCTTGTAGCAAACACTCTGAGCGCAAATTATGCATGGAGCGTTGCTGGCAGGTGTTCTTTGAGAGTAGTAAGGAGAGGCTCCATCAGCTCACACGTATCCCTGAGGAACATGAGGGCATAAGTCTTGTATGTTCAGCACCGCATGATGACAAGGGAGGAAGTAATGAAACGACATGGAGGAATTTGCAAGATGAGGAACATGGGTGATTTGGGTACCAGCAGAGAGGCTTGCAGCTATGGATAAAGAACAGAGATATAGATGTCAATTTTTGATACTTCTTAAATGAAGAAAAATTATTTTTGGTAAGTCCATTTCTTAATGACTGGAATGAGGCCTTTTTTAGATTTTATGCATCCATGGAAAATATCATTTCTTGTAAAAATGAGGCAATGTGATTTCTGTTTTTCATCTTTATAGATTTTAAACTCTGAAAATACTTCTCTTTGAATGTGCAGATGTGAAAAGAATTCGTTTGTGGTATTGGTGTCACATGATTCTTTGAATTCCTCTGAGGTATAAGCTAAAAATGACATTGTGATCTATCACTTGAAATTATTTTTAATGGTTTTTCAGTCCTGGCTAAATTAGGTCCTGATGGGTTTTATTCAAAGCAAGGAATTAGAAACCATTTTGTATAGAAAAAATTTTGTGTACCACAAAATATTACTTTACATTTATGTTTTGAGTCTAGAGATTTGTACATGTAGCTCAATGCTGTCTAACCTCTGACGGATGATGTATACGTCTTCTCTCTTTGTAAATTGGAACAAGAATGTGCATGGGGGGAGGTGGAACATGAGAACGATGTAACCACATGGTACATATATTGTAAAAGGATGTGTGGACATTGTGATTCTGAAGTGATGCTTCTTAAGTGTTTCTATCCAGCATGTATGTGTTAATCAATTAGAAACTTAAGCCCTAGAGAATCCTGGGATTTCAGCCTCAGCCAAAAGGATACATGTGATCAGCACATCCTGTGGAGGACATGAGTCCAGATACCTTGTGTTCCTTGGGGATAAATAATATCTATCCCCACTCACCACCCTCCTATGCCATGAGTTCCAATATTAAATATTTAGGATTTTAAAATCACAATAATAGTCACTTAGATGTGATTGTAAAACAATAAATTAAGTGATTGAAAAGTACTTAATTCATTCTGAGAGAAATTCTGATGGAACCAGAGCCAAATTCTGAAGCACACTCTGTTACTTTATTTAGGATAAATAAACATTCCTTGTTGGCAGAGTCAAGATTCAGTTTGATATTTGACTGTGGGAATGGGGTATTTATTTTGCTTGACTTATTATTTGCATCTTTTCCTTTTTGTTGTGTACGTGTAATAGCTGACATTTACTGCCAGACACTGTCGAGCATTTTTCCTGTGTTAATTAATTTATCCTACACAAATCCTATGAGGTAGGCACTACTATTATCAACCTTATTTTACAGATGAAGAAGCTGAGGCTGAGAGGGTCAGCACCTTGCTGATGTCCCTATTAGTAGAAAGTGCCAAAGCTGATCTTGAACCCAGGTAGTCTAGACCTAAAGTTGGGCTCTTCCTCACCACTCAATAAATGAATACATCCTAGTCTTGAAAGAGCCAAACAGAAGTTCAGTGTAAGAGTGGCCAGTTAAGATTCTCCTGTGGGCTGGAATAAATGTGTAGGCTTATTTGAGAATAGTTGACTTTAACTTTTCTAATATTTCCTTCAGGAAGAAGGTGTGTGCCTCCATTTTTTGATATTTCTTTTTAATATCTGTGAGTAGTTTCATGATTTTATCCTTAAGGGTTTGGATACAGCCGTTTATGTATATTTCAATATATTATTGTTGCTGCTGTTGTTAATATTGCCAATGGCCTATTTTTTCTGATATGTCATGTAATGGTAATTGTAAGTTTATGGGAAAGAATTTGAGGTTTATACGCTGGTCTTGTGTTCAGCTATATAATGAGCATTCATCAGTCATAATAGCTTTCTTTAGTGGATTATCTTAGATTTTCCTGATAGTTGATCAATGATCTATATGCAGTGATCAATTCATTGATTCATTTTTTCATCTGATTTTTTTTATTGTTTGAAGAGAATCTTTTAACAAGATGTTCCCTTCATTTTTTTATAGTCTTTATTTTTTCAGAGCAGTTTTAGGATCACAGAAAAATGGAACAGAGAGTGCAGAGAGTTCTCATACACCCCTTACCTTCATAAATGCACAGCATCCCCCAGTGTAACATTCCACACCTGATGGTACATTTGTTACAGCTGGTGAACCTATACTGACACAACAGTGTCATTCAGTCAATGAGTTACATTAGAGTTTACTCTTAGGTTGTACATTCTATGGGTTCTGACAGATGTATGATGACATATATCCAGGCTTGTGACATCATACAGAATAGTGTCACTACCCTGAAAATCCTCTGCACTCTGCCTATTCATCCCTTTCTCCTCCCTGATCCAAAAAACCACTCATCTTTGTCTGTCTCCACGGTTTTGCCTTTTCCAGGATGTCATAGTGTTGGAGTCACATAGTATGTAGTCTTTTGGGTTGGCTTCCTTCACTTAGGAATATGCATTTAAGGTTCCTCCATGTCTTTCTGTGGCTTTCAGCTCATTATTTTCAGTGCTGAATCCCACTGAATTTTAGAATTATATTCCACTGTCTTAATGTACCAGTTTCTTTATCCATTCACCTGCTGAAGAACATCTTGATTTCTTCCAAGTTTTGGCAATTATGAATAAAGTTGCTATAAACACCATGTGCACATTTTCGTGTGGACAAAATTTTCATACTCATTTGTGTAAATACCAAGGAACACCATTGCTAGATTGTATGATAAGAGTATGTTTGGTTTTGTAAGAAACTGCCAAACTGTCTCCCAAAGTGGCTGTACCATTTTGCATTCTCATCAGCAATGAATGAGACTGTTGCTCCACATCCTCGCCAGCATTCGACATTGTCATATATGATCTCTTTTAAAAAAAGAAAAGGAAAGAAAGAATTGAAAAGAGACACATGAAGGAACAGAGGAGCCATCAACTAGAAGAATTCAACTGAGTCAGAAACTGAGATAGAATTTAACTGTCATCCACCTCCATTCTATCTGACAGGTCAACACTACCAGGCATCTCAACTTTTTCTTTACCATTCACATACCATCAGTGGCTGAGCTTGACCTACGTGCTTCCAAACTGTGCAAGTTTGAACAAATTTCTTTCTTTCTTTTTTTTTTTGTTTTAAAGATTGGCACCTGAGCTAACAACTGTTGCCAATCTTCTGCTTCTTTTTTTTTCCTCCCTAAATCCCCCCCAGTACATAGTTGTGTATTTCAGTTGTGGGTCCTTCTAGTTGTGGCATGTGGGATGCTACCTCAACATGGCCTGATGAGCGGTGCCATGTCTGCGCCCAGAATCTGAACCGGTGAAACCCTGGGCCACCAAAGCGGAGTCGGCGAACTTAACCACTCGGCCACGGGGCCAGCCTCTGAACAAGTTTCTTACTTTCTGCACTTTAGTTAACTCAACTGTTAAAATGGGAAATATAATAGATTTGCAACAATGATTGAATATGCTAAATTGTGTTTACATATTGTTTAGCCATGGTTAGTGACCAAAAGATATTGCTACTCTTTTTATTACCAGTCATTATTAGCTACAGAAGGTTTTGCAACCCAAAGGACCTGTATGGAGGATAACAATAGTATGTTTCCCAATATCATCAGCTCACTGTTAGTTTGATGATTTGATTTTTATCGAACATTTTATTCTCCCTCCACCTAGTCTTTGGCAACCACCATTTTACTCTCTTTCTATGAATTTGACTACTTTAGATACTTAATTCAAGTGGAATCATACAATATTTGTCTTTTGGTGACTGGCTTAACTTAGTGTCTTGTCCCCAAGGTTCATTCACATTGTAGCATGTGACGGGATTCCCTTACTTTATAAGCTGAATATGAATAATATTCCATTATATGTAGACACCACATTTTGTTTATCCATTCATCTGCCCTCCGACACTTGGGTTGCGTCTACCTCTTAGCTATTGTGAATAAGGGTGTTACGAATGTTCGTAGCAACATGTGCAAATATGTCTTTGAGACCCTGCTTTAAATTCTTTTGCATATATACTCAGAGGAAAGCTTGATTGATCATATTCTAATTCTATTTTTATTTTTTATTTTTGCTGAGGAAGATTGGCCCTGAGCTGACATCTGTGCCAATCTTCCTCTATTTTATATGTGGGTTGCCGCCACAGCATGGCTTGATGAGAGGTGTGTAGGTCCACGGCTGGAATCTGAACCTGCAAACCCCGGGCCACTGAAGCAGAGTGTGCAAACTTAACCACTACTCCACCCGACCAGCCCCCTATTTTTAGTTGTGTGAGGGACCTCCAGACTCTTTCCTTAGCAGCTGCACCCTTTTACTTTCCTGCCCAAAATGCACGTGTTCTTATGTGAAGAAAACCCTTGCCAACACTTGCTATTTCTTCTTCTTCTTCTTCTTCACTGGTAGCCATCATAATGGCTATGGAAAAGTCATGTGATTTTGTCTTGAGATCTGAAACACAGCAAGAAAGCATTGGGGCAAAAAATCTAGATGTTTCTCACCTCACCCATCCATTCTGCCACCATTATCCGTAGAGTGAAATGGAAGATCTCCTTATTTTGGCCCATCCTGTCTCCAGTCACAAAGCCTCACCTAGTCTCTCATTTACTACTGTGTCTTTCAGGGTAACCTGGGTTCCTGATGTTCCCTCAACAAGACACGTGGTTTATGCTGTCTTGTCCTCCTTCATGCTGTTCTCTCAGCATCCCTCCTCCAAAAATTTCTCCATGACAAAATTTTATGTATTCCTGAGTGCCACTCAGATATGCTCCTCTCTACAACCAGCTTCACTTCCCAATGGCTTTAGTCAGAATGGCCCACACCTCCCTGGGCGTTTCCAAAGAGCACTCTGCTCATGGTTGGGAGAAGCAGAGGATGAGCCCCTATGGGCTTCTCTACTGCTGGGACCCTGAGGCCGCAGAAAGTGTGATCATCCTGATTGATAGGTAAAATGAAAGAGGAGCTTCCTTTAATCAGTTTGGAGCTTGATTTGATTTAAACTCTCTTTGATACTTTTGAAACATTAGAGCTGAGTAGGAAATTAGTAGTTGGAGAGGTAGCCTTCATCTTCAAACTTGCTCTTCTGCTCTTAGGATCCTGAAAACCACTTATTTCTTCCATAATTGTCACCATGCTACTAACCTTCTTCCCTCAACTGCCCAAAGACAAACGTGGCATACCAAGCATCCTTTTACACTAAAGATGCACTCTAACCAAGTTAGTGTTATGTTAATTCACATTCATTCATTTATTTAAGGAATATTTGCTCGTATTCCTCTCTGTGCCAGGCCCTGTGCTAAGTAAAGACGAGCAAAATAAGATACTACCTTGAAATTAAGGAGCCATATTCCAGGGGAGCTCCCATCAGTTAACTCATTATACATTTGAAAGCTACAACCTTGGTAATTGCTACGAAGGAGAGGTGCGTGGTGCCAGCAATGTCTGTAAATGGGAACATTGACCAAGTCATTAGAGACTGTGACAGAGATGGATGGCATCAGCCCTATGTGGGGAAGAGAGGGCTGGAAGCCAGACCTTGTGACCTGCCACATGCCACGTGGGCAGGACCAGTGAGGCTTTCTAGTTACAAATAGCCCTGGGCTCCCCAGGCTCCTGAGGCCAGCTCCTAAAGCTCATCATTTGCTAAAGCGGAAAACTAAAAGCAAATAAACAACGATGAGGCTGTCCCTGTCTGTCCTGCTGGTCACTCTGGCCCTTTGTTACTATGACGGTGAGTATCATTTCTAAGCAGTCCAGCACCAGCTGTGGTAAGTCACCTTGTCTGAACTGGGTGAACTTAACTGGGGTGATCAGATCAAAATCCAAACCTTTTTCTCTACTTGTGAACTAGCCCCCCAAAAGCCCAGGGCTCATTTTATCAAATCCCAACACTCTGGAAGTTTTACAAAAAATCATTGCCAGCAAATTTTAGAAGTTTTCCATCTGAAGCCTGACTCCTTGTCTGTGATCTGTGTTTGAGAAGCAGTGTGACATCATAAGATTTGGGTGGGAATCTCGGCTCTGCCACTTACCAGTGCTTTGACTGAGCAAAATACTTAATCTCCCCAAGTCTCCTCTTGTCATTGGGTTTCAGAGCTACCAGCAAGTGTAGCTATGACAACGGAGAAGGATGAAGTGTGTGAGGAGTCCAGCTCTAGGTATCAAGCAGACATCTCATAGTTGTCAGATGTTCTCCTTCCAGAAATTTTTAGGTGCCAGTTAAGTCCGCAGCTTTTTAACACATAGGTTCAGACTCATAAGATATTACAGCTGGAAGGGTTTTTGGAGAGCTCTCAGTTCAAAAGAGCCAGTGTTCTCTGAATCTCTGAATGATAAATCTTCAAATGGGCTCTGTGAATAAGCAGCAGTCTACAAACATTACTAGTTTTTTAGGATTAAAAACAGGAATTGTAGTAGAATTAGCACAGTCATTAGGGCTACATTTTCTATTTATTTAGATTAATTCTAGCTGTTTATTCAACAATACTTTTCCATGTCTTTATACCCTCGATACCGACCCAAGTCTTGTTGGGTATTCCTTTTTCATCTAACTTTCTAAACCTCCTCCTCTTTCCCTACGTGGCCTCTGATCTTACCCTCTCCAAATTATCTTCATATGATCTTCATAATTTACTGTCTGACCAGGGGTCAGGTCAGAGCCTGGTAGGACAGGTCCCGAGCTGCAGGCTGGTTGCAAAGACTTGGGGGGATGGAGAATCTGGACCAGAAAAAGTGGTTACTTCAAGTCTCAGCACAATTCTAGTGGGGTCAGGAATAAGCCACACTTCCCACCTCTCACCTTCTCTAAGGAATTCTGTACATCACTGCAGAATAGAAGAGGCAAGCTTAACTTTGTGTGTAAGCTTCAAATGTGTTCAAACTGATTCACTTCATTTTTTTTAAAGCTTTTGAGCTATGTCTGCATCCAATGACATAATCCTATTTGTTAATTTAGTCTCAAAATAGTGTCTTCTAATGTATAAATAGTTTACTTAATCATCTCAAGATTTGTTCGTCTTTCTCTGATCTCTGGTAAAATCTGACTCTACCACTCACCTGAAAAATCAATTACTAAAGTCTCTTCTTCTCCAATATCTGAGACAAAATCAGGTGTCACTCTTTTTTTTCAATTTTATTGAGGTCATAATAGTTTATAACATTGTGACATTTCAGGTGTACATTATTATTTTTCAGTCACCATACATATGTGCCCCTTTCCCCTTATGCCCATCCCTCAACCCCCTTCCCCTCTGGTAACCACTAATCTGTTCTCTTTGTCCATAAGGTGTCACTCTTTTGACAAGGAAACCTTAATTTCTTGAAATAAGGGAAAAGTGAGTTTCAGCAAACCAGGAGAGTCTTGGGAGTAGTGGGTGTACTTTACAAAGGATAAAAACTGAACCAGGCATCAGGACACCTGGTGTCCAGTCGTGGCTCGGCCCCTTGCAGTGCGACCTTGAGGAAATTATGACCTTGAGGGTCTCACATTGTCATCAGCAGAATGAAGAGATGAAAATATAAAATCCCTGGGTTTCCTGTCTAGTCCTAATTTCAGGAGCCACAGAAAAATAGACTTTCCTTATGTCAGTTGTATTTCTTTTTCTGCTGATCTAGCTGATGGAGTTATTTGTCCAGCCGCTGTTACAGATACGACTGCATTCTTAACCTTCAACGAACCTCTGTACAAGCTACAGGCTGGTAGATTTGATGCCCCTCCAGAAGCTGTTAAGGCCAAGTTGGAAACAAAGAAATGCACAGATAAGATCTCCATTGGGAACAGATGGTTAATTCTAAAAGCACTGGTAACTTCTTCCTTCTTAACGTATGGATGCTTCCGCTCAGGTGAACAGACAGGAAGGAGGTCAGGTTGCTACTCTTGGGGGAACAGATGGTAGAGGCACCTGCGTTGCTGCTCACCACTGATAGGGTGACCCGTGGTCACAAAGTGGATGATAACAGTACACCAGTTGAACAATACCCAGGCTCACAGAGCATCTGGGCCTGCTCCTCCTTCTCAGGTCACCTCTCTGGGTTGTAGGTTCCCAATAATGTCCGGAGGCACAGGACACCTGGGGCCCCATGTAGTGATGTTGAAGGGCCAAAGCACTGCTGCCTCCCTGCCTGGGAGCTTTCCTGAGGGCGAGTTCCCTTACCCAGTCGACACAGTCCCTGTGGAATCTCATGGGGAGTGTTTAAGGAGGAGATAGTTTGAGGGTGGGAATTAGCCCCTTCCCTCTGTGAGGATGGTGGGTGGGGTTAGCTGCGTTCTCTGCCGGCTTCTACAGAGATGAGGCCCACTCCTTGCACCTCAGTCCACTTTTCTACTCCTCACCTACGACTCGCCTCCTTATCTTGGCCAGTGGGCAAAGACCCTCCTTGTTACATCTCCTGCAACCACATATGAAGGTGAAACACTTAAATTATGTCTTTGTCAAAAAAGCAGATATTTAAAGGTATCTCTCAGTCCATCTGCCACTGGATTTGGGTCATGAGGTTCAGCTGCCAATGCCCACAGATGCTGGATTCTCAGTGCTGAGAAGCAGATGTGCCATCAGGTTGAATTTCCACATGCTGAGCCTGGGAATCTCCTGAGAGCAGTACTTCTCAAGTCCTCTCCCACCCCTGTCTGCACCCCTCAAACTTGTGTCCCCTTTGGAGTGGAATAGTAGAGTTGTCTGACCTGGGACATCAGAGAAAAGAAACCCTGGGCTGTTCTGTCCAACCCTTCACCCCGTCCTTCCATGGAAACCTGAGTCCTACTCTTGGGTCACCTCAGGGTTTCTTTGCTGGACTATGGAAATGGTCCTTTCCTGACATGCATGGTCAGTTGTAACTGTACCAGGTCTATTTAGTTTACCTGAGCACTGGGGTCCTGTCTGCTATCTCACGTTTGCCATTTGTTGGTTGAAACTTCATTGACATCTTGATGTAAACAATGGGCTGTGTTAATGTGTCACCTCCAGGAGCATCATGAATAACCTCCTTTTTTTCTTTTATTTTTCTGTTTCAGGCAAAAGTAGTTTCGAAAGGTGGTTAGATTGATTTATCAAAAATTCTATCATAGTACCTCTGTCTTTCAATGATCTGATCTTCACTGGAAAATGTAAAGGTTTCAACATCTTGCTTCAATAAATTCCTTGCCCTGCACTCCTCTACTTGTCTTGTGATTATCGAACAGTCTTTGCCTTCGAGTTGGGGTGGTTTTCGTGATGAAGTGGCCATTGTGTGTTGTCACTAGTAAATTTCAGAGACCCATCGTCCAGTTACCCACGGCAGCCTGAGCTGCCTGGATCACAAGAGGAAATATTTGGTCACGAATCATTTTGCGTTACTTTACAGATTTCCCATTTATGTAGTCATGAGTGAAAAGGATGGTTAAGGGTAAAAAGTAATTAAATCATTCCTGCTACTGGTCTTGCATTGAGGGATACCTGCAACCCGACTGGCTGCCCAGTCACATGGTTCCCAACCAGCAGCATCACTACTATTTTGGCCTCATCAGAACCACAAGAAACCTGCTTGGCCCTCTTCCCTTCACTGTGGTTTCAATAGCATGAACAGTCCAGTGTAACTTGTTTTCATCTACCTCTCAATTTATAGTGAATATCCAGGGTTCGATTTCAGTCAACTCTTTTTGACTCTGCGCACTCACTCACATGGCTCATCAATGACTACACCACTCACCAACAGCTCAAGCTAATACTTCCTCCCTCAAATTCTCCCAAGAGCTCCAGAAACAACCACCCAGCTGCCATCTGGACAACTCCATTCCAGCATGCCACAGTTATTTCTGAAGGAATATGTAAAATTGAACTCACTCTCTGCCTGCAACCTGCTCCCCTTCCATGTGTCCCGCATCCTGGCCAATGGGCCCACCACCCAATGAGGCAGCTGACTCAGAAAGTTTGGATACATCATAGGTTCTGGGTTAGTTCCCAGTGTCTGCTCTAACACACTACCACGCACTTGGTGCCTTAAACTAACTTGATTTCTTAAGGTTTGGAGGACAGAAGTGTAAAATCTCTAACACTCTGCCAAAATCGTTGTGTCAGGAAGGCCACACTCCCTGTAGAAAGTCGAGATGAAAATGTCATAGCTGCTTCCAGCTTTGGTGAATGATGGTATTCCTTGTCTTGTTCCCACATCACTCCAATCTCTGTCCCGTGAGGCCCCTTTGCCTTCTCCTTTGTGAGTGTGTAAAATCTTCCTCTGCTTCCTTCATACAACATATATGGGATTGCATTTAGAGGACACCAGGAAATTCAGGATAGTCTCCCCATCTCAAAAACTGTAACTTTATCACATCTTCAAAGTCCTTTTTTTGCCAAGGAAGGAAATTATTACAAGCTTCAGGGATTGAGATGTGGATATTTCAGGGAGTTTTATGAGCTTTGTACTGCTCATTTAGCTCCGGACATCAAAGAATCCACTATGTTCTGCCCCCTCCACAGCCACAGCATCACTTCTTTTTTTTTTTTTTTTTTTTGCAGTAACATTGGTTTATAACATTAGATAAATTTCAGGTCTACATCGTTATATTTTGATTCCTGTGTAGATTACATCATGCTTACCACCCAAAGACTAATTACAATCCATCACCACACACATGTGTCTAATCACCCCTTTTGCCCTCTTGCCTCCCGCATTTCCCTCTGGTGACCACTAATCCAATCTGTCTCTATGTGATTGTTTGTTGTTGTTTTTATCTTCTATTTATGAGTGAGAACATATGGTATTTGACTTTCTCCCTCTGACTTATATCCCTTAGCATAATACCCTCAAGGTCCATCCATGTTGTCACAAATGGCCAGATTTCATCTTTTCTTATGGCTGAGTAGTATTCCATTGCACAACATCACTTCCAAGCATGCCCTGCTTTCCATCTCTACAGCCATAATCACAATCCAGTCTTAGTCCTTCCTGGCTTGCGCGAAAGTCTCCTCAGTGCTCTCCTGGGCTCTGAGATACTTCCCTGCAGCACATCATCCTCATTGATGCCAAAGTGACCCTTTTAAAATAAAATGCAAACAAGATCTTATTTCTGTAATCCTGAATTACTAGTGGGCACATGTTTCCAAACGTTTCAAGTAGCAGAGCTTATTATTAATCGTAAACCCACACTGAAATAATAGTAGGTATATTTATACAAACTCTGATAGAAAAACTAGAAGAAAACTATTATCTACTAATATACATTATCAGCAATGCTTTTACAGTAAATGTGTATTTTTATTCACATCATGAAATAGGCACATTTAAATTAGTCCCTGGGTTGTGAAACACGTTATGTATTCAACATACATACTGCACTTGGTGGAAACGGGGATTCATAGAGCTCTTGCAACATCCTGAGAACCCAGATAGGAATCACTGCTGGAGGATCCAGTCCCACTGTTGGCATTGCGCACTAGAACTTCCATGAGCTCATCTCCCTGCTCACCAATGATTCTGTGCTCAGCCACTGTGGTCTATATGCCATTCGCTTATGCATCACATTGAATGACAGCCTTGCACCAGTCCTGTTGTGTCCCCTTTGCTTCTATATCCTTCCCCACACAGGACAGTTGACATCTTATCTATAAGATATTTCTCATCTCATCTTCTGTGAAGTCCACTCTAAGTCCCATAACCTAAACTAAACTTTATACACATACAGACATTTTACACTCAACAACACACAGAGACACACACAATCCGACATGCACACAGAATCAGATAAACACACAGAAAAGCAAATAGACACACATACTTGCATACAGACGAGCATACACATCCCTCTACTATCACTTTATCTTTCTGTGAAATAATATTCATATCACAGAGTTGTTTGATGATAAATTGAATAAATTGATAATATAAAACAACAAATATTATAAAGTATTATTATTATTTCTAAAACACGAAGAGTTTACATGCAACAAGCACCCTTATGGTCCGGACCTTCTCCTGGAAGGTTTACCTCTTCTGTCTCACATATTCTTTACTACTCTCCAGGAAGGTAAAAGATATTCCCTCCACTGACTGTAGGGATGAAGAATGTCCTACCAGTTGTTCATCAACCCCGGCTCTGTGTTAGAAGTAACTGGGAATATTTCAAAAGCAAGTGATCCCCAGGCCCCATATATATCAGTATGTCTGTTAATAGAACCCATGCCATCCCCATTTCCTCACCTCCGCATTCTACAGGGGCAGCTAACCTGTGAATAGGGAGGAGGACAAAACTCTCCAAGAGAGTCAGAGAATACTAGCATCACCAAAGTGGTCAACTTCAGATCTTTCTTTGGCCACTTATAGCCCTTCACATCTGGCAATTGTAGGTCATTCATGAGTTTCACTGTTACAAAGCAAAAAAAAAAAAAATTTAGGGTCTTGTACGGGAAGATCATCCTTCATAGGCTGCTTTTTAAGAATGTGGGTTCAGATAATGCAAGTCTCCAAAGGTTGGGGCTAGGAGGAGAGAGATTTAGAGGTTTAGTTGCCGTGTAATGGGTACAGACTTTCTCTTTGGGATTATGACAGTTTCTGGAAATAAGGGGTCATGACAACATTGTCAATGGACTTAATGCCACTGAATTGTATACTTAAATATGGTTACAATGGTAAACATTATGTTACATGTATTTTACCACACAAACAAAGACCACACAGGCTGAGCTCTCCGTGAGGCTGCAACAAGACGAATGTAATGGGAGCAGAGCCTATAATTTGATCCCTGCTGGACATACTCTCTCAGAACTGTTGGCACCTCAAAGTCTAATTATGTTTGCTAGCAATTCTGTTTGAATGGTCTCCTGGAGTTTTCTTTGCTAAAGATATAACTAAATTTTTTCTATTGAGTTCATAATAGTTTACATCAATGTGAGATTTCAGTTGAACATTATTTCGTGACTGTCACCATGTAAGTGCTCCACTTCACCCCCTGGCCTACCCTCCACCCTTCTTCCCCTGGTAACCACTGAACTGTTTTCTCTGTCCATGTGTTTGTTTATATTCCACATATGAGTGAAATCTTCTGGTGTTTGTCTCTCTCAGACTGGCTTATTTCACTTATCATAATTCCCTCTAAGTCCTTCCATGTTGTTGCAAATGGGATGAATTTGTCTTGTCTTTTTTCTGGCTGTGTAGTATTCCATTGTATATATCACATCTTCTTTATCCATCATCAGTTGATGGGCACTTGGATTGCTTCTATGTCTTGGCTATTTTGAGTAGTGCTGCAATGAACATAGGGGTGCATATGTTATTTTGGACTGTTTATTTCTAATTGTTTGGCTAGATACCCAGTAGTGGGATGGCTGGGTCATATGGTATTTCTATTTTTAGTTTTCTGAGGAATCTCCATACTGTTTTCCATAGTGGCTGCACCAGTTTGCATTCCCACCAGCAGTGTATGAGGATCCCTTTTCTCTACAATCTCTCTGACATTTGATATTTTTAGTCTTAGAGATTACAGCCATTTTAACAAGTGTAAGATGATATCTTAGTGTAGTTTTGATTTTCATTTCCCTGATGATTAGTGATGTTGAACATCTTTTCATGTGTTTATTTGCCATCTACATATCTTCTTTGGAAAAATGTCTGGTCATCTCCTCTGACCATTTTTTGATTGGGTTGTTTGTGTTCTTATTGTTCATTTGTGTGAGCTCCTTGTACATTATGGAGATTAACTCTTTGTCAGATACATGATTTGAAAACATTTCCTCCCAGTTGGTGGGCTGTCTCTTTGTTTTGATTCTAGTTTATTTTGCCTTGCAGAAGCTCTTTAATCTGATGAATTCTCACTTGTTTATTTTTTCTTTTGTTTCCCTTTTCTGAGAGGACATGGTATTTGAAAAGATCTTTTTTAGTTCAATGTCAAAAAGTGTACTATCTATATTATCTTCTAGGAGTTTTATAGTTTCAGGATGTATCTTCAAGTCTTTGATCCATTTTGAGTTTATTTTTGTGTATGTCGTGAGATAGTGGTATACCTTCATTTTTTTGCATGTGGCTGTCCAGTTTTCCCTACACCATTTATTGAAGAGACTATCATTTCTCCATTGTATGTTCTTTGCACCTTTGTTGAAGATTAGCTGTCCATAGATGTGCGGTTTTATTTCTGGGCTTTCAGTTCTGTTCCACTGACCTGGGTGTCTGTTTTTGTACCAGTACCATGCCATTTTGATCACTATGGCTTTGTAGTAGATATAACTAACTTTTAAGAAACTCTGGTTCAAACTCAAGTACAAAGGATTGACTCATCCAGAGTCCTGACTTTATCCCTTGAGGTTTCTAATTCTTCCCCTTGACAAGTCCTATCACACTCTTTCTAGAATCTACTCCTCAAGTATCTTCTCCCCACAGCCATCACACTCTCTATGACAAATTCAATCTTCTGAACACAGAGCTCTGGTTTTTCACAACTTCACTGAAAGCAAATCTTCAATGCTATTTCCTATGATATGAAGCTCAATGTTTCCACTCAAAAATTAGAATATTCAGGCCTGTATAATAATTAAGACTATATTGTTTCAAATTAAGACGTCTCCTTCCTTCTCTCCTTTGCTTCTACTTTTTCTCTCCCAGCTGCTAAACATAGTTTCTGACAGTTTTAGGGCATAAGAAAAGGAAAGAGCCAGTAAGATAAGAAAGTTGTGAACTGACTCATACTCTTTCAGGATTGGGACAGGCAGATCTTTCTCTCATGAAAAACCTTAATGGGTCTTAAAAATATCCAGATTATGGTGGCACCAGCATCATGGTGTAGTGATTATTCCCTTTGTCTCTCCCCTCTAAGTTACAACAATCAGACAGCCATTTCCCACAAAGGACTCCCTACACAGTACAGCAGAACACCTAAGAGATCTATGCATCCATATATCTGAAGGTGGGTGGACTGGACCTCCAGGAGGCAGTGAATCTAGGGGAATAGCCATTGCCCTTCACCATCAACAGCAATCCAAAATGTAGATCCCTACACTGGATCACATGCCTGCACACAGAGACTGCAAGAGCAGACAAAGCATGCAAGGTTGAGATCCTGCCCCCTCAGTGGCAGGTGGTGCATACACCCTGAAGACTCAAGACACAGGGCTGAACCAGTGACCCAGAAGAAAATAACTTATAAAGGAGCCCTCATCAGGCTTTTAGCAAATTTCTCAGCAGAAACTCTCCAAGCTAGGAGAGAGTAGAATGAAATATTCAAAATATTGAAAGACAAAAACTATCAGCCAGCAATACTCTATCCAGCAAAATTATCCTTCAGACATGAAGGGGAAGTAAAAGCTTTCCCAGACAAACAAAACCTGATGGAGTTCATTGTCACTAGACCTGCCTTACAAGAAATGTTGAAATGAGCCCTCCTACCTGAAACAAAAAGAGGAGTGTTTGCAAAGCTTTGAGCAAGGTGATTAACTGACAGATAGAATCAGAAAATTGCTGCTCTATGCCAGAACATGTTAGTTAACAATTATAACATAAAGGCTAAAGGGAAATAAAGCATCAAAAATATCTACAACCACTTCAATTTGGCCACTAACTTGTGACAACCAAACATGGAAGAGGAAGAGGAAAAGGACAGAATTTGCATAAACTAAAGGAGACAATATGCTATGAGCAGAAAAAGGACTAACTCAGCTCAGAGATCTTTTATACAAACTTCATGGTAACCATGCAACAAAAAATCAGAGCAGTGTCCCAAATCATAAATAAAGATAAGACAGAGGAAAACATCACAGAAAATCACCAAGCTGAAATGGCAGACAAATACAAAAGGAAAAAGAAGCAATGGCAATTTGAACAACCAGAAAACAAAAGATAAAATGGCAGTATTAAACCCTTATTTATCAACAAACACTCAGTGGAAAAGGATTGAGTTCTCCAGTCAAAAGACACCGAGTGGCTGGGTGGATTAAAAAACAAGACGCAACAATATGCTGCCTTCAGAAGACACATTTCAACTCTAAAGATCAATATAGGCTCAGAGTGCAGGGATGGAAGATGATACTCCAGGCTAACGGCAACCAAAAGAAAGCAAGTGAGGCCATAATTAAATCAGAAAAAACACACTTTGAGACACTTCAGATAAAAAGAGTCAAAGATGGACATTATATAATGATAAAAGGCACATTCCACCAGGAAGACATAACACGTCTTAATATATATGCACCTAACAGAGGAGCTAAAAGGATGTAAAGCAACTATTAACAGACCTAAAAGGAGAAATAGAAAGCAATATAATAACAGTTAACATCCCACTTACATCAATGCATGTATAAACCAGACAGAAATTCAACAAGGAAATAGCGACCTTAAATGAAACACTAGACCGGGTGGACATTTTATATGTGTATATATGTACTGTTCCATCAAAAACCAGCAGAATATGCATTCTTCTCAAGTGCAAATGAAATACTCAAAGATAGACCACGTATTGGGAAACAAAACAAGCATCAATAAATCTAAGAAGAGTGAGATCGTATCAAGCAGCTTTTCTGACTACAATGGTATGAAAGCAGAAATCAACTGCAGGAGGAATGCTGTAAAATTCACAAATATGTGGAGACTAAACAACGTGCTACTGAACAACCATTGGATCAATGAAGAAATCAAAGGAGAAATAAAAAACATACCTGGAGAATAATGAAAATGAAAACACAACATACCAAAACTTAGGGGATGCAGCAAGAGAAGTACTATGAGGGAAGTTTAGAACAATACAGGCCTACCTCAAAAAACAAGAAATATCTCAAATAAACAATTGAACACTCTGCTTAAAAGAACTAGAAAAATAAGAAAAAACAAAGCCCAAAGTCAGTAGAAGGAAGGAAATAACAGAAATAAACGAAATAAAGACTTAAAAAAAATCAATAGTAAGGAACAATGAAACTAAGAGCTGGTTCTTTGAAAAGGTAAACAAAATTGACAAACTCTTAGCCAGACTCACTAAGAAAAAGTAGATAAAGCTCAAACTAATAAAATCAAAAATGAAAGAGTAGAAATTGCAGTGGACACCATAGAAGTACAAAGGATTATAAGAGAATACTAGGATATATGATTTGCAAATATTTTCTCCCAGTTGGTGATTGTCTCTTTGTTTTGTTGATGGCTTCCTTTGCTGTGCAGAAGCTTTTTAGTCTGCTGCAGCCCCGTTTGTTTATTTTTCTCCTGTTTCCCTTGCCAGAGTAGACATGGTGTTTGAAAATATACTGCTAAGAGCAATGTCAAGGAGTATACAGCCTATATTCTAAAGTTTTATGGTTTCAGGTCTTACATTCAAGTCTTTAATCCACTTGAGTTAATTTTTGTGTATGGTATGGGAGAATGGTCAACTTTCAGTCTCATGCATGTTGCTGTCCAGTTTTCTCCATTGTGTGTTTCTCCATTTCTGTCCAATCCTTTCTCCATTGTGTGTTCTTAGTTCCTTTGTCAAAGATTAGCTGTCCATAGTTGTGTGGTTTTACTTGTGGGCTCTCAATTCTCTTCCATTGATCTGTGTGTCCATTTTTGTGCCAGTATGATGCTGTTTTGAATACTGTAGATTTGTAGTATGCTTTGAATTCAGAGATGTGATATTTTCAGTTTTGTTCTTTTTTTCTCAGGATTGCTTTGAATATTCGAGGTCTTTGCTGTTCCACATAAATTTTAAGATTTAAGATTCTTTCTTCTATTTCCATGAAAAATGTCAGTTGGATTCTATTTGAGATTGCACTGAATATGCAGATTGCTTTAGGTAATATGGACATTTTAACTATGTTTATTCTTCCAATCCATGAGCATACTGTATTTGTTAATTATTTATAACAGTTCTTTGTTGGATTCTTTAGAGTTTTATACATATAGTATCATGTCATCTGCAAATAATGACAGTTTTACTTCTTCCTTTTCAATTTGGATACCTTTTATTTCTTTTTCTTGCCTAATAGCTCTGCCTAATACTTCCAGTATTGTGTTGAATAAGAGTGGTTAGAGTAGGCATCCTTGTCTTGTTCCTGTTCTTAGAGGAATAATTTTCAGTTTTTCACCATTGAATATGACATTGGCTGTGGGTTTGTCATATGTGGCGTTTATTATGTTGAGGTACCTTTCTTCCATACCCATTTTACTGAGAGTTTTTATTATAAATGGATGTTGAATCTTGTCAGATGCTTTCTCTTCATCTATTGAGATGATCATGTGATTTTTATTCTTCATTTTGTTACTGTGACTTATGACAATGATTGATTTGCAGATGCTGAACCATCCTGAATTCCTGGAATAAATCCCACTTGATCGTATTGTATGACCCTTTTAGTGTATTGTTATATTTTATTTGCTAATATTTAGTTGAGGATTTTTTCCCTCTATGTTCATCAGTGATATTGGCCTGTGGGAGAGAAACAAACAAACAAACACATAGAGAAGGAGAACAGTTTGGTGGTTACCAGAGGGAATGGGGTGTGGGGGAGGGTGAAAGGGGTAAAGGCCACATATGTGTGGTGATGGATGGAAACTAGATTTTTGGTGGTCAACACAATGCAGTTTATACAGAAGCTGAAATATAATAATGTACACCTGAAATTGACACAGTGTTATAAACCAATGTGATCTCAATAAAATAATTTTGTTAAAAAATCCATATTACTAATCCTCTTATCCCTTTATGGCTTAGTAAACCTGTATAGTACAACAGAGATCTCAGGAAGTATTAAAATTATGACAGCTGGAAAAATAATAAAAAAGTTCAAAGGCGATTAAAATAGCAGAACATAAGCAGTGTGCAGTCATCCGTTGCTTAATGATGAGGATACATCCTGAGACACATGTCGTTAGGCGATCTCATTGTTGTGCAAACGTTATACTGTATTTACACAAACCTAGATGTGATAGCCTACAACATACCTAGGCTATATGACATTAATCTTATGGGACCATCGTCATATATGTGCTCTGTCATTGACTGAAAAGTTATGTGGTTCATGACTGTACATAGTGGAAAAAATAAATAAATATGAGAGAGAAGGAAAGACTGTTAAAGCACCCATCCAGGATGTCCAACTAATAGGATTTCAGAAGGAGGAGACCACAGTGGGAACAAAATCACCAAAAAATACTACAAGAAAATTTCCTCAAACTGATGACTATGAAATTGAATAGCCCACTCATTCCTCACATCAGAACATATCTTTGTGATTTTTTTGAACATCATTCTAAAAAAGGAAGGTGTTCCTTTAGGAAAGAGACACGAAATCATTTCCAAGGATGGGGAATCAAAATCAAATTAACACAAGTCCGGAAGACACAGAAATAATCCAAAAAAATTCATGGCTCCTAACTGTACATGAATATAACTGTATGTGCAGTCAACTATCCCTTAAGCATGAAGACAAACAAAGATATTACAGAAGTGCAAACCTTCAAATATTTTATCTCCAATGAGCTTTATCCCAGATGATGTCAGATGATCTACCAAAAAGAAGGAGTAGAAGAAGAAAGATAATCATGGAATCGGTAAACACAGGATATAACATGATTAATCAGGAGAGGACTGTGACAAGCAATATTTAGAGCATGTCGTTACCAGGCAACACAGTGAGGAAGTTGAAGGTGAGTGTGATCTGTATAGGACTGGACAGGGGTCTAGTGCTCCTCGTTGGAGCTGATGTTCAATATTTTCATTTTTGAACAATTCTTGTATATCACTATTTTAAAATAAAAATTTTGTAAAATACAATTTGTTGTAAGATAGAAAAGAAAGGAAAGGACAGGATCAAGAAGGAAGGGCAAAAACAAAACAAAAAAACAGAGCAGAAGCAAAATTTGGCAAAAAATCAGTTATAATGCTGCAAATGATCTGAGGTCTATGTGGCATCTACACTCCAGCAAACTTAGGAGAAACTTGGTGTATTTTGTGGAAAGAATTAATGGTTTTCTTTAAGGAATTAATTATCTTGTTAAATTATGAGACATAAAAGTAAGAACTGAAGAAAATATGAGGCACGTCACTGGAATGAGATTCTACCATAGAGATTAAAGGCCTGTGAAAATGCAAGGAAAACAAAGCCCTTATGAGCTTGCATACTTGGAGCTTGCAGGAAGGAATACTTTGTGAGGAGGTCATGGCTGAGCTAGATCTTGAAGGACAAACTGGAGCAGGATGACAGAATGGAGAAAGTGTGGGGAGCATCCAGGCAGAGGCACAGCCATGAAGCTGAACTCCACACACTAGAGGATACAGATGCCCACACTCCTGCCAGAGTCTGTCTGTATTGGGGCTCCACTCACGGTCCACTGTGTGAGGCTACCTCGCACTACTGACCTTTCAGCACAAGGACAAATGCTTTTAGACATTTCTCTAGCAGGTTGTTTAGCAGCATCCCTGGTCTCTACCCACCTGATGCCAATAGGACAACATCCACCCTGTGGAGACACCACAAACATCTCTAGACATTAACAATATGGACAGGGGTGGGTGGAAGGAGGGAGTAAATCAGCCCCAGAAGAGAATCACTGCTCTAGCAGTGGAAATACTTTATATCAGGTCCCTCTCCACCCCTTGTAATGCTGCTAAGGACCAGAGAATCATAACTGTGGATGCCTACAGTTAGCAAGAAAATGTGGGCATGCAAGGCAGGGAAAATTATCAACTGAATAGAGAATGTAAGGGTACACATATCTAACAAACCATATGGGCTATCATATATGTTTGGGGATTAAATATTTAACCATGCATTTTTTTTGAAATGTCATGTTGCACATAGTTCATGGTTTTGGTGCAGGAACCAAGGAGAATGAGCCAGAGATGACACCTGATCCTGGCTCTGATTCCAAGTCCGGCTCCTTCTTCCAGGTCATTAGATGGATCTGGGTTACTTTGGATCAAGGTAACGGTTACTTCTGGGAGACAGGGAGACTGAGGTGGCCCAGTTCCTGATGGCATGGGCTCCAACTTCCTCCTCTCCTCACCTGCCCCCTCACTATTGTGACTGCAAAGTCCTCATCCAGGAACAGAAAGAAGGTAGTGTCACACTGAAATCTGGTTTAAGTGATGGGTTTGATCTCTCCCTTTAGTAATGATTCAAATTTAAATGAGCTTCTGTTTCTAAATAGATGGACTAATAAAACGTGTCATATAATCAGTTAATTCTTCATAAAAATTCAAAATCTGTACTGAAAGGCAGTTACACAACAACTAATTAAGCAGCTACATGTTGACTATTATCACACAAAGAACAGAGGTGCACAGGCTGTGCCCTCAAGAAGCATGAACAGGAGGTGGGGGCATGGGATCAGGTCATGGGATGTCATGAGATAGCTGCACTCGGAAAGCCATGGGGCCCTGGGAGGGGAGAGATCCCCAGAGATTCAGGGGCCAGAAAAGGGCACAGGAAGTGGGCTGTCTTTGACGTGGCATTGGGAATGAATAAGGAGTTCCAATTCAGTGGGACTGAGGCAAGGACAGTGGTGGAGGGGGTTCACAGGGAGCAAAGGCCTCAAGCAGACACTGTGGGGTTTGCCCAGAAATCTACTGGGAGTTCAACTTGGGCAGTTGTGGGAGTCAAGTTCACAAGGATCCATGTGAACCATAAGTGAAGATCCATAAGGCTCAAACTCAACATATCAATAGTGTTGGGAGCTGTCTCTTGAATTAGAACACCTGGCTCCTTATCCAGACTCTGTCATCCACTAGCTGTGTGCCTTTGGTCAAGTTACTTGACCTCTCTTGTCTTGCTGTCTGCAGCTGTGGAGAAATGATGTGCCCATCTCATGGGGAGGGAGACCATACATCTCAGTTGCTCATGAGAATCCTGGTTTATGCTGCTGTCCCAGCATTCTGTCCATTTAGTGACCTCTTTCACCCTCCAAATACCCCAGTTTAGACAATAAGTTTCAACATCACCCTGCTCATTGGATTGCAGATGTGAAGGTTAAAAGACGTTTTCACCAGTGCCCTGCATCGAGTAAGTGCTATGTGATTGTTTGGTGTTCGTGTTTTATTGAATGTTGAAAATGTGTGAACATGGATTGGTGCTGTGTGTTGAGAAGGTGACTTGGCCGACAGGATGTAGACTATGTTTGAGAGGAATGTTATGTAAATTATACCTCAATAAATCTCTTTTAAGAAGGAGTCAGGAAAATATCAAGTAAGTGTGGATCAAATACAGTGCTTTATTTTTAATTTAGGACTTTGACCTCAGATCGGAACACAATTATCTCTAGATCTTTTAGAGAATGCAAAGTAGAAGCAGAGTCTTCACTGTCTATGAAGGTCCTGGTCCTCCTTCAAGGTTTATCAGATTACCTTTCTCATTTTTATAAAATTAATCTCTTGAAGCTGACATGTAGATGGCACCTACTCTGTACCCGGCCCTGATCTCAGGACTTACATGTTGTACCTCATTCAGGCCTCACGACAATCCCAGGACTGTTCTCAATGTCCAAAGACACAGGGCTGTGAAATCTCCACACCAGGCAGGGCTCAAGGCAAGGGAGATGCCTGGTCTGGGAATGGCCTGGACACTGTGAACAATGGACATCTCACTGACAACCAAGATGTCTTCAAAACAGAGCCTTTCCTGAAGTTTCTGTCCTGGGAAAGTACCTGTCCACCCATGGTCTAGACTTTGGCAGGATCTTAAGGAAGAAGAGGGTCACTTCAAAAGAACACGCCTGAGGTTAATGTCCCAAGAGCCTGGAGGTGAGGGCATTACCAGATTTACAGAATGAGTGAAGAAAAAGAAACAAGCATCTCCTACCCCAAATTCTGTGGGACTGGTTCATATCAGTTACTTACAATTAGAAAAAAACTTAAAGATCATCTCAATTTCAAAATAACTCTTTTGTAGGCTTTTGTGCCAATGCATGAGTCACTGAAAAAAAGTCACAAGATATTACTTAAGTATGGCAGGGCCTCAAATGACCAAAATGTTAGTGTGAGTATTTCTATGGTCTTGTACGAGCCTAAGCACAGGCCAAATATAATTCCCTCTTACCACTTGCTTTATCTACCACTAGACACAAGGAATTCTGGGTAAAATCTGTGAGTGATTCACCACTACACCATAACTTGTCATAGTTGGTGATCAATAAATGTCACACAAACACCAAAATTAAAGGCTACTTCACTCCTCTAGTTTCTGACCTTAATGTAAGGACCTGAGTCAAAGTACCGTTTGGGAAGAGAAAACATCAGGCCAGTAACACAAGCATTCTGACCTTTGGATTCTTCTATTTCTCCTTGTAAATGCTGACTTGCACATGAGTCTTTGTGAGCTGAGTTACTATTTGATTCACCTGAGAATGATCATCATCAGTTGTATGGAGAAAACACAGAGGTAGAGAAAACACACCTCTTTATCGTGGACAAGATGTACCTGATGTGGGATTTCTTTTTTACTGAGTAAGAAACCTCTGAAGGGTCCAGTGTCCCAGCAGGTGACAGGGCAGGTCCACAACGACTGGGGCATCAGGCAGAGTCCCTGTTAAGTCTTGGCCAAGGAGACAGTCCCCCGTTTCACTACTCAAGTCGTTCAGTTGCCTTTGGAATGAAGATTGCCTGCAATGGTCAACTGGAGGAAGTTCACATATGAGAAGATAAACTTCTCTATTTCTAGCATTTCCCTAAATCAATATCATTCTTGGTAACTTATGCTCCAGTGAATGATGGAGTGAAATGAGTCTCAAATAATTCAGACAGCAAATAATGCATTCAGAGGTAATTAACTATAGATTCATCTCTCTGGCTTTCTCATTCATTTTTTTTTTTGGCAGAGAAAGATGAGCTCTGAGCTAACATCTCTTTCCAAGCTTCCTCTTTTTTCTTCTTCTTTTTCATTCCCAAAGCCCCAGTGCATGGTTGTATACCAAACTGTAAGTCCTTCTATTTCTTCTAGGTGAGCCACCCCCACAGCATGGCTACTGACAGATGAGTGGTATGGTTCTGCGACAGGGAAGTGAATCCAGGCCACTAAAGCGGAGCATGCCGAACTTTAACCACTAGGCCATCAGGGCTGGCTCATTTCTTTTTTTCTTTTTTTAACCTAAGCCAGCTTTGTTTCTCTAGTTCCTACAACCCTCATACCATGCATACTTAAACTGATGTGGCTTTTCTATTTCACGAGGCCGTCCTGTCCCTCTCTTGACACCAAGAAGCACATGTTCCATACCTTGCCAGGTACCATCTGCTCTCAGGCCTCTGTACATGCTGTTCCCTGTGTCTAGAACACTCTTCCCCAGACCTTCCTCTGGACATCACTGTCCACTCATCCAAGCCTAAAGTTCCCTCCTCCTATACCACTGCTTGTTCCTCTGTGCAGGACGCTGCCCCTGGTGGTCGTGTTGTTTTTCTTCACACAGTCGCTGTCCAACGTCACTCACTCAATTGTGGGCTTGCTTGTTACATCTCTGGTAAGAGGTGAGCTCCACAGTGGAAGGTCCTCCTCTAACGTGTTCCTACAACTGAATCTGTGGCCCAGAGCACAGGGTCCCATTATAGGAGAAGGTCATGGTTACTTTTGAACAATGGATGGATGGATGGATGGATGAAAACTTCCATTTGTTCATGATTACCCTGTGTTAAGCCCTGTGATAGGCTCCTTACGTAGAATGTCTGTCATCTTTACAAAACCAGGCACTGTATCATTTATGCCCATTTTAGAAACAAGGAAAAGGAAGCTCAGAATGACCAGCGCCTTAACTTGCCCAAGGACACTTCATGATTAGGTGTTGCATCCGAGATTCAAACCCACACCCGCATGAGCCCAGATCTCCTCACCATTCCACCATTCATCACTGCCTCCCCTAAGCGATCAGTTACTCTGCTTCTTCACGTCATCCTTTCACTCAGTGGAAGAAAAACCTTAAAAAGCCAACAAAACGGTTTATAAGAGAATGAATTCATTAAATTGAGTTACCTAAGTGAGATAGTCTTTGTAAAAACAATCTTCAGAGAAGGTGAGACATTATTGTTATTTCCCAAACTTAAAGCACCTGAGTGAAATGTGTCTATGGGCGAGGGAAGTCTGCCTCCTGGAGGACATATGTGATATTGCACCGAGCCCAGGTGTTTGGTAAACCAGTGGGAAGAGACACAGAATATCAAGCTTTTTGTACCCTGAAGAAGGAGAAGAGAAAGAAGAGGAGGAAAAGAACTAATGACGACCACAATAATACTAAAAACCACAAGGATGACAACAGGCTCACAATGGTGTAATTCTCTTCATTATTTAGAAAGCACTTTTGCGCCGATTTCTTCTAATGCGTGTATCGCTATTGCAGTTTCAAAATAGTTTGAGGTGCAAAAGATTCGGCCTCCTTGGTTTCTAAAAACAGAGCACAGGCTGGCTGGGTTCTGGCTGATTCTCACTGTTGTTTCCTGGTCCGGTGTCAGGTTTATCATGTGAGTCATTCCCTCATTAATGGTTGGGATTAAGGTGGTGACCAGGAGAATAAAAGGAGGAGTTCTGGGTGCTCCCCTCCAGAGTGACTCCCTTCATCCCTGCACATCAGAGACCAGCCAACAACAGCTGCCTCCACCACGAAGCTGGTGACAGGCCTCATGCTGGTGGCCCTCCCCTTTTACTGCTATGCAGGTGAGGACAGACAGGGAGGCCAGCCTTGGGCTAAAGGTTGTTGTCAGGGCCCCTGTGGAAGAATTCCTGGTCCCCAAGCCCTTGTAAAGATCATCTCATTTCTCCCGTGTCCTCCTTTCTTATGGTTGCACAGTGTTTGGCTTCTCTGGGCTCTGAAGGCAGGAGGCGGGGAGGGCAGATGTTTTAGGGCCTAAAGGAAACCCCAGATCCTGGATTTACTCTCTTAGAACTGGGAACTCAACACCATTCACCATCATCTTTCTGAATGTATGTCTCTGCTGGGATGTAAGAAGATGACTATCACAGGTACATCCAGAAAGTGGTCCATACCTCCACAATAGAGCCCACGTTTGCTTGCTTTCATCCCAGGTTCTGGCTGCGCAATTCTCGAGGATGTGGTTGAAATGACAACTGATCCTGCAGTTTCCACGACTGAGTGTCTATCAGCTCTCGAAGAGTTTGTATCGGATGACGCCGCTGCAAGGCCATAGTGGAATTGTAGCAATGTTCTCTCAACGAGTGAAATGAAACTCAGAGTGATGGTGGTAATTTCTGTTTTTTCTCATGTGCTTTTAAGCCACTGGACAGAGAGTCGTAGGCCCTAGGTTTGTCTTCAATTATGCCAAAGCAACAATGAACATGCCTTGTTTTATTTCAGTGAATTTAATTGTTGGTGAGTGTGCATACTCTGACCTCAAGACAGCCATCGAGGCCCCAGTGCTGATTCTCCTCTTCACTTTGTGGAGCTTTAGTGAGTGATAAACGAAAAAGACAAAATAGGGAAATAATGATCGGGCAAAATCTTAGCTACTCCTCAGCTCTCCACTACACACACAAACACACACAAACAGACATGCACACACATTTTCTATCAAGTTAAAAACAGCTGATTTTCAAGAATCCCTCACTTGTAGGAGTGAACGGCAAAAAAGATCCCCTTCTTCATACAAATAATAAAATTTTCTTAAGAACTTTTCAATAGAATCTAGAAAATTTCACTGGAGGAAGATTCCATATATCTTATTTAAAAAATTTAAAGTGCACCTTTTTTTAAAAGACAGAGGGGACAATGTCTTATTGACTTGGCACCTCTGAATGGCTGGCTACAGGTCCCCAGGGTTCTTTGCTAGTGCAAAGTGGAGGCTCTGTGGTGGGGGCAGCATAAATCAGAGATGCTGTTCTAGCTGCAGGGAGAGGCCACTGTCCCCGTCTTGGCCCCTCCAGTCCCCTTGTCCAGCCAATCACCGTCTGAGTCTGGGCCGTCATGGAGCAGGCCAGGGCAACGACTCAGGTTTTTCTGCAGGCTCAGGCAGTCCAAGGTGAGAGCTGTAGGCTTCTCCTGCCTTCCCTCTTCTTGAGGATCCCAAGATGGGTGGGGGCAAGGGAGATACCCCATTTACAGAGGGCTCCTGAACCTTCTGGACTAAGGTCTAGGAAGGCAGGGTCGGAGTTCTATAACAGGAACCCCACTAAGGGGCAGAATTACTTGTCATTCCCTTCCCCTGTTTTCTGTTTTGGCTGAGCAGAGAGTGTGAAAAAAAATGCACTTTTAAGCAAACAAAATTTCTTAGCATAAGGGATTGGGTTCTTTGACCATTAATTAAAGACCCATAAATGACAGGTGTATATCATGGGCGTGAAACTACCACGGGTGATAGAATTGTTTAACACAAAAATCAGTAGTTTAACAATGAATAATTCTCTCTAATTATAATAGATATTGGTTGGGTTTTTTTCTAGCATTTGTGCCCTATCTTTTTTTTTTTTTTTTTTGAGGAAGATTAGCCCTGAGCTAACATCTGCTGCCAATACTCCTCTTTTTGCATAGGAAGACTGGCCCTGGGCTAACACCCATGCCCATCTCCCTCTACTTTATACATGGGACGCCTGCCATAGCATGGCTTTTGCCAAGCGGTGCCATGTCGGATCCAAACCAGCAAACCCCGGGCCTCCAAGAAGCGGAACGTGGGAACCTAACCGCTGCGCCACCATTCCTGCCCTATGCCCTATCTTAATGTACCAATTTAAACATTCTAGAGTAGGGGCTGGCCCGGTGGTGTAGTGATTAATTTTGCATTCTCTGCTTAGGCCGCTCGGGTTTCACAGTTTGGATCCCGGGCGCAGACCTATACACTGCTTATCAGGCCTTGTTATGGTGGTGTCCCACATACAAGGTGGGGGAGGATTGGCACATATGTTAGCTCAGAGCCAGTCTTCCTCACCAAAAAGAGAGAGAGAGAAAAAAAACCCACAAAAAACATTCTAGAATAGACAATGTATAAGTGTTCCAAAAGTATAAAGATAAATGTGTACATCACTGAGGAGATTCTGACACAGTGTACAGCATGGATGAACCTTGAGGCCATTGTAACAAATGAAATAAGCCAGTTACAAAAGGACAAATATTGCATGACTTCACTTATATCAGATTTCTTGAGTAGCAAATCTCATAGAAACAGAAGGTAGGATAGTGGTTTCCAGGGATGAAAATCGTCAATTAGATATTATGTGTATTTCTCATAATTAAAATTTTAACAAGTGAACAATTCCTGCAATTAAAGAAGGTGGGATCTTTTGCCTTAAAAACCTAGATTGGACTAATCACTCAGAAAGCACATCTCCAATATTTTGTAGACCACAAAAGTAATGGTGAAGGCATCAGACTGTTCTCTATATTTCTTTTTTCTTTTTTGTGAGGAAGATTGGCCCTGAGCTAACATCTGTTGCCAATCTTCCTCTATTTTATGTGGGATGCTGCCACAGCGTGGCTTGAGTGGTGCTAGTTCCATGCCTGGGATCCCAACCTGTGAGCCCTGGGCAGCCGCAGCAGAGTGTATGAACTTAACCACTATGCCACCGGGCCGGCCCCAATGTTCTTTTTATTTCTGACGTGTAAGGCAATACAGGAACTCAAAATCTTTACATTTCCTTGGATTTGAGCTGAGATTCAACAATGTTATATTGAAAATTAATAAGACACACAGCATATTTATTAGATAAGTTATTTCAAAGAACAGGAAACATGAAGAAAAAATTACTAAATGGATCCCTGGTGAGGAAAAGATCTGGAAACACCAGCACCTCTTCAGCATCAATAAATGTCTCTTGAACAGAAGATTAAATGATGAGGCAGCTCTGATTTTACGTCCAGCACTAAATTTCTCAGTTGTCAGATGTGTGTGGACAAACCCAGGAAAACAATGAGAAGTGTTTATTTTTCAAGATTTTACTTTGTAAGAGAGAATTGAAAACCTGGGTGATGTATCTGTGTTTCTTTTCCAGCAATCAATATTTGACAGTTTTCGGTGTGCTCTGTATTAACTTTTCACAAGACCTTTGGCTCAGAGAATGATCAGAAACTGACTGTCACTTCCTATAAACCGCACTTTTCTTTCTTGTGTTTTGATCTACAAACTGCAGGACAATTGTTGAAAGCTCATTTACATTTTAATTTCAATAAAGCATCTGAAACTCAAAGTTCCTTTTTTGTTATCTGATTAAAATGGAGGCTTTAGAGAGCCTCATACGTCACACATGTGTCTGCTCATGTGCACACACACACTGTTATTCATTAAGAATTTATAGGTGACCGAAAAGATTCTTTTGAAACTGATGTCAAAGAGTGTACTGCCTATATTCTCTTCTAGAAGAGTTATTGTTTCAGGCCTAATCTTTAAGTCTTTGATCCATTTTGAGTTTATTTTTGTGAATGGTGAAAAAGAATGGTCGATTTTCATTCTTTTACATGTGGCTGTCCAGTTTTCCCAGCACCATTTGTTGAAGAGACTTTCTTTTCTCCATTGTATTATGTTAAGCGAAATAAGCCAGACAGAGAAAGACGAACGCTATATGACCTCACTTATAGGTGGAAGTTAACATATAGACATGGAGAACCGATTGGTGGTTACCAGGGAAAAGGTGGGGTGAGGGGAGGGCACAAAGAGTGAAGTGGTGTACCCACAACATTACTAACAATAATGTACAACTGAAATCTCACAAGGTTGTAATCTATCATAATCTTAATTTAAAAAAAAAAAAAAGAACTTATAGGTGAGGGGTTGAAAAATCTGAAAAGCCCTTGTTCCTTCCCATCTGTAGTCCAACCTTGACCCTGTCTCTGGAAAGTGACTTTCCTCCCACATCACCCCGTCTCCCCCGGGACTGTCTCTGACACCCTCAGGCACTGAGGTTCTGCTGGTTGGGTCCTGCTCAGGTTCCTGATCCGCCACAGGCTTCATCTCCACACTGAGCCCTGTGCTCCATGGTGAGACTCCTCTCTCAGCTCTCTCTGTCCCTGACCCAAGTGTGCATTCCTGGGAACAGAGCCAGGGAGGTGACTCGTGCAAAGCAGGAGTGGATCCTGTATTGATTTTAAGCTTTGCTATGTGGAATTAATTTTGATTTTAAAAAATATTTCATTAAAATATTATTTACCCTAATTTCTGAGATTTTTGAGGCCTCTTAGATTATGTGATGCCCCCAGTCTTGTCCCTGTAAGTGGAAATGTGGTCCATTTGTTCATTCCCACAATGACCTACAGAGCAATGAAGGGTGGGGGAAGTGTGTGCATTCTGTAGGAATAAAGCAGAGCAAATGAGTTCATTGATTCTGAGCTCCCCCTACTTTATCAGTCCCTACAAGCCTGTCACAGGGATAAGTTAGTGCCACCTCTTCTGATCACAACTTAGCGGATCCCTCTTCCTTGCTGGGCTGTCCTCTCACCCAGGAAGACCCTTGATCCTTTCTCAGGAAAATTGGGCTCCCACCTGGCTGGCTCTTCCACCAGGCATAACATGTACAGGGAATTAGGCACACAATAATTTCAGGGTAACACAAAAATGTTATAATTTCTGCAAATATATTAACCAACAGTGACTATGGTAATAATTAATATAGATCAATGAACCAGTGTGGGGTATATTCATCTTTATACCAATGCAGTGGTAAGATATAATATTTAATGTGTTTTTATGGAGAAGTGGCCAAAAGTACCTAAGACTCACAAAAGTCATAACGAGGCCCTCCCTTCCCCTTCTCCAAAACACCTCGGGACCCATGACACCATTAGACACAGGCAAATGGACCTTTCCCTTGGACCCACACCTTAGAAGTACCCACATATTACACACACACACACACACACACTATTACTTACATACAACTCATGGACTATGCTCAGTTCTTGGGGCTTTGGCTGCATCTCCTCTGTGGAGGGAGGAGGGGATGGCTCTCTGTTCCCCAGAAATGGGAACCTCAGTTCAGTTTCTTTCTCTTGGGCCCTGACAAGAGAGGAAAAGGAAGAGATTCAGATGCAGGAACTGCAGATGGACAATTGGAGATGCGTAAGTTCACATCTGTTCACAGATGAGCCTTGACCCATTTAATGAGGGGTGTATATATTTTTTGAGCAAAGAGTGGACATTTTGCTGGAGCAACAGATGGCCCTGTGTTGGGGGTAAGAAGGAGAAATGTGACTGCAGTCACTGAAATGCCCATTCTCTAGTAGACTGGTCAGCAGCTTGTCAGAGAGGAAAGGCCTCAGGACTCTGAGCAATGGCAGCTCCAAGGAGGTACAATGCCAGGAGTGCAGAATCGGATGTAAACCTCTACATCTGGCAGGCCCTGGAATGCCCCTTCCCTTTCTCAATCTCACCCACTTTGACCACTTTCGCCTCTGCCTCAGGGCATCACTGAGCTCCCCCAGGGGAGTGAGGGCACCCATTTGCAAGGTCATGTGTTTCCTGGGTGCACCACTCATCTGATGATATAGGTGGAAAGTGTCAGTTGGAGGGGGTTTGTGCCTCTATTACTATGCCGAGTTGAAGTGAATGGTGGTAGATTGTCTTGACAGAGCAACTTCCAGACTGTCCGGCAGTTTGGAATGTTGAAATAGATATTGGAGATGGGCACTAAGGCAAGCGGCATCTCCAGAATTCCCATGCCAAGTGGCAGGCAGCTGAGGGCCCAAGGACAGGAGGTTGCCTCCCAAAGAAGAGCCCATAGCTGAATATGTGAGATCCATGCAGTTGTAAAGGGACCCTACCAACAGGGAGGCAATGTAACTGAAAGATGCTGAAACTGCCCAGGGAATGAACATTCCAGAGAAAGAGTTCAAAGTAACTTGAGGGTGGTGAGAAGGTATGAAAATGTCTTTGAGGCCTAAACTGCCAAGCTCAACACCCAATTTAAGACCACTAGTAAACCTCACGAACCAATGGAGTGTTGGCTCGGTGGATGTGTGTGTGCTAATGACTCCAAGGTGGCTGAGATGGGGAAAACAGAGAGACACCACTTGGTTTAGAGGGATCATCACAGGTGACTTTTGACTTTCCCATGGGACAGCACAACTTAGTCATGACTCAAATGGGGAAAAAGTGAACAGTCACACGAATACTCAGTGTCTTGATCGATGGAGGAGATTACCTGTGTACATTGTTTAGGGGAACATATATCCCATTGGGAATTCCCCAGTAGCAGGAAAATTCCTTGTCATGGGCATGGATGGATCTGAGGGTCTGAATCAAGACTGGATGAAGTGTTGTGGAGTCACAGGTCTGGAGCAGTGGCCTCAACTTAAGGGACACTGGTGGCAAATGGATCCTGAGCTCAGCACGGATGTTAAACAGAAACATAAAAGCATATGAAAGTATAAAAGTCACTGGTAAAGGTAAGTGTATAGACAAACACAGAACATTGCAATACTGTAATGGTTGCGTGTAAATTACTTTTAATTCTAGATTAAAAGTCAAAGGTATTAAAAATAAGTATAAGTACCAAAGTATGTTAACAGATATATGATATAAAAGAGATAATATAAAATGTGAGGAGGTAGAAGGAAAAGAGAAGAGCTTAGATATACAATTGAAATTCAGTTGTTATGAGATAAAATAGACTTATAACTATGATATACTTTTTGTAAGCCTCGAAGAAAATACCTAGTGCAGACTTATAAAAGAAAAAGCAATCAAAGCAAATTACTAACAACAATCAATGAATCACAATGAAAAAACATAAGAGAGGTAAATATGGACAAAACAATGAAAAGCAGAGTTAAAACGGTGAACATAATAGCGATAGTCAGTTTTCATTATCAATATTTACTTTCAACCCTAAATTGATTAAACTCTCCAATCAAAATATATAGTGTTGCTGATTGGAAAAAAAAAAAAAGATTCAACCAAACGCTTTCTAGAAGAGACTCGTTCTATATTTAAGAACACACACACGATGAAAATGAAGGGATGGAAAAAGATATCCCGTACCAGTAGCAGCCAAAAGAGAGCAGGGTTGGCAATACGTATTTCAGATAAAATAGACTTTAGTCAATAACTGTCAAAGGAGACAAAGAAGGTCATCATATACTGATAAAAGGGTCGATTCATTAGGAAGCTATAGCAATCATATATACTTAATGCACTCAACATCAGGGCATCTAACTATATCGTGCAAACATAGCCAAAACTGAAGAGTGAAATAGATAGCCATACAAGAATAGTATGAGACTTTAATATTCTACTCTCAATTATGGATATAACATCCAGACAGAAAATCATAGAAAGTCTGTGTACTTGAACAACAGTACAGCTCAAACAGACCTATTAGACTTTACAGAACATTCCACCCAACAGCAATAGACTATGTATTCTCCTCAAGTGCACAGGGAATGTTTTCCAGGAGTGATCATATGTTAGGTCAAAAGACAAGTCTTAACAATTTAAGACAACTGAAATCATACCACGTATCTTTTCCCACCATAGTGGAATAAAACTAGAAATCAATAACAGAGGTGTGAAATAACAGGACACATATATTGGTCTCTACCTGTGGATCCCGGCACAGAGATCCTAAGACCCTATAATTTCCTTATGTTAAGAGCACTAGGAGCTTAAATGGCTTGAGAGTTCCTATTGTTTTCTGTCTTTAATCTAAGGTCTGAGGGTTCATGGGAGATGCTCTAAGGTTGTCCTTGGAGAATTTGAATGGACTGAAGAAACCAACCCAAATCTTCACCACATTTGAACCTTAGCAAAGCATGGATTGAACATTTTATTCCATTCTCAGTGGGTTGGCCTGGATAAGAGCAAGACCATTTTTTTAAAGATCCTGTAACCCCTCCCTTCCAGACAAATGCCTTAGTGTTGGTTTAAATCTCATTTATGTTACTAAAGTGGATTTAATTTTAACATGTTCCTCTCTTCTCACTTCTTTTTATTTTGGGGAGAAAGATTGGCCCTGAGCTAACACCTGTTACCAATCTGCCTCTTTTTTGCTTGAAGAAGATTGGCCCTGTGCTAACATCTGTGCCAATCTTCCTCCATTTTTATGTGGGGTGCCACCACAGCATGGCTTGACAAGTGGTGCTAGGTCTGCACCCAGGATTCAAACCTGTAAACCCTAGGCCACCCAAGAACATGAACTTAACCACTACGCCACTGGATCGGCCCCTGTTGATGGTTCTTTTTTGAATTTGGATTCTGGACTCCATCTTCTCTTCAACTCCATTGCCACTTCATCACCTCTGACCTGGACTTGCCCAGGAACCCTTTCCCTCATCGATTCTCCATTGACGGGGTTCCCAGTGATCAATTCTTTCAATCATGGTCATCCATTCATAAACCTCTTATTGAACACACATTTCGTGTCAGGCACTCCTCTTGGCACTGGAGATACATCAGTGCAGAAAACAACAAATATTCCTGCTCTAATGAAGTTTATAGTCTAGTGAGGGAAGAGAAATAACAAACCAAATAAAGCAGTAAAATATAAAGTATGTTAGAAGGTGATAAATACCATAGAGAAAAACAAAGGCAGGAGGTAGAGTGGGGCTGCAGTCTTAATTAGGATGTACAGGAAAGCACTCACTGGAGAGGTAATATCTCAGCCCAAATCTGGTGGAGGTGAGGGAGAGAACATGAGGCCTCTGGGAGATGAACATCCCAGGTGGAGGGACCCTCAGGATCTGGTCACAGGGCTCTCTTTAGATTTAACATAAATATGTGTTGTCTTAAGCTATTCTAGGGACCAATATTCCAGGAGACAACAAATTAAGGGGAAGGTTCTGTTGGCCAACATATGAGACATGCTCCACGGCTATGGTTCCCAAATTAGCAAGCATCAGAATTCCCTAGAGGTCTTGATGAAAGGGAGATCATTGGGCCCATCTCTTGAGTTTCTCATCAGTAGATCTGAAGTCAAGTCCAAGAAGCTGCATTTCAGCCAAGTTCCCAGGTGATGCTGTTGTTGCTGGTACGGGGAACGTATTCATATTTTGAGAAGCGCTGCTCTATGCCAACCTGTGGATCTCCCCAAGATCTGCCCTGGGAGTCTTAGGGTTTGGTTCCATGGACGAGGCTGGTGCTTGAGCAATCCAAATGGACTAAAGAAACCACTCCTACTTATCAACATATGTGAACCTCAGAAAGCATAGACAGAACATTCTCTTCCATTCTGAGCGTGTTTGTCTGGCTGAGGGGGAAACCATTTTATTAAAGACCCTTCATCCCTCCCTTCCAAACAAGTGCCTTAGTTTTGGCTTAAATCTCATTTATTTTACTAAACTGTATCTAATTTTAACAAGGTCACCTCTTTTTGCTTGCTTTAACTCTTCTCCACTCTGTGCATCTTGAAAACAGAACAGCAAGCTTGATAGTTTTATCCCTTTCCTCGTTGCCCTGAGCAAGCACAGTTCATGTGCTCGATCAATGGTAAATTAACAGAATCAAATTGCAGACTCATTAGTTCTGCTGGGAGAGATGGAGAAGTTGTATTTTCTAACTGGAATTGTTATTCTCTGTCATCTACTACTCATTTTTTCCAGAGATTCAATGAAAACTGGGGCTCTGATCTCTGCTCCTCCTTTCCAGGGAAGGGAGACAAAAGAGGAATGGAATAAGGAATCCCTAAAGACAATTTGAGAGAAGACTCCAGCACGTGGTTTCAAGGAATGCAGGCATTGGGGTGGAAGAAACTGGCTTGAGCACCTCCAAATAGCTTCAGTCAACTTGACATCTCGCCTTCTCAGAGGCAGTGATCACTGATCTTGGCTGATGTCCAGAGAAGTCTGACACTGCTTATGGTGCCCTTGGCAGTGGGCTGTGTTCCATAAACAAGGACGTCATCTGGAGGAGGTTAGATCAACCTCCATGAATGTCCCCACGTCCTTGGTCCCAACATAGTAGGAGTTTACTGCCATGTGAGCATCTGTACTGAGCTTTTTCCTCTACTGCGGTTCTAGCAAAACATGAGACAATACCATTAAAGGGCCAGCAGGGTCTAGTCTTCAGGATGCCAGGGCCTGAGTACATATTCATTCTACCTCTAACCCCTAACCCCCATCCAGACTGAGTGTTCCTCCTCTGCTTGTGGCCGGAAGCTTGTTGACAACAGACACTGTTGTCAGGAGGCCAGAACCTTCACCAGACAGGCTTGGGGGAATTCACTCTAGGATTGAAAGCAGACATGCCTGGGTCAGAATCCTGATTGTGCCACTGCCTTCATATACAATGCTGGACAAGTCATTTGTCCTCACTGATACTTATTGGTTGTGAGGGTCAATGGAAAAAATCTGTGGCAAAGTTCCCAACTCTGTGCATGGCCACTGGAGCTGTTGGTTTCTTTGCTTTTTCTCCGTTTGCTATTCCTCCCAGGTAGATGGCTCTCAAGGATGCCAGAACAGAACTAAACATATATTAGACGGTATTTTTTATTTTAACACGGCAATCATTGATTTGTACACCTCTGATTCATCAATCACCTCCAGATTGCTCAGGCAAGCCCACTTTCAGACAAAGCAGATTCACCGAGTAACTCTGCTAAGCTGTGCCTACAAGTTAGTTGAGGTTTCTACATGCAACCTGATGCACAGATGGTGCATGATAACTAAGAGTAGGACAATAAGGAAATCTTCCTGCCCTTTGGGAAAGCACCCATCCTTCACTACTGCAATTATGGAGCTGTGCTTGAGATTTCACCCAATTATTCTTGAGCTTCAGTCTTTGTTCTTGCTGGTCTCTCTCCTGACTCCAATGCCATAGCCATTCATGGGTCTCAGCTGAGCACTGGGTTTATCAGATTCTCTCCTTCTTTGTGGAAACTTAACATTTATCCACCAGCACTTTGAGATGCCAAGGGATCCCTTAGGTTTATAGCCTCTAGTTGTTGAGTTTCCTTGGCTTTATAAAAATGTTAATTTTTATTTGGAGCACCGATTGATGTTTCAGGGCACCTCAGAGCTTGATTATATGAACATTGGCTTAGAGGTTAGATACAAAACTGGCGTGTGTTTGAGAACATGACAACCATAACTGGAGAAAAATATAGTCTGCACTTCTACTGCATAAAAAAGTCCTGTCTCTGGAACATTTTATCAGTGGCTAGCACAGAGCCTTCTATTAGAATCCAACCATTTATCAGTTAAATTTATCATGTGAGCAGGCCTTCATGTTGTCCACAAAATATTTGGAGAGAATCATCGTTTCTAATATTAGCTACAGCCAGCATTTACTATCTTACTAACTATGATGCACGCCTCTAGATGCTAACCTTTTGGTCATCTGACCACTCAACGGGTAGGTGGGCATTCATCTCTAATGATGAGAAAAATGGAGGAACAGCACACTGGCAGTCAGACAAACAAAAAAGACCACCCCAACTTTTATATTAGGATTGGTGATTAATAGTACCTGGAACTGAAAAATTTGACTACACCCTGCTGCAGAGGAAGTGATTTCTAACCTGATGTGAGTTCACTCACCCATCATGCAGCAAGCCAATCTCTGACACTGGGTGTAGTGGAAGAAAGTAGGAATTTTATTGCAAACTGCTGAGCAAGGAGAATGGGCAGCTAATGCTGTAATCCCAAACTCCCTGAAAAGCTACAAGCAAGGGTTTTTATTTGGGGTTTTAGATAGAGGAGGGCGAGCCTGTGGCCTTGGAGGCTGAAGTTCTAAGTGTTCTCTGCACAGGCGTGACTGTTCTATGTGTTGCACATGGTGGATTTTTAGTCTTTGACATCTAGAGTTTACAATTGGTCATTTTACCTTCTCAGTGGTCCTGCAAGACACTTAGTCAGACAGGAGGCTGTCAGTAAGTTCCTTTCTTATCAGTGGTCCTTCTGCTATTCTGCAAGGCAAGCTCAGAAACTTTGGTTATTTTGTTTCCCACGTTAACCTTCTGGGTACCAGGCACAGTTTCACCCTAATCCGGGGAAATCTTAACTCCTTCATCTTCAGTTTCAGAAGCAGACGGTCTGTTCCAAGACCTGGTCGCAAGCAAATGCAGAAAGGATGTAGAATCAACGAATCTTCAAGCAGAAGCCAACACAATTTTACTAACAAGATTTCAGTGTAGATCTCCCTAAACTTTTTAACTCACCACACAAGTTTGATCTTGTAAATCCACTCAGTGGAAATCACCAATGTCACCTCTACCTTCAACGTGGCTTTCCTCACCCAGTGTTGCTTGGTTTGGCAACATCCTGTCCCATGTCTTCCCAGGAACTGCCAAAGTCTTGAAGGGGAAAAGTGGTGCAAAGTGTTGTGTTCATTTCTTTGTAGCTCCCCTTCTTCTAGAATCTTGACTGTTCAAGTTCATGCTGCCTTAGTTGCTCACCAACACTTTCAAACATCTGATGTTTGTATTTCATCTAGATGTTCTACTTGTTCTTGGAGGAAGCATTGGTCTCATACAAGCTAAAGTTTGTAGGACTTTTTTAATCTGTCACTTGACGTCTGTCATAATTTTCAGAATTTTCTCATGAATTACCAATTCAAATATTTATTATCTTACTTATTCCTTTTGTGGATTGTAATTATTAATATGTTAGACCTTTTAAATTTATCATGGAGCAAGGAGTGGCCCAATCAGGTCAACCCATGGGATTGGCATATAATAGGAAGTGTCCAGTGAGATTTTCTTAAACTGAGCACAACAAGAAGGTTTAAACCACTAGGTGGCACCATTTCATGTGGAATCTGGAATCTCCCTGAACACTTGCAATATACCATTGGCCACTAGGGGGGGCCTTTAAGTTCCATTCCTGGATGCAATGGTGAAAGAGATTGAAACAAACGAAAATTTCACTGAAATTTCTACTAGTTCAGAACAAGTGACCAGCTCTTCTCTTCTTTGCAAAAGAAGGCACTGTATGATCATGTCAGGTGTGTTCAGTGACTGTCTTTTCAGATTTCACACCCACGGAGCAGGAGAAGAGGAATTGATTGCAACATGGCTGACAAAATCATGAGACCAAAATCATGACAAACCAGCAGAGGCCAAGTTAAGGGTTGATCATTGAGGGTGGAGGTAATAGAGGGGGCAAATGATCATGGTGGTGGTGTGTGGAAGGAACTGTAGAAAGATCTGGAGGATGAAGCTAGAGAGGAAGTGAAGTGTGACTTCACTCAAAGTGTCTTATTTGGAGAGGAATGAGACTGTCTGGATTTGTGGTTCCTGTTAAAGGGATAATTGGAATCAGGCACAGAGCTGTGTATTTTACATATATTATTATTATTTTGAGGAAGATTAGCCCTGAGCTAACTGCTGCCAACCCTCCTCTTTTTTTGCTGAAGAAGACGAGCCCTGAGCTAACATCCGTGCCCGTCTTCCTCTGCTTTACATGTGGGACGCCTACCACAGCATGGCGTGCCAAGTGGTGCCATGTCCGCACCCGGGATCCGAAATGGCGAACCCCAGGCTGCTGAAGCAGAACGTGTGAACTTAACTGCTGTGCCACTGGGCGGGCCCCTACATATATATTATTAATTCGTATGATTTTCTTGTAAAGAAAGAGCAGTCTCCATCTACTGAGTATCAGAAAGATTAAATTAATCTCGTGAGCTGACATTGTCCGTATAGCACAGAGTTGGAAGATGAGATTCACATTTCAAAACCTTGGTCTTACCAATCGGTATATCTGCCCCTTCCCCATGGATGTTGGGATGGTGTCAGGACACCAAGTAGTGGGGTCCTACAGATGACAAATTGAAACTAGAACATACAACGCTGGAATTTTTTTCTCTTTTAAACAGTCCTGGACTATTTCCCTGCTGTTGCTATAATTCCTTTCCCTGGAATTACATTTATCTTAGTCACTACCAGCAAATATAGGAAATTAGGGTTTCTCAGTACAGAATAAATGTCAAAAAGAGATTTATAGGGAGTTATATTGCTTTAAAAAGTTATTTCCAATTGCCACCACAAGCCTATGATCATCCTGGTTATCTGACAGTCAAACCACCTGACCACAATGGAAATCGAATACATCATCTGAGACTGGACCAAAAACAAAGACTGAGCATGAGTTTAATCTCTCCCCATCTTCCTTTAAAATTCCCCCAAATAACCAAAATCTTATTCAAACAACAGAAGAAGAACAAAGCAGTAAACTCAACAGTGTGACAGAAAAAAGAAAATGGCAGCCTTGGATTAGAAGTGTTAAAGACTTTCTGGTATAGATAGAGAGCACAACGAATGAAATCTACTGAGAAATAAAACCAAAGTCCAAGCACATGCTGGAGAAAAGTCCTTTAGAGTGAGGAACATTTTGTACAAAAGGGGAATTGAGGTTCAAGGAAAGACTTGAATAATTATTAAAGCTGAAAATAGGAAAAGATGAGAGTAGAAACACATAACCACAACTGGATAGCTACCTCACCCCAGTTCCTTCTGTCTTTGCTCAATATGTGGTGTTTCACCATAAAAAACAGAAGTAAAAAGCCATAGAACTGATTTTCTTTAGGGACATTAAGTGCCAATGTCAGCTGATAAGGCTGAAATGATACAATATGAAAATATTATGTAGTGTCAATCATCAAATAAGCCATAGATTAGCGAACTTTTCGAAGTATTCATAATGGTGCTGATGACATGCTTTTGGAGATGTCAGAGTATTTGTTCAGAAAATGTAAAACCTGGAAATCTTACACTTTGTTGACACTCGAACTTTTTCTCTTAGTGGCAGTCAATGTGACCCACAGCACTATTTTGATGGGGCTTCTATTTTCCGTTTATAATTCTGCAAGTTACTCATTTTCATTCATATAATCATTTTAGTTATAAATAGTCTTTTGTAGTGTCTATCAGTTAGTGTCCAATTAAGGAAATAGAAAACATTCTAGGTATATTGAACAGGGAGAATTTTTTTTATTTTTTATTGTTTATTTATTTCAGCTTTATTATGGTATAAATGACATATAATGTTGTGTAAGTTTAAGGTGTACAACACAATATTCACTACATGTATATATTGCAAAATTATTACAAAAGAGTTAGTTAAAATCCCCATCATCTCACATAATTACCCCTGTTTTTGTAGTGAGAACATTTAAGATTTGTCGTCTTAGCAACTTTCAAGTATATATACTATGGTCACCATGTTGTACATTAGATCCCCAGAACTTATTCATTTTATACCCAGAAGTTTGTGCCCTTCGACCAACATTTCCCCATTTCCCCAACCCCCTACCTCATGGTAACTACCATCCTACTGTTGAACAGGAAGAATTTCATCCAGAAATTCGTAATAAAGGCATATGAAGGGGTGGAGAAACAAACAAAAGAAAGGAAATAAAAAGGATGCCCATTGATTAAAAATAGCAGAAAGATATTGCTGCCTCTAGACCTGGAAAAGAAAAAGAAAAATGGTGTTGCTCAGAAGCCGTGACTGCTGGGAAGCTGAGGCTGCTGCTGAGCTGCCTGAGCAAGAACCCAGGAGTCCGTTCATGAGGCACCATGGCAGACACAACCGTTGTGGGCTGTTGTGGGCACTATACACACTGCCATGCAACCACTGCAAGAGATGATGTCAAAGGCTGAGAATCATGACTTTTGCCCTCTTCCCACCTTCAAACTCCCATTGGAGAACCTAACAAGAGGCAACTGGCAACAGAGACTGGAATATAAAACCCACAAGCCTTCAGTTCTAGCAATAAAGAGATGAGTATGACAAAGCAACTCTGGATCCAAGACAATATAGACCTTAACCGGCACAGAGATTGTAATCCACAGAGTGTTATAGAGTGTCTTGTAATAATAAGAGTGTTCTTGTCATTTCAGCCAGTTGGAGGCCATTTGTCTGATCCTTAGAGGAGATAATAGCTGGTAGTTTGCTGCCCATGACATGATAAACAAATTTAAATAACTTGATAAATAAATAGTCTTGAAAATCCTACAGTGACTGTTAGCTCATCAGCTTCCTCGTCCATCTCTCAAGTCCTGAGCTTATTTGGCCTCCTTCAAGCAGTTCTTCTGGAATCCATCAAAAGAAACCTGTTGTTGATGCCACAGGGCAACTACTTTCCTCCCTAGGCCGTCTGTAGTTGTAGAAATCTGTTTATTTTCACCATCCTAAGTAGCACCTGACTGCCACTTACTTATGTGTTTGCAGAGGACTCAGACTCCCCCTGAGTGGAAGGTACGCTTGATGAGGTTGTGAATTGCTGTCCTCAAGTGTGTTGCTCACATGTGGGGCTGACTTACAAGGAGGAGCATGTACCTCAAGGGTGCTCCAGCATCCCGGACTGACTGTGAGGATGGTCAAGAAGAGTGGTTAGGATGTGGCCTTCCTTTCTGCCAGACATTCTCCCTCTGGAACTGCTTTATGTAAAATCAGTTCCCCAGGAAGAACACACGTATTCACAAGAGCCTCACCTTGGTCTGGTAGCCTTGACTCCAGCTGAAAAGGAGTTTAGGATGAAAGGAGAATCCTTGACATTCCGGGTTTCTTCTAGTGTGGAAGGAAATTGCTGGAGTGGGATCTGGACATCTCATGGGCCCATAACAATTTCATATGGACAGAGCCCCACAGTCATTCGAATGCACCCTGACAATCATTGTGACACTGAGAGGGTTTTACGTCATGCTATACCTCTTCATTGTAGTTTTCTTAGTCCTTGCCTTTCTACTAGATTTGTGCATGACTGTGCAGAACTCTGATTTGGGTAGGACATATGATCGTAATTTGCTGTTTGCATGCCTGTTGGAAAATTTATCCCATAAAATGAGACCTTTGGCCAAAGTCACTGTTGAGTAGATTTTCTCCAAAGAGACTGTAGGCTAAAGTTAATGGAGTAACATGTCAACAATAAGAGAATCTGGGTAAAGGTGTACAGGTGTTCCTCTAACCACACACCGGTATATGGTGAAAGCATGTGCAGATGTTATGATCTAGAAGTGATCCCTGAAAAATTTTCACTAGTGTATACATCATTGCAATGTTTCTGTAAGCTTGAAGTTATTTCTAAATACAAAGTTAAAAATTGTATTCCCGAGACAAAATGTATTGTGATGAACAGAGCTTCTGCCTCCTTAGGCCATCTAGAGAGTGTACATGATAGAGCTGGGTCATGGGAGTACCATTGGTGGGAAATGAAGTCAGTTTACACGTGGATGAAGGCTCGTCAAACTCTACGTTGTGTCTCAAATGGTATCTGGACTGGATTCCCAGCATTATGAGGGGCACAAATAGGACAGTGCACACAATGAGAAACTGTTATGGAAAATTCAGGAGCAAATCAAGCATTTCTGATATTTTTCTTCCTTCTTCTTCCTAGGTTATGACACAGAAAAGAGATTTAGATTAGACTGCTAAGATTTAGACATCAGAGGACCATCACTTCCCGGCAAGAGTGGGCGAACAAGGTGTAGGGAAGAATCTCTGATGCCCAGTGGCCTTTTCCATGTTGTGGGTCTCCCTTTGCAGCTCAGAGCTTGTGGCAAATGGTGAGCAGGCATCAGGTGTCCAGGGTTTCTGGCAGGTGGTCTTTGGGAATAGTAAGTAGTGTACATCAGCTCGCATGTTGCCTTGATGAACCTCAGGGCTTAAAGCTTGTAGGCTCAGTCTTGCACAATGGCAAGGGAGAAGTAGTAAATGGCTTTAAGGAGTTTGTAGCATAATGTACATTGTGTTTTTGTACCAGCGAAGATGCCTACAACTTTGGATAAAGACCCAACATAAATATATATAAATTTTTTATATTCTTAAACATACGATGTAAAATGTTATTGTTAACTGTGTCTCTTAATGAGAAAAAAGAGGTCCTTATTTGATTTTATATATCCATGGAAAATTTGTTGCTAAAATTAAGCAATTTTATCCATGGCTTTTATCGCTACATATGCAGATGAGAAAACAATGAGTATGCGATGTCCTACTCTATTCTTTGTATATATATTCTATATATATACTCTAAATGTCACTCTATTCTTTGAATTCCTTTGAGCTATAGACTAAATGCCATTGTAATTTATCACTCAAAATTATTATTATTTTTTTATATTTTGACTTCTGTATAGAAGGACTTTTTAAATTATTTATTTATTTGGAAGATTAGCCCTGAGCTAACATCTGATGCCAATCCTCCTGTTTTTTTCTGAGGAAGACTGGCCCTGAGCTAACATCCACACCCATCTTCCTCTACTTTATATGTGGGATGTCTGCCACAGCATGGCTTGCCAAGCAGTGCCATGTCTGCACCTGGGATGCGAACTGGCAAACCCCAGGCCGTCGAACAGACTATGCGAACTTAACCGCTGTGCCACCGGGCCAGCTCTCAAAATTATTTTTAACAATCTATCAGCCCGAGCTAAATTAGGTCGCCCTTTGGTATTATAAGAGCAAGAAATTCGAAATTACTTTCTATAGAAAAAATTTTGTGTACCACAATATACTTTGGGTTTTTTTTTGAAGCCTGGAGATTTGTACCTGCAAAGTTAATGCTCCATTATGGAGATTTGGATGTATGACAGGATGGCTTCTGTCTTTGGTAAATTGGACAGGAGGGATTATGAAAGTGGAGGTGGGAAGGGAGAGTCACTCTGACCACACACAGGTATATGGTGAAAGTATGTGTGGATGTTATGATCTAGAAGTGATCCCTGAAAAATTTTCACCTCCTGGTATATGTCGATCAGTTTGAAGTCCAAAGCCCTAGAGAAATCCTAGGATTACAACCTGAGCCAGAAGGAACATGTGTGACCAGCACATCCTGTTGAGGACAGGAGTCCAGAGACTCCGTATCCCTTGGAGATAAATAGTACCTATCATCACCCACGACCCATCTATACCCTGAGTTCCAATATTCAGTATTTAGGATTTTAAATCACAGTAATAGTCACTTAGATGTGATCCAAAAACTATAAATTAAGTGATTGAAATGTAACTACCTCATTTTAACTGGGAGAACTTCCAGTGGAACAAGAGCCAATTCTGAAGCACACTTTGTTAGCATTTAGGATAAGTAAACATTCCTCATTAATAGAGTCAATTTATTCAATTTGGTATTTGACTTTGGGAATGAGGTATTTATTTTATTTGACTTATTATATCTTTCATTTTTTTTACATAAGTGTAATAGCTGACATTTACTGCCGACCCTGTGCTGAGCATTTTTTGTGTATTAATTCATTTATCCTAAGACAAATCTTATGATGTATGCACTATTATTATCACTCTTATTTTACGGATGAAGAAACTGAGGCTGAGAGGGTCAGCACCTTGCTGATGTCCCTATAAGTGGAAAAGTGCCAGAGCTGAGCTTGAACCCAGGTAGTCTGGCCCTAAAGTTGGGCTCTTCCCCACTGCTCAGTAAATGAATACATTCTAACTTTGACAGATCCAAACAGCAATTCAGAACTGAAAACAGAGTGTAAAACTGCCCGGTTATGATTCTGCTGTGGGCTGTAGTGAATTTGTGGAATCATTGGAGTTTGTTGACTTCTTTAAACTTTCTAATATTTCCCTCAGGATCTAGGTGTGTGCCCCCATTTCTTGAGATTCCCTTTTATATCTGTGAGTAGTGTCATGACTTTATCCTTAAGTATTTGCACGTTTCCATTTATGTATATTTCAATATATCACATTGCTTCTATTGTTCCTATTGCCAGTGGATTATTTTTTCTATTACGTCACGTACTGGTAATAGAAGGTTTTTAGGAGAGTAATTGAGGTTTATACACTGATCTTACATTCAGCTACATGATCAACATTTATCAGTTATAATGGTTTTTTTCAGTAGATTATCTTAGATTTCCCTGATAGTTGATCTATCATCTATATATAGTGACCAATTCATTGATTCATTTTATTCATCTGATTTTTTTTCTTGTTTGAAGAGTTTGTTTTTTACAAGATGTTTCTGTTCATTTTTCTAAAATGGTTTTTATTTTTGTAAAGCAGTTTTAGGTTCACAGGAAGATTGAACAGGGAGTGCAGAGTTCCAGCACACCCCTTTACCTCTGTACATGCACAGCCTCCCCCACTGTCAACATCCCACACCTGATGGTGCATTTGTTACAACTGGTGAACCTACGCTGACACAACATAATCACTCAGTCATTAGTTACAGTAGAGCTTACTCTTATGTGGTACACTCTTTGGGTTTTGATAGATGCATGATGACATGTGTCCAGCATAGTATCATATAGAAGAGTGTCACTAAACTGCAAATTGTCTGTCTTCTCCTTATTCATCCCTCTCTCCTCCCTGACTCATGGAAACCACTGATCTTGTGACTGTCTCTATAAATTTGCCTTTTCCAGGATCTCATATACTTGGAATCATAAAGTACGTAGCTTTTCAGGTTGGCTTCTTTCACTTAGTAATATGCATTTAAGGTTCCTCCATGTCTTTTCAAGGCTTACAGCTCATGTTTTTCAGAGCTGTATTCCACTGAATTTTAGAGCTATATATCATTATGTGGATATACGACAGTTTCTTTATCTAGTCACCTAGTGAAGGACGTCTTGATTGCTTCAAAGTTTTGGCAATTATCAGTAAGGTTGCCATAAACATCATGTGCAGGTTTTTTGTGGACATAAGTTTTCAATTCTTCTGGGTAAATACCGAGGAAAGCAGTCGCTGAAACTTATGATAAGAGTATGTTTAGTTTTGTAAGAGACTGTCAAATGGTCTTCCAGAGTGGCTGTACGATTTTCATTCCCACCAGCAATGAATGAGAGTTCTTGTTGCTCCACATCCTCACCAGCATTTCATATTGTCACAAGTGATCTTTTTTAAAAAAAAATTTTAAAAAGTTGAAGGATCTAGGATGAGGAGTCATCAACTAGAAGAATTCAGTTGAGTCAAAAACTGAGATGCAAGCAGCTGAAACAGAATTTAACTGTCAATCTCCATTCCATCTGACACGTCACCAGTACCAGGCATCCCAAATGAACGTATCACTTTGCTTCTTTACATTCACGTACCGTCAATGCCTGAGCTCGACCTACATGCCTCCAAACTAAGCAAGTTTGAGCAAGTTTCTTACTTTCTGCAAGTTAGTTGGCTCAGCTTTTAAAATGGGAAATATAATAGCTCATAGAAGCTGGCAGAGAACTCAGCTAACCCCACCCCCCATCCTGACAGAGGCCTTCCCTCTCTGCCAAGCTGGTGACCAGTCTACTAGAGAATAGGCATTTCAGTGACTGCAGTCATATTTCTCCTTCCTACTCCCCAAAACAGGGCCATCTGTTGCTCCATCAAAATGTCCACTCTTTGCTCAAAAAATATATACACCCCTCATTAAATGGGTCAAGGCTCATCTGTGAACAGATGTGAACTTACGCATCTCCAATTGTCCATCTGCAGTTCCTGCATCTGAATCTCTTCCTTTTCCTCTCTTGTCAGGGCCCAAGAGAAAGAAACTGAACTGAGGTTCCCATTTCTGGGGAACAGAGAGCCATCATCTCCTCCCTCCACAGAGGAGATGCAGCCAAAGCCCCAAGAACTGAGCATAGTCCATGAGTTGTATGTAAGTAATAGTGTGTGTGTGTGTGTGTGTGTAATATGTGGGTACTTCTAAGGTGTGGGTCCAAGGGAAAGGTCCATTTGCCTGTGTCTAATGGTGTCATGGGTCCCGAGGTGTTTTGGAGAAGGGGAAGGGAGGGCCTCGTTATGACTTTTGTGAGTCTTAGGTACTTTTGGCCACTTCTCCATAAAAACACATTAAATATTATATCTTACCACTGCATTGGTATAAAGATGAATACACCCCACACTGGTTCATTGGTCTATATTAATTATTACCATAGTCACTGTTAGTTAATATATTTACAGAAATTATGACATTTTTGTGTTACCCTGAAACTATTGTGTGCCTAATTCCCTGGAAGAGCCAGCCAGGTGGGAGCCCAATTTTCCTGAGAAAGGGTCAGGGGTCTTCCTGGGTGAGAGGACAGCCTGGGAAGGAAGAGGGACCTGCTGAGGTGGAAGCACAAAGGTGGCACCAGCTTATCCCTGGTGACAGGATTGTGGGCACTGATAAAGTAAGCAGACGTCAAAATCAATGACAACCCACTTGCTCTGCTTTATTCCTGCAGAACACACACACTTCTCCCACCCTTCATTGCTGTGTAGGTCATTGTGGGAATGAGCAAATGGACCACATTGCCACTTGCAGGGACAGGACTAGGGGGCATCACACAATCTAAGAGGCCTCCTCAATCTCAGTAATTAGGGTAAATAACGTTTTAATAAAATATTTTTTTAAATCAAAATTAATGCCATATAGCAAACTTCAAAATCAAGCCAGGATCCACTCCTGCTTTGCACAAGTCACCTCCCTGGCTGGCCCTGTTCCCGGCCCTGCAATCTTGGGTCAGGGACAGAGAGAGCTGAGAGAAGAGCCTCACCATGGAGCACAGGGCTCAGAGTGGAGGTGAAGCCTGAGGTGGATCAGGAACCTGAGCAGGACCCAACCAGCAGAACTTCAGTGCCTGAGGGTGTCAGAGACAGTCCCGGGGGAGACAGGGTGATGTGGGAGGAAAGTCACTTTTCCAGAGACAGGGTCAAGGCTGGGATACAGATGGGAAGAAACAAGGGCTTTTGAGATTCTTCAATCCCTCACCCATAAGTTCTTAATCAATAATTGTGTGTGTGCTCATGAGCACACAGATGTGTGATATATGAGGCTCTCTGAACCCTCCATTTTAATCAGATAACAAGAAAAGAATGTTGAGTTTGCAGATACTTTATTGAAATGGAAATGTAAATGAAGTTTCAACAATTGTCCTGGACTTGTCGATCAAAAGAGAAAAAAGAGAGTCTCGCCTGGTGGCACAGAAGTTAAGTTTGCACATTCTGCTTCAGGGGCCCAGGGTTCACAGCTTCGGATCCCGTGTGCGGACATGGCACTGCTTGTCAAGCCATGCTGTGGCAGGCGTCCCACATATAAAGTAGAGGAAGATGGGCATGGATGTTAGCTCAGGGCCAGTCTTCCTCAGCAAAAAGAGCAGGATTGTCTGCAGATGTTAGCTGAGGGCTAATCTTCCTCAAAAAAAAAAAAAAGACAAAAAAGAAAGAAAAGTTGTGGTTTATAGGAATTGACAGTCAGTTTCTGACATCCCCGGAGCCAAAGGTCTTGTGGAAAGTCAATACAGAGCACACTGAAAACTGTCAAATTTTGATTGCTGGAAAAGAAACACTGAGACATCACCTGGGTTTTCAATTCTCGCCTACAAAGTAAGATCTTGAAAACCAAACGCTTCTTCTCGTTGTTTTCCTGGGTTTCTGCACACGCATCTGACATCCAAGAAAGTTAGTGCTGGCCGTAAAATCAGAGCTGCCTCGTCATTTAATCTTCTGCTCAAGAGACATTTATCGATGCTAAAGAGGTGTTGGTGTTTCCAGATCTTTTCCCCACAAGGGACCCCTTTAGTAATTTTTTCTTCATGTTTCCTGTTCTTTGAAATAACTTATCCAATAAGTATGTTGTGTGTATTATCAGTTTTCAATATAACATTGTTGAATCTCAGCTCAAATCCAAGGAAATGTAAACATTTTGAGTTCCTGTATTGCCTTACATGTCAGAAATAGAAAGAACATTGAAGCCAGCCTGGTGGCATAGTGGTTAAGTTCACACACTCTGCTTTGGCTGCCCAGGGTTCACAGGTTGGGATCCCAGGCTCAGACCCAGCACCACTCAAGCCATGCTCTGGCAGCATGCCACACAAAATAGAGAAAGATTGGCATAGACGTTTTCTCAGTGACAATCTTCCTCAGGCAAAATGAGGAAAATTGGCAACAGATGTTAGCTCAGGGCCAATCTTCCTCACAAAAAACTAAAAAATATATACAGAACAGTCTGCTGCCTCCACCATTACCTTTGTGGTCTACAAAATATTGGAGATATGCTTTCCGAGTGCTTAGTTCAATCTAGGTTTTTGAGGCAAACAATCCCATCTTCCTTAATTGCAGGAATTGTTTACTTGTTAAAATTTTAGTTATGAGAAATACACATAATATTAAATTGACCATTTTCATCCCTGGAAGCCACTATCCTACCTTCTGTTTCTATGAGATTTGTTTCTCAAGAAATCTGATATGAGTGAAGTCATGCAATATTTGTCCTTTTGTAACAGGCTTATTTCATTTGTTACAATGGCCTCAAGTTTCATCCGTGCTGTACACTGTGTCAGAATCTCCTCAGTGATGTACACATTTATCTTTATACTTGTGGCAATATTTCTATGTTGTCTACTCTAGAATGTTTTTTGTGTTCTTTTTTCTTTCTTTCTTTCCTTGTTTTTTTCGTGAGGAAGACTGGCGCCGAGCTAACATATGTTGACAATCTTCCTCATTTGCTTGAGGAAGATTGTCCCAGAGCTAACATTTGTGCCAATCCTCTTCCATGTGGTATGTGGGACGTCAGTATAATAAGACCTGATAAGCAGTGTGTAGGTCCGCTCCTGGGATCCGAACTGGAAACCCAAACGACCTAAGCAGAGCCGGAAAAATTAACCACTACGCCACCGGGCCAGCCACAACTCTAGGATGTGTTCATTGGTACATTAAGATAGGGAATAAATGCTAGGAAAAAACCAAACGATATCTATTATAATTAGAAAGAATTACTCATTGTTAAATTACTGATTTTTGCTTTAAACATTTCTATCACCCGTTGTGGATTCACGCCCATGATATGCACCTGTCATTCATGGGGTCTTTAATTAATGGTCAAAGAACCCAATCCTGTGTGCTAAGAAAATCTGGTTGCTTGAAAGTGCATTTTGAAATCTCATCATAATATGTATGGAATCTTCCTCAAATGGAATTTTCTTGATTCTGTCAAAAAACTCTTAAGAAAGTTTTATTATTTGTTTGTATGAAGAAAGGGATCATTTTTGCTGTTCACTCCTACAAGTGAGGGATTCTTGAGAATCAGATGTTTTAAACTTGATAGAAAATGTGTGTGTGCATCTGCATGTGTGGTATGTGTGTATTTGTGTGTGTGTGTGTGTGTGTGTATACAGGAAAGCTGAGGAGTAGCTAAGACTTTGCCCGAGTATTGTTTCCCTCTTTCACCATTTTTATTTATCATTCACTAAAGATTCCACAAAGTGAAAGGAGAATCAGCCCTGGGGCCCCAATGGGTGTCTTGACATCACAATATTCACACTCACTGACAATTAAATTCACAGAAATAAAATAAGGCATGTTCATCGTTGCTTTGGCATAATTAGTGACAAACTTAGAGTCTGCATCTCCATGTTCAGTGGTTTAAAAGCACATAAGAAAAAAAATTACCACCATCACTCTGACATTGGCTAGAGTTTCATTTGACTGGTTGAGAAATCATTGCTTCAATTTGACTATGGCCTTGCAGTGGCGTCATTCGAGACTAACTCTTCAAGAGCTGATAGATACTCAGTTGTGGAAACTGCAGGATCAGTTGTCATTTCAACCACATCCTCGAGAATTGTGCAGCCAGAACCTGGGATGAAAGCAAGCAAATGTGGGCTCTATTGTGGAGGTATGGACCACTTTTTGGATGTACTTGTGACAGTCATTTTCTTAAATCCCAGCAGAGACATACATTCAGAAAGATTATGGTGAATGGTGTTGAGTTCTCAATTCTAGGAGAGTAAACTCAGGATCTGGGCTTCCTTTAAGCCCTAAAACATCTGCCCTCCCCGCCTCCTGCCTTCACAGCCCAGAGAAGCCAAATACTGTGCAACCATGAGAAACAAGGACACTGGAGAAATGAGATGATCTTTACAGGGGTTTGGGGACCAGGAATTCTTCCACAGGGCCCCTGACAGCAAACATTAGCCCACAGCCTGGCCTCCCTGTCTGTCCTCACCTGCATAGCAGTAAAGGGAAAGGGCCACCAGCAAGAGGACCATCACCAGCTTCATGGTGGAGGCAGCTGTTGTTGGCTGGTCTCTGACGTGGCAGGGATGAAGGAACTCACTCTGGAGGGGAGTGCCCAGAACTCCTCCTTCCGGTCCCCACCTTAACCCCTCCCCAAAATAGGGGAATGTGTCACAGGATAAACTTGGCATTGGACTAGGAAATGACAGCGAGAATCAGCCAGAACCCAGCCAGTCTGTGCTCTGTTTGTAGAAACCAAGGAGGGAGAGCTTTTTGGATCCCAAACTATTTCGGAACTGCAATAATGATACATGATTTAGCTGAAATTAATGCAAAAGTGGTTTCTAAATAATAAAGCAAATTGCTTCATTGTGAGCCTATTGCCATCCTTATGGTTTTTGTTATTCTTGTGGTTGTCATTACATCCTGTTCCTCCTCTTCTTTCTCTTCTTCTTCAAGGTACAAAAAGCTTCATATCCTGCTGGTTTTCTGAACACCTGGGCTCAGTGCAATACCACATATGTCCTCCAGGAGGCAGACGTCCCTCACCCATGGACACTTGTCCACTCAGGTGCTTGAAGTTTGGTTAATACTAATGTCTCATCATATCTGAAGGTTGTTTTGACAAAGAATATCTGATTTAGTTAACTCAATGTAATGAATTAATTCTCTTATAAATCTATGAATTAATTTTCTTTTAAGTCTTGTTAGGTTTTTCTTCCATTGATTGAAAGGATGACATGAAGTAGAACAACTGATTGATTAGGGGAGGCGGTGCTGCATGGTGGAATGATGATGAGATCAAGGCTCACGCAGGTGTGGGTTTGAATCTTGGATCCCACACCTTATCATGACGTGTCCTTGAGCAAGTTAAAGTGCTGGTCATCCCGAGCTTCCTTTTCCTCATTTGTAAAATGGGCATAAATGATACTATGCATAATTTTGGAAAGATGGCAGACACGCTGTGCAAGGAGTCTATCACAGGGCTTAAGACAGGGTAATCGTGAATAAATGGTAGGATTTCTCCATCCATCCATCCATTCACTCTTCCATTGTTCAACAATAATGATAAGCTTCTCCTATGATGGGGCCCTGTGCTCTGTGCCACAGATTCAGTTGTAGGAACACGTCAGAGGAGGATCTTGCTCTGTGGAGCTCAGCTCTTAGCAGGGAGGCAACGAGCAAGCCTATAACTGAATGAGTGATATCAGACAGTTACTGTGTAAAGAACAACAACACAGCTACCAGGGGCAGCATCCTGCACAGAGGTCCAGGCAAAGTTATAGGAGGAGAGACCTTTAGGTTTGGATGAGTGGACTGTGATGTCCGGGAAAGACCTGGGGAATAGTATTCTAGGGACTGGGAACAACAACTACAGAGGCCTGAGAGCAGATGGTACTCAGCAAGGTACAGAAAGTGTGTCTCTTGGTGTCAAGAGAGGGACAGGACAGCCTCATGCACAGAAAAGCCACATCAGTTTAAGCAGGGATGATGTGACGGTTATAGAAACTAGAAAAACAAACTTGGCTTAGGTTAAAAAAATGAGCCAGCCCTGATGGCCTAACGGTTAAAATTTGGCATGTTCCACTTCAGCAACCTGAGTTCAGTTCCCTGTCCTGGAATCACACCGCTCATCTGTCAGTAGCCATGCTGTGGGGGTGGCTCACCTAGAAGAAATAGAAGGACTTACAACTATGATATGAAACCATGCACTGGGGCTTTGGGGATGAAAAATAAAATAAGAAAAAAGAGGAAAATTGGCAACAGATATTAGCTCAGAGTAAATATTTCCCTGCCAAAAAGAAAAGAAATGAATGAGAAAGCCAGAGAGATGAGTCATTGGTTAATTACCTCTGAATGCATTATTTGCTGTCTGGATTATTTGAGACTCACTTCATTCCATCATTCACTGGAGCATAAGTTGCCAAGAATGATACTGATTTCAGAAAATGCTAGAAATAGAGAAGAAGTTGATGTTCTCATATGAGAACTTTCTCCAGTTGACTGTTGCAGGTGATCTTCATTCCAAAGGCAACTGAAGGACTTGAGTAATGAAACAGAGGAGTATCTCCTTGGCCAAGACTTAACAGGGACTCTGCCTGATGCCCCAGTCGTTATGGACCTGCCCTGTCACCTGCTGGGACACTGGACCCTTCAGAGGTTTCTTACTCAGTAAAAAAGAAATCCCACATCAAGTACCTCTTGTCCACGATGAAGTGTGTTTTCTCTCCCTCCATGTTTTCTCCATACAACTGATGATGATCATTCTCAGGTGAATCAAATAGTAACTCAGCTCACAAAGACTCATGTGCAAGTCAGCATTTACAAGGAGAAATAGAAGAATCCAAAGGTCAGAATGCTTGTGTTACTGGCCTGATATTTTCTGTTCCCAAAAAGGACTTTGACTCAGGTCCTTACCTTAAGGTGAGAAACTAGAAGAGTGAAGTAGCCTTTAATTTTGGTGTTTGTGTGACATTTATTGATCACCTACTATGGCAAGTTATGGTGTAGAGGTGAATCACTCACAGATTTTACCCAGAATTCCTTGTGTCTAGTGGTAGATAAAGCAAGTGGTAAGAGGGGAATTATATTTGGCCTGTGCTTAGGCTCATACAAGACTGTAGAAATACTCACACTAACATTTTAGTCATTTGAGGCCTTACCATACTTAAGTAATATTATGTTACTTTTTTTTCAGTGACTCATGCATTGGCACAAAAGCCTACAAAAGAGTTATTTTGAAATTGAGATGATCTGTAAGTTTTTTTAAATTGTAAGTTACTGATATGAACCAGTCCCACAGTATTCGAGGTAAGAGATGCCTGTTTCTTTTTCTTCACTCATTCTGTAAGCCTTGTTCTGCCCTCACCTCCAGGACTGTTGGGACATTAACCTCAGGCATGTTCTTGGAAGTGACCATCTTCTTCCTTAAGATCCTGCCAAAGTCTAGACCATGGGTGGACAGGTACTTTCCCAGGACAGAAACTTCAGGAAAGGCTCTGTTTTGAAGACATCTTGGTTGTCAGTGACATGTTCATTGTTCACAGTGTCCAGGCCATTCCCAGACCAGGCATCTCCCTTGCCTTGGGCCCAGCCTGGTGTGGAGATTTCACAGCCGTGTGTCTTTGTATGTTGGGACCAGTCCTAGGATTGTTGTGAGGCCTGAATGAGGTATAACGTGTAAGTCCTCAGAACAGGGCTGGGCACAGAATAGGTGTCATCTACATGTCAGCAGCCAGTGACTAATTTCATAAAAATGAGAAAGGGGATGTGATAAACCTTGAAGGATGACTAGGACCTTTATAGACCACTGAACACTCTGCGACTCTGCTTCTACTTTACTTTCTCTAAAGATCTAGAGATAATTGTGTTCACATCTGAGGTCAAAGTTCTAAGTTGAAAATAAAGCACTGTATTTGATACACACTTAGTTGATATTTTCCTGACTCCCTCTCAAAAGAAATTTATTGAGATATAATTTACATAACACTTCCTCTCAAACATAGTCTGTGTTATGTTGGCCTAGTCATCTTCTCAATATTCAGCACCAATCAATGTTTAGTGCTCTTCAAAATTCAATAAAACGTGAATGGCAAACAATTACATGGCAATTGCTCAATGCAGGACACTGGTGAAAACCTATTTTAATCTTCACATCTACAATCAAATGAGCAGAGTGATGATGAAACTGGTTTTATTGGCTAAACTGGGGTACTTTGGAGGATTGAAGAGGCCACTAAAGAGATGGAGTGCTGGGACAGCAACATAAACCAGGATTCTCTTGAGCAACTGAGATGTATGGTCTCCCTCCCCATGAGGGGGGCATATCATTTCTCCCCAGTTGCAGACAATGAGACAAGAGATGTCAAGTAACTTGACCAAGGGGACACATCTAGTGGATGGCGGAGTCTGAATAAGGAGCCAGGTGTTCTCATTCAAGAGACAGCTCCCAACCCTATTGATATGTTAGTTTGAGCCTATGGACCTTCACTTTATGGCTCAGATGGATCCTTGTGACCCTGACTCGCACAACTGCTAAGGTAAACTCCAGGTGGGTTTCTGTACAGGACCCACAGTATCTGCTTGAGACCTTTGCTCCCTGTGTACCTCCCTCTCCCACTGTCCTTGCCTTCGTCCCACTGAATTGAGACTCCTTATTCATTCCCAATGCCACAGCAAAGACAGTCCACGTCCTGTGCCCTTTTCTGGCCCCTGAATCTCTCGAGATCTCTCCCCTCCCAGAACCCATGGCCCTCATTGCAGCTTTCTCCTGAGTCCCAGGACCTGTTCCCATGGCCCTTTCCCCCATGTTTATGCTTCTTGAGGGCACGGCCTGTGCACATCTGGTCTTTGTTTGACAATAGTCAACATGTAGCTGCTTACTTTACTGTTCTGTGACTGCCTTTTAGGAAAGATTTTGAATTTTTACAAAGAATTCACTGATTATATTACATGTTGTATTAGTCCATCTATTTAGAAAGAGAAGTTCATTTAAATTTTCATCATTAGTAAAGGAAAGGGTCAAACCCATCACTTGAACCAGATTTCAGTGTGACACTACCTTCTTTCTGTTCCTGGGTGAGGACTTTGCAGTCACAATAGTGAGGGGGCAGGTTAGGAGAGGAGGAAGTTGGAGTCCATGCCATCAGGAACTGGGCCTCCTCAGTCTCTCTGTCCCCCAGAAGTAACCGTTACCTTGATCCAAAGTAACCCGGATCCATCTAATGACTTGGCACAAGGAGCCAGATTTGGAATCAGAGCCAGGATCAGGTGTCATCTCTGGCTCATTCTCCTTGGCTCCTTCACCAAAACCACGAACAGTATGCAACATGACATTTCCAAAAAGCGTATGCTTAAATATATAATCCCCAAACATATATGATAGCCCATATGGTTTGTTAGATATGTGTACCCTTATATTCTCTATTCAGTTGATAATTTTCCCTGCCTTGCATGCCCACATTTTCTTGCTAACTGTAGGCATCCACAGTTGTGATTCTCTGGTCCTTAGCAGCATTACATGGGGTAGAGAGGGACCTGATATAAAGTATTTCCACTGCTAGAGCAGTGATTCTCTTCTGGGGCTGATTTACTCCCTCCTTCCGCTCATCCCTGTTGACATTGTTAATGTCTAGATATGTTTTGTCATGTCTCCAGCGGGTGGGTGGTGTCCTGTTGGCATCAGGTGGGTAGAGACCAGGGATGCTGCTAAACAACCTGCTAGAGAAATGTCTAAAAGCATTTGCCCTTGTGCTGAAAGGTCAGTAGTGTTAGGTAGCCTCACACAGTGGACAGTGAGTGGAGCCGCAGTGCAGACAGATGCCGGCAGGAGTGTGGGCATTTCTACCCTCTCGTGTGTGAGTTCAGGTTCATGACCATGCCTCTGCTCAGACTGCTCCCTACACTTCCTCTGTCCTGTCATGCTCCTCCAGTTTGTCCTTCAGGATCCAACTCAGCCATCACCTCCTCACAAAGTCTTCCTTCCTGGAAAGTGCAAGCTCACAGGGCCTTGCTCTTCTTTGAATTCTATGAGCCTTTAATTTCTACAGCAGATTCTCATTCTCAGCAACATACCTCACCTCTTTCTTCAGTTCTCAGTCTTGTGTCTTGTGATTTAACAAGATAATTAATTCCTTAAGGAAATCCATTAATTCTTTCATGAAAATACATTAGCTTTCTCCTAAGTTTAGTGCAGTGTACATTCCAAGTTGACCTCAGATCATTTACAGCAAATAATCCAGTATTTGCCAAATTTTGCCCCCTGCTGTTTTTGTCCTTTTTCTTCTAACTTGTCCTTTCTTTTCATTTCTGTCTTACAACTTCATATATTTTTCAAAGCATTATTTTAAAATAGTGTTAGAGGTGCATTGTTCAAAAATTAAAATATTGAAAAACATTTCCAGTGAGAATCACTGGAGCCCTGTCCATTCCTGTCCACACCATGTTGTCTCATGCTCGTCTACAAATTCTTCACCGGGCGTCTGGTGTTGACATGTTGTAAGTATTGTGTTTTACATTTCTCTCCTGAGTAATCTATAAAAAACTATGTTATATCCTGTGTTTACTGGATTCCATAATTATCTGTCTTCCTCTACTCCTTCTTTTTGGTAGATCATATCCTCTGACATCATTTAGGGTACAGGTCATTGGAGATAAATCTTTTGAAGAGTTTCACTTCTGAAACACATTCATTTGTCTTCATGCCTAAATGATGGTTGACTGCATTTGCAATTAGATTCGTATACAATTACAGGTTGGGACCTCTGCACTTTTAGTATTACTCCTGTGTCTTCCAGTCTTGTGTTGATTTGATTTTTATTCCCCATCCTTGGACGTGACTTTGTGTTTCTTTCTGAAAGAATGACCATTCTTTAGGATGATGTTCCAAAAAGTCACAAAAATGTGTTTTGATGTGGGGAGTAAGTGGGCTATTCAATTTCATATTCTTCATTTCTAGGGAATTTTCTTGTAATATTTCGTTGGTGGTTTCCTTCCTATCATGATCTCCCTCATTCTGGAATCCTATTATTTGGACATCATGTATTGATGTTTTAACATTATTTTCTTTTCTCTCATATTTCTCTATCATTTTAGCTACATATTCACTACTATTATTCAACTATTTTACTTTGTTTTCCATCTCCTATATTATTTTTTCCAACTGTCATATTTTTAATTTTTCAGAGCTCTTTGTTGTACTACAAATGTTTATTAAGCCAGAAAAAGATAATAGATTTTAATAATCTAGGCTTTTGAAGACCCATGAAGGTGCTTCATGAGAGAAAGGCCTGCCTGGCCCAGAGAACCTGGACCAACCCTCAAGGTGTATGAGTCAATTCAGCACTTTCTTATCTTCCTGTCTCTCCCCTTTTCTTAGGCCCTAACAATGTCAGAAACCATGTGTGGTAGCTGAGAGAAAAAAAGGAGAAGTAAAGGAGAGAAGGAAGGAGAAGTCTTAATTTTGAATCAATGTAGTTTTAATTATTACACAGTCCTGAATATTCTAATTTCTGAATGGAGACATTGACCTTCATGTCATAGGAAATGGACAGCCATTGAAGGTTTGCTTTAAGTGAGCTTACGACAAAACAGAGCTTTGTGTTCAGAATACGGACCTTGCCATTGGGAGTGACATGGCTGCAGGGAGAAGACACTTGAGGAGGAGAGCCCAGATGGAGCGTGATAGGACTCGTCCAGGGGAAGAATTAGAGGCCTCAAGGATAAAGTCAGGACTCTGCATGAGTCAGCCCTTTGTGCTTTTTTAAGCTCAATTTGTGAGTTTGAACCAGACTTTCTAAAAAATTAGTGGTATCTTCAATAAAGAAAAATCTAGAGGCAAATGGAACAGAGTTGACACCAGACATAACTAGACTTTGAGGTGCCAACAGCTGTGGGAGAGCATGTCTAGTGGGGATCGAAATACAGGCCCTGCTCCCATTACAGTCATCTTTCTGCTGTGCTGCAGTGAGCTCGGCCTGTGGAGTCTTTGTGTGTTTGGTAAAATATACGGAACATAAAATTTACCATTTTAACTGCATTTAAGTGCACAATTTAGTGGCTTTATGTACATTCACAATGCTGTCACCACTGTCCGTTTCCAGAAATTTGTCGTCATCCCAAATAGAAAGTCTGTACCCATTACACAATAACCAAAACTCTCTCCTCCCAACCCCAGCCTTTGGAGTCTTGCATTATCCCACCTCACACTCTTGAACAGTGGCTCATGGAGGAAAGTATTCCTGTACGAGACCCTAAGTTTGTCAGTTTTATGAAGTGAAACTAATGAATGACCTGAAATTGCCAAATATGAAAGGCTATAAGTGGTTAAAGAAAGCTTGCAAGGTGACCACTTTGGTGATGCCGGGGAATCTCTGACTCTCATGGAGAGTCTTTTCTTCCTCCCTATTCACCACCCTACCTAGCCACCCTACCCCTCTAATAGGTTGGGGTGTGGAAATGGGGGCTGCATGGGTTCCACTTGCAGAGATACTGATATACGCGGGGCTTGGGCGTCACTTTCGTTTGAAATTTTCCCTGTTTGCTCTAACTTATTAATTTATTCAGTATATAATTGACAACTCTGTAATATTATATATATTATATCGCAGCAAGATAAACTGATAACAGAAGGATGTATATGTCTGTGTGTCTGTGTCTGTGTCTGTGTGTAGGTCTGCGAGTCTGATTGTGCGTCTCTGTGTTTGTCTTTTTGTGTGTGTCTGTGACTGTGTGTTTGTGTGTGTGTGTCTGTGTAAAAATGCGTATCTGTGTGTTTTGTTGAGTGTAAAATGTCTATCTGTGTATAAAGTTTATTTTACACCTTGGGACTCAGCGAGCACCTCACAGAGGATGAGATGTGAAATATCCTACAGATGATAGTAGGCGAATAGTATCCTTCCTGTGCAGGGAAGGATATAGAGGCAAAGGGGACACCACAGGCCTGGTGCAAGGGTGCGACTCAATGTGATTCATAAGCGAGTGGCATACAGATCACCATGGCTGGGCACAGAAGCCTTGGTGAGCAGGGAGATGAGGTAACGGGGGTGCCCGGGGACGGGGTCTTGGAAGTCATAGTGTGCGATGCCAACAGTGGGACCAAATCCTCCAGCAGTCATTCTAATCTGGGTTCTCAGGGTGTTGCAAGAGCTCCATGAATCCTTGTTCCCACCAAGCATAGTATGTAGATTGGATACATAAAGTGTTTCACAAAACAGGGATTAATTTAAATGTACATATTTCCTGATGTGAATAAAAACACATATTTATTGTAAAAGCATTGCTGATAATTGATACTAGTAAATAGTAGTTGCCTTCTATTTTTTCCATCAGAGTTTATATAAATGTACCTACTACTATTTCAGTGTGGGTTGGGAATTAATAATAAGTTCTCTTGCTTAAAACATTTGGAAACACGTGCCCACTAGTAATTCAGGGCTGCAGAAATGAGATCACATTTACGTTTTATTTTAAATGAGTCACTTTGGCATCAATGAGGATGACATTACCACAGGAAGGTATCTCAGGAGAGCGTTTAGGAGACTTTCACAGAGGCTGGGAAGGACTAGGCCTGGCCTGTGATGAGGACTGTGGGAGGGAAAGGAGGGGATGCTCAGACGTGATGCTGTGGCAGTAGAGGGGGCAGAACTTAGTGGACTCAGATGTCAGGAGGGAGATGAACTATAGTAAGCTCGTAAAAACCCCCAAAATATTCACATCCTAACCCATGGAACCGGTAATGTTATTCCTACTTGGAAAAAAAGGACATTGCAGATGCAAAAAAGTTAAGGATTTCAAGATGGGGAGATTATGCCAAATTTTCTGGGGTTCTTTAAATGCAATCTGATATATTCTGTATGAAGGAGGCAGAGGTAGATTAGACACACTGAGAAAAAGAGGAAGTAATGTGGCCTCACAGGGAAGAGGTGAGACTGATGAGGGCACAAGACAAAGGATACCATCAGCCCTCAAAGCTGGAAGCAGCTGTGAGGTTTTCACCTTGACTTTCTGCAGGGAGTGTGGCCCTCCTGACACTATGATCTGGGCAGAATGGTACATATTTTGGATGTCTGTGCACCAAACTTTGAGAAAATAAGCTTATTTGGCTACCATGTGTGGTAGTGTGTTACAGCAGCTACTGGAAACTAACCCAGGGGCTCCATCGTATCCAAATTTTCTGAGTCAAGAACCTCGTTAGGTGGTGGGTCCCTCAGCCAGGATGGGTGAGGCACATAGAAGAGGAGTAGGTCGTGGGCAAACGATGAGTTCAGTTTTACATATTCCTTCAGAAATAACTGTGAAGATCTTGAATGGAGTTGTCCAGATGGCTGCTGGATGCTTATTTCTGGATATCCGGGAGAATTTGAGGGAGGAAGCATTAGCTTGAGGTCTTGGAGAGTGGAATAGACAATAACAAGGAATGTGAGTGAATGTGCAGAGTAAAAGAGAGCTAACTGAAATTGAACCCTGGATATTCACTATAAATTGAGAGGTAGATGAAAACACATTACACTGGACAGTTCATGGGATTGAAATCACAGGGAAGGGAAGAAGACCAAGCAGGTTGCTTGTGATTATGATGAGGCCAAAATACTAGTGATGCTACTGGCAGGGAACCACATGACTAGGCAGAAAGTTAGGCTGCAGGTATCTCTCAATACAAGACCAGTAGCAGGGATGATTTAATTGCTTTTTACACTTCATCATCCTTTTCACTCATGGCTGCATAAATGGGAAATCTGTAAAGTAATGCAGGATGATTTAAGACCAAATATTTTCTCTCATGATCCCTGCATCTCAGGGCCACCATGGGTAGCTGGAAATTCGGTCTCTGAAATTTGCTAGTCACAACACTCAATGGCCACTTCATGACAAAATCCACTCCAACTCAAGGACAGAGACTTTTGGATGATGACAAGACAAATAGAAAAGTCCGGCCAAGTAATATATTGAAGTAAGATGTTGAAACCTTTACATTTTCCAGTGAAGTTCAGGTGATCATTGAAAGACTAGAGGTATGACAATAGAAGATTTGATATATCATTGTAAGCCCACTTCAAATATATTTTTCCCTGAAATAGAAAAAGAAAGAGAGAAAAGGCAGGTCAGTCATGCTGCTCCTGGAGATGACATATTAACACAGACCTTTGTTCGCGCTAAGATATCAATGAAATTTCAACCAACAAAAGGCAGATGGAAGATAAGCAGGACCCAAGTGTGTGATAAACTAAATAGACCCAGATACAATTACAACCAGCCATGCAAGTGAGGAAAGAACCATTTTCATAGACCAACAAATAAACCCTGAGGTGACCCAAGAGTATAACTCAGGGTTTTATGGAAGGAGGGGCTGAAGGGTTGGGCAGAGCAGCCCAAGATTTCTTTTCTCTGATGTCCTGGGACAGAAGACTCTACTAGTTCACTCCAAAGGGGACACAGGGTTGAGAGATTGGAACAGGAATGGGAGAGGACTTGGGAAGTACTGCTCACAGGAGATTCCCAGCCTCAGGATGCGGAAATTCAACCTGACGGCACATGTGCTTCTCAGCACGAAGATTCAGGTTCTATGGGCATTTGAAGCTGAACCTCATGACCTAAATCCAGTGGTAGATGGGCTGAGAGGTGCCTTTAAATATCTAATTTCTTGATAAAGGCGTAATTTAAGTGTTTCACCTTCACATGTGGCTGCAGGAGATGTAACAAGGAGTGTGTCTGCCCACTGGCAATGATAAGGAGGAGAGTCATAGGAGAGGAGTGGAAAAGTGGATGGTGCTACAAGGAGTGGGCCTCAGCTCTGCAGAAGTGGGCAGAAAATACAGCTAGTCCCAACGCCATCCTGACAGAGGGTGGAGCCTATTTGGCCCCCAACCTGTCTCCCTATTCAACATTCCCAACAATCCCACTGAGATTCCTTAGGGACTGGGTGAGGGAACTCGCCCTCAGGAAAGCTCCCAGGCAGGGAGGCAGCAGTGCTTTGGCCCTTCAACATCACTGTGTGGGGCCCCAAGTGTCCTCCTCCTCTGGACGCTACGGGGAACCTGGTTCCCAAAGAGGTGACCTGAGAAGGAAGAACATGCCCGGATAATCTGTAAAGCCTTAGTATAGTTCAGCAGGTGTGCTATTATCATCCACCCTGTGGCCACAGGTCATCCTATCAGAGGCGAACAGTGAGGCTGTTGTCTCCACCTCCTGTGTCCCCAAAAGCAGCACCCTGACCTCCTTCCTGGCAGTTGACCTGAGCAGAAGCCTCTGTGTACAAAGAAGGAAGAATTACCAATGCTTTTGAAACCAACAGTCTGTTCCCAAAAGATTTATTATCCATGCATCTTTTCACTTGCATCTCTTCTTTCTAAGTTTCTGGAGGTGTGGAAAACCTCTGAAGTCGTACCTTGTAGACAGGTTCATTAAGGAACAAGAAGGATATGAAATCAGTAAGAATGAATGGACAGACCTGCATTGGCTGGAGCAGAAGAAAAGGAAATGCAACTGATGTGAGGAAAGTTGATTTTTCCTAGGGCTCTGATGTAAGAACTAGACAGGAAACCCAGGCATTTTATATTCCCATCTCATCACATGCTGATGACAGTGTGAGACCCTCAGGATCACGATTTCTTCCAGGTCACACTGCAAGTGGCAGAGCCATGACTGGACACCAGGGATCCTCATGCTTGGTTCAGTTTCTCCCTTTTGTAAAGTACACCCACTACATTCCAAGACTCTCTTGGATTGCTGAAACTCACGTTTCCTAGATTTAAAAAATTAAGTTTTGCCTGCGAAAAAGAGTGACACGTTATTTTGTCTTGGCTATTGGGGAGGAGGAGATTTTAGTCAACAATTTTTCAAGTGAATGGTAGTCAGATTATACAAGATTTGGGAAGGGAGAAGAAATCTGGAGAAGATTAAGTAAACTATTTATATGTTGAAAGATGCTATTTTGAGACTAAATTACAGAATGGGGGGTCGGGCCAGTGGCATAGTAGTTAAGATCGTGTGCTCTGCTTGAGAACCCGAGTGTTTGCAGGTTTGCATCCTGGGTGTGGACCTAGCACTGCTCCTCAAGCCACGCTGTGGTGGAATCCCACAAGAAACAGAAGAAGATTTGCACAGATGTTAGCTCAGTGACAAACGTCCTCACACACACACACAGAAGTAGGCTTATGTCATTGTTTGCAGACATAGCTTAAAAGCTGAAAAAAATAAACCTAATCAGTTTGAACACATTTAAAGGTTACACACAAAGTTATGATTGGCTCTGTTATTCTGTAGTGTTGTAAAGAATTTCTCAGAGAGGGTGAGAGGTGGGAAGTTTGGCTCATTCCTGACCTCACTGGAATTGTGCCGAGACTTGAATTAACCACTTTTACTGGTCTGGATTCTCCATTCCCCCAAGTCTTTGCAATGCCCCTGCAGCCCAGGATCTGCTACATCAGGCTCTGATCTCAACCCTGGTCAGATGTCACACTATGCAGAGAATTTGGAGAGGGTAAATCAGAGGCCACGTGAGGAAAGAGGACGCAGTTTAGAAAGTTAGATGAAAGAGAAACATTCAACATCTTGGGTGAATATAGACGGTATGAAGACTTGCAAAAGTATTGTTGAATGAATGGCTAGAATTAACCTAGACTAATAGAAACCGTAGCCCTAATGATTTTACTAGTTCTACTACAACCCCTGGCAGTAATCCTAGAAAACTAGTAGTACGTCTAGACATGTCGAGTGCTGCTGATTCAGAGCCCATTTGAAGATTTATTACTCAGAGATTTAGAGAACACTGACTCTTCCTGAACTGAGAGCTCTCCTAAAACTCTTCCAGACGTAAAGTTATTACATGTGTGAATATACGAGTTAAAAAGCTGTGCACTCAACTGACACCTAAAAAATCTGGAAGGAGGACATCTGAAAACTGATGTTTGCTTGATACCTAGAGGTGGACTCCTGACACAATTAATCCACTGCATTGTCATAGCTACTCTTGGTGATAGCTCTAAAAGCAATGACAAGAGGTCACTTGGAGAGATTAAGCATTTTGTTCAAGGTCGAAGCGCTGGCAAGTGGCAGAGCCATGATTCACATCCAAATCTTATGTCATCCTGCTTCTGAAACAGAGACCACAGGCAAGGAGTGAGGCTTCAAGTGGAAAACTCTTAAAACTTGCCGGTAGTGGTTTTCTGTACAAGTTCCAGAGTATTGGGATTTAATAAAATGAGCCCTGGGATTTTTGGATACTAGTTCACAAGTAAAGGAAAAAGTTTGGATTTTAATTTGTTCCCACTCCAGTTAAGTTCACCTGATTCAGAGGTCATTTACCAGGGCTAGTGCTGGACCTATTAGAAATGATACTCATCCTTGCAGCAGCAAGGGTCAGAGTGACCAGCAGGACAGACAGGGACTCCTTCATGGTTTATTTTCCTTTGAGTTTTCAGTTATAACATGCAAGAACAATTAGGAGCTGGACTCAGGAGCCTGGGGAGCCCAGCCATATTTGTACCTAGACAGGCTCACTGGTCCTGCCCACATAGCACATGGTAGGTCCTGAGGTCTGACTTCCAGCCCTCCCTTCCTCACTCAGGGCTGATGCCACCTGTCGGTGTCACAGTCTCCAATGACTTAGTCAAAGTTCCGATTTATAGACATTGCTGGCACCATGCACCCTCCTTTGTAGCAATTACTGAGACTGTAGCTTTACAAACGTATAACCAGTAACTGATGGGAGCCCCCCTCGAATTTAGCTCCTTGATGGCAGGACAGTGTCCTATTTTGCTCATCTTTACTTAGCACAGGGCCTGGCCCAGAGAGGAAGATAAGCAAATATTCCTTGAATAAATGAATAAATGTGAATTAACACATCACTAACTTGGTTAGGCTGTATCTTTAGTGTAAAATGATGCCTGCTGTGCCACGTTTGTTTTGGGGCAGATGAGGAAGAAAGGTTAGTAGCATAGGGACAATTATGGAAGAAATAAGTCGTTTTCAGGATCCTAAGAGAAAACAGTTTGAAGAGGAAGACTACCTCTCCAACTACTCATTTCCTACTCTAATCTACTGTTTCTAAAGGAACAAAGAGATTTCAAATCAAATCAAGCTCTAAGTTGACTAAAAGAAGCTCCTCTTTAGTTTACTTGTCAATTAGGACGATCTCACTTTCTGAGGCATCAGGGTCCCAGCAGTAGAGAAGCCCACAGGGGCTCATCCTCTGCTTCTCCCAACCATAAGCAGAGTGCTCTCTGGCAATGCAGAGGGAGATGAGGACCATTCTGATTACAGGCATTAGGAAGTGAAGGTAGGTATAGAAAGGAGCATATAGAATTTGGACATAGAGAAATGTTTGGAGGAGGGATGCTGAGGGAACAGCATGAAGGGAGACAAGACAGCATAAACCACATGGATTGTTGAGGGAACATCAGAAACCCAGGTTACCCTGAAAGACACAGTAGTAAATGGGAGAATAGGGAAGGCTTTATGACTGGAGAGACAGGATGGTGCAAATCAAGGAGATCTGCTTTGCTCTGTGGACAATGGTGGCAGAATGAATAGGTGAGGTGAGAAACATCTAGATTTTTTGCCCCGGTGCTTTCTTGCTGTGTTTCAGATCTCAAGTCAAAATCACACGAGTTTTTCACACCCATTGTAACGGCTACTATCCAAAGAAAAGAAAAGAAAAGAAAAGAAAAGAACAAGTTTTGGCAAAGATGTGGAGAAATAGGAATACTTGTGCATTTCTGGTGGGAAAGAAAAATGGTGCAGCTGCTAAGGAAAGGAGTCTGAAGGTCCCTCAAAAAATTAAAAATAGAATTATGATATGGTCAATCAAGTTTACCTCTGAGTATATATGCAAAAGAATTGAAAGCAGGGTCTCAAACACATATTTGCATTTCCATGCTCATAGCAGCCTCATTTACAATAACCAAGAAGTAGAAGCAACCCAAGCATCCATGGACAGACGAATGGACAAAGAAAATGTGATACGACAATAAAAGGGAGTATTATGCATATTCAGCTTATAAAGTAAGGAAATTCTGTCACGTGCTACATTTATGGATGAAGCTTGGGGACAATATACTAAGTGGAATAAGGCAGTCACAAAAAGACAAATGCTGCATGATTCCCTTTGTGTGAAGTACCCAGTGTAGTCAAATTCACAGAAACAGGGAGTAGAACGGTGGTTGCCAGAGACCCGGGAGTGGGAGAATAAAATGTTCAATAAAAATCGAGTCATCAAAATAACAGTACGCTGATTATATCTGGAAACATACTATTTTTACTCTCCATGCAGGTTCTTTGGGTTGCAAGACTTTCTGTAACTAATAATAATAATGATAATAAAAAGAGTAGCAATAATTTTTTATTGCTAATGATAGCCAGACAATGTGGAAAAACAATTTATCATATTCAACCATTGCTACAAATCTATAAGCTATTATATTTCCCATTTTAACAATTGAGTCAACTAACACCCAGAAAGCAAGAAACTTGCTCAGACGTGCATAGTTTGGAAGCCCGTAGGTCGAGCTCAAGCATTGATGGTATGTGTCTGTAAAGAAGCAAAGTGGTACATTCATTTGGGATGCCTGGTAGTGGTGACATGTGAGATGGAATTGAGGTGGATGACGGTTAGATTCTATCTCGGCTGCTTGCATCTCAGTTTCTGACTCAATTGAATTCTTCTAGTTGATGCTTCCTCATCCTAGATCCTTCTTCTGCCTCAGTTCAACCCCTTTTATTCCTTTTCACTTTTAAAACAGATCATTTATGACAATACCAAATACCGGTGAGGATGAGGAAGAATAGAAACCCTCACTCATTGCTGGTGGGAATGCAGAATGGTACAGTTATCTTGGAAGACAGTTTTGTGGTTTCTTACAGAACTAAACATGCTCTTCCCATACAATCCAGCAATTGAGCTCCTTGGTATTTACCAAAGGCAGTTGAAACTGTTGTCCACACAAAAACCTGCACATGATGTTTACAGCAACTTTATTCATAATTGCCAAAACTTGGAAGAAATCAAGACCTTCTACAATAGGAGACGGGATAAAGAAACTGTAGTACATTCAGACAACGGAATACAGTCCTAAAATTCGGGGAAATTCAATTTTGAAAAAAATGAACTGTAAGCCATTAAATGACAAGGAGGAAACTTAAATGTATATTACTGAGTGAAAGAAGCGAACTTGAAAAGGTACATACTATATAATTCCAACCATGATATCCTGGAAAGGGCAAAATTATGGAGACAGTCGAAGACGAGTGGTTTCCATGGGTAAGGGAGGAGAGAGGGATGAATAGGCAGAGAAGAGGAATTTCAGGATAGTGATACTATTCTGTATGATACTATAATGCTGGATGCACGTCATTACACATCTGTCAAAGCCCGTAGAATGTACAACCTCAGAGTAAATTCTAACATAACTTGACTGATTGGTAATGGTGCATCAGTATAGGGTCGCCAGTTATAACAAATGTACCATCAGATGTGGGATGTTGACGGTGTGGGATGCTGTGTATGTACGGATATAAGGGGTGTATTGGAACTCTCCGCTTCCATCTTGAAGTTTTCTGTGAACGTAAAACTGCTCTAAAAAAGTTAAGACTATAAAATAAGACAAAGGGAAACATCTTGTTAAAACATTCTCTTCAAACAAGAAAAAGATCAGGTAAACAAGGAATCAGTGAGTTAGTCACCATATACAGATAATTGATCAACTATCAGAGAAATCTAAGATAATCTACAGAAAAAAAATTATTAGAACGGATTTAAGTTCATTATGTGGCTGAATATAAGATCTGCATATAGACCTCAATCACTTTCCTATAAACCTGCTATTACTGTTTCGTTTCGTGACATCACGGAAAACATCATCCATTGGCGATACAAACAACAGCAGCAGCCACGGTACATTGAAATATACATGATCGGAAATATGCAAACCCTTGAGGATAAAATCATGAAACCTTACTCACAGGTAAAGAGGAATCTTAGAAACAGTGCCACACGCTTTGTTCCTGAAGGAAATATTAGGAAATTTAAAGAAGTCAACTATTCTTGAAAGATTCTACAAATTCACTCCAGCCCACAGCAGAATCTTAGCTGGCCAGTCTTACACTTTGTTTTGAGTTCTGAACTGCTGTTTGGATCTTTTAAAATTCGAATGTATTCATTTATTGAGCAGTGGGGAAGAGCCCAACTTTAGGGCCAGACTACCTGGGTTCAGGCTCAGCTCTGGCACTTTCTACTTATAGGGACATCAGCAAGGTGCTGACATCTCAGCCTCAGTTTCTTCATTCGTAAAATAAGGGTGACAATAATAGTGCTTACCCCATAGGATTTGTGTTAGGATACATAAACTAACAAGAAAAATGCTAGGAACAGTGTCTGGCAGCAAATGTCAGCTATTACACTCGTGGAACAAAAGGAAAAAAATATAAGCAGTAAGTCAAATAAAATAAGTTGCATCATTCCAAAAGTCAAATATCCAACTGAATCTAACTGACTCTGCCAATGAGGAATGCTTATTTATCCTAAATGCTAACAGAGTGTGCTTCAGAATTCGGCTCTGTTCCATTGGAATTTCTTTCAGTTAAGAAGAGACCATTACTTTCAATCACTTAATTTATTGTCTTATGGACACCTCTAAGTGACTGTTATTGTGATTTCAAAATCCTAAATACTTAATATTGGAACTCGGTACAGGAGGGTGGTGGGTGGGGACAGATATTATTTATCCCCAAGGCACACAAGGTCTCTGGACTCATGTCCTCCACAGGATGCACTGATCACACGTGTCCTCTTGTGAGGCTGAAATCCCAGGGATTCTCTAGGGCTTAAGTTTCTAATTGATTAACACATACATGCTGGATAGAAACACTTAAGAAGCATCACTTCAGAATCATAATGTCCACATACACTTTTACAGTATGTACCATGCGGTTACACTTGTTCTCATTTTCCCCCTCCCCTCTCATATACATTCTTGTTCCAGTTTAGAAAGACAGAAGGCATATACATCATCCATCAGAACTTACACAGCATTGACTCTACTTGTACAAATATCTAGAGTCAGAAAAATAAATGTAAAGTACTATTTTGTGGTACACAAAATTTTTTCTATAGAAAGTGGATTCTGATTCCTTGCTTTGAATAAAATCCAAGGAGGACCTAATTTAGCTGTGGCTTATAAGTAATTAAAAATATTTTTGACTGATAGATCATAATGTTGTTTTTAGCGCATACCCCAGAGGAATTCGAGAATCATTTGACCTCAATGCCACAGAATCATTTTTTTTCACATTTGCGCATTCAAGCGACTAGTATTTTCAGAGTTTACATCTATAGAGATGAAAAACATTATTCGAACTGCCTAATTTTTTCAGTAAATGATATTGTCCATGGATATATAAAATCTGAAAAAGTTCTCATTCTGGTCATTAAGAGAGATTTCCAATAACATTTTACTTCATATATTCAAGAAATACCAAAAATTGAAATACATACATCTGTTCTGTATCCAGAGCTGTAAGCATCTCTGCTGGTACCCAGATCACTGATGTACCTCATCTTACAAACTCATCTAAGCCATTTCTGTACTTCTTTGCTTGCCATCGTGCACTTTTGAGCCTACTCACTTTATGCCCTGAGGTTCCTCAGGGAAATGTGTGAGCTGATGGAGCCGCTCCTTACTATTCCCAAAGACTTCCTGCCTTGACTCCTAATCTGTACTCAGATTTCTTGCTACAAGCTCTGAGCTGCAGAGGAAGGGCCATGACATGGAAAAGGCCATTGGGCATCAGAGATTATTTCCTTCCCCTTGTTCACCAATTTTTGCGATGAGGTGATGGTCTTGTGATGTCTAAATCTTTTTTCTGGGTTGTTTCCTAGGAAAAAGAAGGTAGAAAAACATCAGAAATTTTTGGCTTGCTCCTGAGTTTTCCATAACAATTTCTCACTGCGTGTCCCTGCCCTAATTGTGCATTTCACAATGCTGGAAATCCAGTCCAGGTGCCATTTCAGACACAACCCGGAGTTTGAGGACACTTCATCCAACAACACATTGACTTCATACACCATCACCCAGCAATGAGGACTCCCATGACCCACCTGTACCATATACCCTCCCTGGATGTCCTCCCCTTACTTCTTGGGAAGGCAGAAGTTTGTTCATCACAATACACTTTGCCTCAGTAATACAATCTTTAACTTTGTATTTGAAAGTAACTTAAACTTACAGAAGAGCTGCAATGATATGTACACAAGAAGAACATACATACACATTTACCCAGATCCACCTATTATTGACTTGTTACTCCATTTGCTCCAGTATGTGGTCCCCTGGGTGGGATTCTATTACAAAAAGACCAAGACCAAGGACCTCAACTTATAAGACAAATTTTCCAACAGACATGCCAAGTTGTAAACATCAAATTACAACCATATATCACATCCCAATCCCAGGGCTCTGGCAAAGTCATACACAAATCTAGTGGCAAATAAGGGACTAAATAAATTACAAGGAAGATGCCTCAAGTGGTTGAAAGCCCTCTCAATGACGTAATGAACATCAGGCTGCATTGAGATGACTGTGGAGCACTCACATATGAAATTGTCATGGGTCCATGAGATTTCTAGGATTCTTCAGTGGTTTCTTCCACCATTAGAAGACACCTGAACACCAAGGATTCTCCCCCAACCCAAACTCCTTTTCATAAGGAGTAAGGCTATCACACTAAGGTAAAGCACTGTTCTAATACCTCTTTCTACCTGAGGAGCTGATCTTACATAAAGGGATTCCAGAGGGAGATCTGCCTTTCAGCAATGAAGCCAGGTCATAAGAACTCTTCTTGACCCCACAGTCAGTAAGGTGAGCTGGACCATTCTTCAGGTACATGCATCTCATTATAAATCAGCTCCACGTGTGAACAAGGCACTTGAGGACAGTAAGTCACAACCACATCAGAGGTACCACCCAAACAGGGGGAATGTGATTCTTCTGCTGACACAGGTGTCATTTAGGACAATGAAGACAGGCACATTTTCTCCCAGAGAAGAAAGTGTTACACTGTGACATCCAGAACAGGTTGAATGAAACTGTTTATGAATTCTGGAAGAGCTGTATGGAGAAAGTGGCCAAATAACCTCAGGACTTGTGAGGAAACTGATGAACTGATACTCGCTGTGGGATCCCCAAGACTATTTACTTTGCTTAACTTTATACTCTGCTCGCCAGAAAGACCTTTCTCCTTGAACGGTCTTTTCTGGTGATGTGGACAATGAAAGCTTTCTGTTTCTTGTGGTTATAGCCCTCATTTATCTCCATTACCATCTAAATTCATGTACACACAGGTTTATCATCTCCCCCCAAATCTTGCTCAATGTACGTCCGATTCTCATTAGGAGTAAGGCACAAGAACTTATAGGAATTTTTCTTATCCCAGCGCTACCTAGTACATGAGTATTGACCAATAAAGTGTAGGTTTTGGTTAGTCGATACATTTATTATGCTGTTGAAATCTTGTTTATCATGTTGTACGCAACAAACTTGCCAGGCACTGTCTTTTCTATAGGCCAGACAAATGTTCTCCATTGGGGTGAAAATAAAAGCAAAACTCTGTAGATTATATCACTGTGTGCTAGACAGGGGCTGTATTTTACTAGTTGCAGCTTTACTTTCTACGATTCATCTCTTTATTGCTAAAACTGAAGGCCTGCAGGTTACACTTCCGAGACTCTCTTGCCAGCTGCCCTCTTGTTAGATTCTCCAGTGGAAGTTGGGTTCTCCCAACTGATGGGAGATTGGAAGGTGGGAAGAGTCATATTTTCTCAGCTTTTGATGTCACCTCAGTGGTGGTTGAAGAAGCAGTGTCTATAGTAACCAGAGAAGCCCACTAATGGCTGTGCTTAATGAATTATGGGAGCGCGGAAAATGATCACCTAACTAGGGGGCATTCAGGGAGGCAGCTTGGAGGATATGACTTGAAGAAAAAGAAAGCATCTATGCTGGAGCAACAGTCAACCTTCAGCAACTTTGCAAAGGGTCAAAACAGAGGAAGATCTGACCTCAGTGCATGCTGGGAACTGAGCCACATGGACTTCTGAGGAAGGGAGTGAAACTGCAAGCCAGGTGAACTTAGGTTGGCAGCAGCTCATTGCAGGTGCTCTGGACCAGTACTGTCCACCCCAGTGCCTGGGTTTCTTAAACCCACATGTAGAAATCCTCTCTGGAAGTTGCCTCAGACTGTCTTTGGGGACTTCTTATTCCTTTCCCCTTTTGTCTCCCCTGGAAAGGAAGAGCAGGGATCAAAGTCCCAGGTTTATTGAACCTCTAGGAACAACGAGTAGTAAGGGAGAGAGATGAACCATCCTCAGTTAGAGAATGTAACGGTCCAATTTCTCCCAGCATAATTGAGTCTAAAAATTGATTCTATTCATTCACTACTGATTGAGCACAAAATCTGTGCTTGCTCAGGCAACAAGGAAAGAGGTGAAAATACCAAGGTCTTCCTCTCAAGATGTGCAGAGTGGAGATGATTTAAAGAAGCAAAAACAGAGGAACATGTTAAAGTTACATCCACTTTAGTGACACGGCAGAGATTTAAACCAACACTAGGCCATTTGTTTGGGAGGGAGGGGTCAAAGGGGCTTTTTTATAATGATCTCCCTCTCAGCCAGGCAAACCCACTGGGAATGAGGGTGAATGTTCAATCCATGCTTGGCTGAGGTTCAAATGTGGTGAAGATTTGGGGTGGTTTCTTTAGTCCATTCAAAGTCTCCTAGCACAGCCTTGGAGCATCTCCCATGGACACTGAGGCCTTAGATTGAAGAGTGAAAGCAATCAAAACCTTCAAGCTACTTAAACTCCTAGTTCTCTCAACAGTAAGGAAATTATGAAGGTCTTGGGATCTCTGTGTCAGGATCCATGGGCAGAAACCAATACATATGTCCTATTATTTCAAACCTCGGTTATTGATTTCTAGTTTTATTCCACTGTGATGGGAAAAGACACTCGGCATGATTTTACTTGTCTTAACTTGTTAAGACTTGTTTTTTGACCTAACATATGATCACTCCTGGAAAATGTTCCCTGTGTACTTGAGAAGAAGACATATTCTATTGCTTTTGGGTGGAATATTCCTTAATGTCTAGTAGGTCCATTTGACCTGTCTGTTGTTCAAGTCCACAGATTTTCTATTGATTTTCTGTCTGGATGTTCTATCTATAATTGAGAGTAAAGTATTAAAGTCTCCTACTCTTTTTATATGGCTGTCTATTTCTCCCTTCACTTTTGTCTATTTTTTCATGATGTACGTAGATGCCCTGATGTTGGGTGCATAAAGTATTTATAATTTTTATAACTTCCTGATGAATTGACCGTTTTATCAGTAAATAATGACCTTCTTTGTTTCTTATGACAGTTGTTGACTTAAAGTTTATTTTATCTGAAAGAAGTATTGTCAATCCTGCTTTCTTTTGTTTACTACTGGCATGGAATATCTTTTTCCATCCATTCACTTTCAGCCTATGTGTGTCCTTAAATATAAAATGAGTCTCTCGTGGACTGCCTTTGGTTAGATCTTTCTTTTGTCCATTCAGCCACACTACATCTTTTGATTGGAGAGTTTAACCCATTAAGAGTCAAAAGAAACTACTGATATTGAAGAGCTTACTATTTCTATTATGTTCATTGTTTTCTCTCTGATTTTCACGGTGTTGTCTACCTTTACCTCTCTTGTGATTTTTCCTTGTGATTCGTGGATCTCTTTTAGTAACCTGCTCTGATGCCTGTTTCTTTTTCTTTTTTGAATTTGTCGTAGGTATTTTCTTTGTGGTTACCATGAGGCTTACGAAAAGTATATTATAGTTATGAGTCTATTAAACCCCAAAAGAACTTAACTTCAATTGCATACCTAAACTCTTCACTTTTCCTTCTACCTCCTCACACTTTATATTATAGACATTACACTTAACCTCTTTTTATATTGTGTATCCCTTAACATACTTTCGTACTTATACTTATTTTTAATACCTTTGTCTTCTAAATTTTACACTAGAATGAAAGGCGATTTAAACACAACCATTACCATATTACAATATTCTGTATTTGTGTATAAATTTGCCTTTACCCATGGCTTTTATACTTTCACATGCTTTTATGATGCTATTTAGCATCTTTTTGTTTCCATGAAAAATTCTGTTTTGCATTATTTGTAAGGTAGATTGAGTGGTGATAAAATCCCTCAGCTTTTGTTTGCCCTGGAGAGTCTTTATCTATCCTTCATGTCTTGTAAAGATTTTAAATTTTATTCTAGGAACAATGTAGAAGAACCAAATAATTCGAAGATAGGGCTTGAAAAGAGTTGTCCTCCAGTACATATTGGTATTAAGTTTTTGTTTTTAAATTGGCAGTTCATCTTGTGTAGTTTTATATCCTCAGCTGTATGATCATTAAGATGTATTTACTCTTTCATCCTTTGGCTGTTGAAATTACATGTTCACAGCAATAAGATTGGTCATCCATGTTGTTACTAATTTTCTTACGCTATTTTCTAAAAAAGTAGAATTGTTGAATCCTTCCCTTCATTTTTCTAGGGATAGTTTTGATGGGCATGGTATCCTAGGTTGGCTGTATTTTCTCTCAGCACTTTGAATATCATACCTCATTCTCCTGGTCAACAAGGTTTCTGCTGTAACAGTCACTGTTAGTATTATGGGACTTCCTTGTATGTGATGAGTTTCTTTTCAACTGCTAGTTTCAAAATTCTCTTTATTATTACTTTGAAAATTTGATCACCATGTCTCAGTGTACATTTCTTCAGTTCATCCTAATAGGCTTTTTCTAGCTTCATGGATCTGGATTTCCATTTCCTTCACAGATTCGTGATGACAACACTTAACCACTTGGCCACTGGGCCAGCCCATCATGAATTCTTAATAAATAATGCTGTGTTTGTGTGTATGTCTGTGTCTGTTTGTGTAATAGGGGAGAACCTCTAAAGTGTAGGTCCAAGGAAAGGACCCTTTTTCCTGGGTCTTATGGTGTCAAGGGCCCTGAGGTATTTTGCAGAGGGAGGAGGGGAGGGCCTCATTGTAACTTCTGTGAATCTTAGGTACTTTTAGACACTTCTCCACAGAAACATTAAATATTACATCTTACCACTACATAGGTATAAAGATGAATATATCCACACTCGTTCATTATTACCATGGTCGCTTTTCTGGGGGAGAGATTATCCCTGAGCTAACATCCACCACCAGTACTCCTCTGTTTTTCTGAGGAGAATTGGCCCTGGGCTAAGATCTGTGCCCATCTTCCTCTATTTGTGTGTGTGTGTGTGTGTGTGAGACACCTGTCACACAGTGTGGCTTGATGAGTGGTGCAAAGGTCCATACCCAGGATCTGAACCAGCGAACCCTGGGCAGCTGAAGCAGAGCAGGTGAACTTAACTGCTGTGCCACCAGGCTGGCCCCTACTATAGTCACTTTAGGTGAATATTTTTAAAGAAATTGTAACATTTATGTGGAACCATAAATACATTGTGTACCTAATGCCCTGCATGTGTTATCCTGGTGGAAGAGCCAGCCCTGGTGTGAGCTGAATTGTCCTGAGAAAGGGTCAAGGGTCTTCTTGGGTGAGAGGACAGCCCAGGAAGGAAGAGGGACCTGCTGAGGTGTGATCAGAAAGGGTGGCACTAACTTATCCCCAGTGACAGGAGTGTGGGCACTGATAAAGAAAGGAGAGCTCAGGTTCAATGAAAACTGGCTTGCTTTGCTTTGTTCCTACAGAACACACACATTTCCCTCAACCTTCACTGCTTTGCAGGGCATTGTGGGAATGAGCAAATGGACCACATTGCCACTTGCAGGGACAGGACTAGGGGGTGTCACACACTTTAAGGGGTAACAAAAATTTCAGTAATTAGGGTAAATAATATTTTAATAAAATATTTTTAAAAATCAACATTAATGCCATATATCAATTGTAAAATCGAGACAGGATCCACCCCTGTTTTGCACGAGTCACCTTCCTGGCTGGCTCTATTACTGGCCTTGCACACTTGGGTCAGGGACAGAGAGAGCTGAGAGAAGAGCCTCACCATGGAGCACAGGGCTCAGCATGGAGATGAAGCCTGCAGTGGATCAGGAAACTGAGCAGGACCCAACCAGTAGAACCTCTGTGTCTGAGGGTGTCAGAGACAGTGCTGGGGGAGACGGGGTGATTAGGGAGGAAAGTCACTTTTCCAGAGAGAAGGTCAAGGTTGGGCTACACATTGGAAGGAACAAAGGCTTCTCAGATTCTTCAATCCCTCATCCATGAGATCTTAATGAAGAATTATGCGTGTGAATGTGTGCATGTGCACACAAGCAGACACCTGTGTGATCGCTGAGGCTTTCTAAACTCTCAACTTTAATCAAATAACAAAAAAGAACTTTAGGGCTGCAGATACTTTATTGAAATGAAAATGTAAATGAGGTTTCAACAATTGTCCAGCAATTTGCAGAGCAAAGACATAAAAGAAAGAAAAGCTGTGGTTTTTAGCAATCGGCAGTGGGTTTCTGACCATTCTATGTAGTTCTCTGAGCCAGTTCTTGTGGAAAGTTAAAACGCAGCACACCAAACACTTTCAAATATTGCTTGCTGGAAAACAGAAACAGAGACATCGCTTAGACTTTCAATTCTCTCTTACGAAGTAAAATCTTGAAAAACAAACTCTTCTCATTGTTTTCCTGGGTTTGTCCACATACATTGGACATCCAAGAAAGTTAGTGCTGGTAGTAAAATCAGAATTGCCTTGTTTTCATTCTATTGTTCAGGGGACAGTTATTGATGCTAAAGTGGTGCTCGGGTTTCCATATCTGTTCCTCACCAGGAACCCCGTTTAATAATTTTTCCATGTTTCTTGTTCTTTGAAATAACTTATCCAATATATATACCGTGTGTATTGTCAGTTTCCGACATAGAAGTGTGGAATCTCAGCTCAAATCCAAGGAAATGTAAAAATTTTGAGTTCCTGTGTTGCCTGACGTGTCAGAAATATAGAGAACAGTCTGATGCCTCCACCATTACCTTTGTGGTCTACAGAATATTGGAAATGCGCATTCTGAGTGATTAGTCTAGTCCAGGTTTTTAAAGAAAAATCTATCATATCCCTTTATTGCAGGGGTTGTTCATTTAAAAAAAAATTAATTAAGGTAGATAGACATAACATAAAGTTGACCATTTTCACCGTTTTCAATACACACTTTAATAGTGTTACGTGTACTGACTTTGCATTCCAGCCAGTTTCCAGAACACTTTCAACTTGGTAAAGTGAAACTTTGTACCTGTTAAACAACTCCCATTTTCCTCAACACCCAACCCCAGGAAACCACTATTCTACCTTCTGTTTCTATGAGATTGGCTGCTCTAGAAACCTGATACAAGTGGAGTCATGCAATATTTGTCTTTTTGTCACTGGCTTATGTCATTTATCACAACATCCTCAAGTTCATCCATGCTGTACGCTGTGTCAGAATCTCCTTAGTGATGTACACGTTTATCTGTATTCTTTTGGCAATATTCCTACATTGTCTACTCTGGAATGTTTTAAATAATCCTCTAAGATAAAGAATAAATGCTAGGAAAAAGCTAAACAATATCTCCTTATAATTAGAAAGATTTACTCATTGTTATACACTCATTGTTGTTTTCAACAATTCTATCACCCATGGTGGATTCATACCCGTGATCTGCTGTTGTTGTGCAAGGGGTATTTAATTCGTGGTTGAGGGATCCAATCACTTACACTAACAAATTTTGATTCAGTTGAAGTTGTATTTTCCATTCTTTTAATAAGATGAGTGGAAACTTCCTCAAATGGAATTTTCTGGACTCTGTCAAAAAATTCTTAAGATCATGTTATCATTTGCTTCTATGAAGAAGTGGATCTTTTTGTGGATCACTCACATAAGTGAGGGACTTCTTAAGAATCAGATGTTTTTACCTTGATAGAAAACGTGTGTGCATGTGTGTGTGTGGGCTAGAAAGCTGAGGAGTAGGTAAGCCTTTGCCTGAGCATTGTTTCCTTCTTTTGTCTTTCATCATTGGCTAAAGATTCCACAAAGTGAAGAGGAGAATCAGCACTAAGGCCCTGATGGCTGTCTTGATGTCACAGTATGCACACTCACCAAGAATTAAATTCACTGAAATAAAACAAGGCATGTTCATTGCTGCTTTGGCATAATTAGTGACAAACTTAGAGTCGGCATTTCCCTGTCTAGCAGTTTAAAAGCACATGAGAAAAAACTGAAATTACCATCATCTGATCAAAATTGGCCAAAGTTTCATTTGACTGGTTGAGATAACATTGCTTCAATTCCATTGCGGCCTTTGCAGTGGCGTTATCTGTTATGAACTCTTGAAAAGCTGCTACATACTCAGCCGGGGACTGTGTAGGATCAATTGTCTGATCAACCAAATCCTCGTAAACACTGCAGCCAGAACCTGGGACAAAAGCATGCAAATTTGGGCTCAAGTGTGGAGGTGTGGACCCATTTTGGGTGTACCTGCAATAGTCATATTCTTAAATCCCAACAGAGACACACATTCAGAAAGATTATGGCAAATAGTGTTGAGTTCTCAGTTCTAGGAGAGTAAACTCAGGATCTGGGGCTTCCTTTAAGCCCTAAAACATCTGCCCTTCCCACTTCCTGCCTTCACAGCCCAGAGAAGCCAAACACTGTGCAACCATGAGAAGCGAGGACATTGGAGAAATGAGATGCTCTTTACAGGGGTTTGGGGACCAGGAATTCTTCCACAGGGGCCCTGGCAACAACCTTTAGCCCAAGGCCTGCCCTCCCTGTCAGTCCTCACCTGCATAGCAGTAAAGCGGGAAGGCCGCCAGCATGAGGACCGTCACCAGCTTCATGGTGGAGGCAGCTGTTGTTGGAAGGTCTCTGATGTGGCAGGGATGAAGGGAGTCACTCTGGAAGGGAGCATAAGAACTCCTTCTTTTATTCTCCTGGTCCCCAACTTAACTCCTCCCCTAAATGAGGGAATGAGTCACACGATAAACTTGGCTCTGGACCAGGAAACAACAGGGAGAATCAGCCAGAACCCAGCCAGCCTGTGTTCTGTTGTCAGAAAGAAAGGAGATATAGCCTTTTGGACCCAAACAATTTTGAACCACAAACAATTTTGCAACTGTAGTAATGACACATGACTGAGATGAAACTAACTTAAGTGGGCTTTCTAAATAATAAAATAAATTACACGATTGTGAGCCTGTGTTGTCATCCTGGCATTCTTTATTATTATTGTGGTCATCATTATCTCCTCCTCATCTTCCTCTTCTTCTTTCTCTTCTCTTTCTCCTTCTTCAAGGTACAAAACCTTCATATTCTGTGTATCTGTTCCGGCTGGTTTACCAAACATCTGGGCTCGATGCAATACCACATACCTCCTCCAGGAAGCAGACTTCACTTGCCGATAGACACGTTTTCACTCAGGGGCTTGAAGTTTGGGAAATAGTAACATCTCACCTCTCTGAAGTTTGTTTTTACAAAGAATATCTCAGTTAACTCAATTTCATCAACTCACTCTATTGTAAATCTACGAATTAATTTTCTTTTAGTTTTTGTGAGCTGTTTAGGGTTTTTCTTCCACTGATTCAAAGGATCATGTGAAGAAGTAGAATAACTCATTGCTTGAAAGATGCGGTGCTGAATGGTGGGGTGAGATCGGGGCTCATGCAGGTGTGCGTTTCAGTCTTAGATGCAACACCTAATCACGAAGTTCCTTGGGAAAGTTAAAGTGCTGGTCATTCTGAGCTTCCTTTTCCTTATTTCTAAAATGGGCATAAGTGATACTGTGCCTAGTTTTGTAAGAATGAAGGGCACTCTATGTAGGGAAACTATCACAGAGCTTAAAACAAGGTAATCGGGAATAAACTAGAGATTTCATCCATCTAACCATCCAGCCAGCCAGCCAGCCACCACTCATTGTTCAACAATAACCATGAGCTTCTCCTATGACAGGGTCCTGTGCTACGTACCGTAGATTCAGTTGTAGGAAGACGTTAGAGGAGGACCTTGCTCTGTGGAGCTCACTTCTCACCAGGGAGACAACAAACAAGCCTACAACAGAATGAGTGATATTACACAGAGACTGTGTAAAGATCAACACGACCCCCAGGGGCAGAGTCCTGCACAGAGGTCCAGGCAAAGCTATAGGAAGAGGGACTTTTAAGCTTGGATGAGCGGACAGCGATGTCCAAGGGAAGATCTGGGGAAGAGAGTTCTAGGCAGAGGGAACAGCAAGTACAGAGGTGTGAGAACAGATGGCACTTGGCAAGGTATGAATGTGTTCCTCTTGGTGTCAAGAGAAGGACAGGACAGCCTCATGGGATAGAAAAGCCACACGGGATAGAAAAGCAGAGGTAATATGAAAGTTATTGTAACTAGGGAAACAAAGTGGCTTAGGTTTAAAAAAAAAAAAAACAGAAATGGATGAGGGAGCCAGAGAGATGAGTCAGTAGGTAATTACCTCTGAATGCATTATTTGCTGACTGGATTATTTGAAACTCATATCTTTCCATCATTCAGCGAGAGTGTAAGTTGCCAAGAACAATACTGATTTAGGAAGAGGCTAGAAACAGACTAGTTTATGTCCTCATGACCAGTTGACCATTGCTGGTGATCTTCATTCGAAAGGCAAGTGAAGGACTTGAGTAATGAAATGTGATAATGGTTCCTTCTCCAGGGCTTAATGGGGACTCTGTCTGATGCCCTAGTTGTTATGGACCTGCCATGTCACCTGCTGGGACACTGAACCCTTAAGAGGTTTCTTACTCAGCGAAAAAAAAGAGATCTCACATCATGTACAAGGTGCCCAGGATACAGATGTGTGTTTTCTTTACCTCCATGTTTTCTCCGTACAACTGATGATGATCTTTCTCGGGTGAATCAAATAATAACTCAGCATTTACAGGAGAAATTGAAGAAACCAGAAGGTCAGAATGCTTGAGTTGGTGCCTTGAGTTTCTCACTTCTCAAAAACAACTTTGACTCAGGTCCTTACATTAAGGTCAGAAGCTAGAGGAGTGAAGTAGCCTTCAGTTTTGCTGTTTGTGTGACATTTATTGATTACCTACTAAGACAAACGATGGTGTTGCTATGAACCATTCACAGATTTAACCATGGATACCTGTATCTTGGGGTAAAGTATATGGTAAGAGGGAATTATATTTGTCCTGTCCTCAGGTTCACACAAGACCTGAGATATACTCACACTAACATTTTAGTCATTTGAGGCCTTGCCATACTTAAGATAAGTAATAACATTCAGTGAGAGCCATTTTTCTCAGTGACTCATGCATTGGTACAAAAGCCTGCAAAAGAGTTATTTTGAAATTGAGATGATCTTTCAGATCTTTTAGTTGTAAGTTACTCATCTGAATCAGGCCCACAGTATGTGGGGTAAGAGATGCTTCATTTCTTTCTTTTTGCTCATTCTGTAAACCGTTCTTCACCTCCAGGCTGTTGGAACATTAACCTCAGGCATGTTCTTTGGAGGTGAACCTCTTCTTCCTTAAGAGCTGCCAAAGTCTAGACCATGGATGGAGAAGTACTTTCCCAGGATAGAAACTTCAGGAAAGACTGGTTTGAGGACATCTTGGCTGTCAGTGAGATGTCCATTGTTCGTGGTATCCAGGCCATTCCCAGACCAGGCATCTCTCTTGCCTTGGGCCCTGCCTGGTGTGGAGATTTCACAGCTGTGTCTTTTATAAAATGGGAAAAGTTTGAGGATTGCTGTGAGGCCTAAACGAGTTAAAACATGTAAGTCCTGATCAGGGCTGGGTACAGAGTAGGTGCTATTTCCACGTCAATTTCAAGAGATCAATTTTATATAAATGAGAAAGGTAATATGATAAACCTTGAGGGCTGACTAGGACCTTCATAGACCAGTGAAGACTCTGCTTCCACTTTCCATTCTCTAAAAGACCAGGAGATAATTGTGTTCGGATCTGGGGTTAAAGTCCTAAGCTTGAAAATAAAGCACTGGATTCTTTCTCAAACATATTCTACATACTGTTGGTGTATTAATTTTCTCAGTAACCAACACCAATCCATGGTTAGTTGTTTTCAAAATTGAATAAAACATAAATGGCAAATAATTACACAACACTTTCTTGACATAAGGCACTGGTGAAAACCTTTTTTAATCGTCACAAGAACCATCCAATGAGTGGGGTGATGATAAAATTTATTGGCCAAACTTGGGTACTTTGGAGGGTGAAACAAGTCACTAAGTGGGTGGAATGTCAGGACAGCAACATAAACCAGGATTCTTCTGAGCAAAGTGAGACGTGTTGTCTCCCTCCATGAGGTGGGCACATTATTTCTTCCCAGTGGCAGAGAGCAAGACAAGCGAGGTCAAGTAACTTGACCAAAAGCACACAGCTAGTGAGTGGCAGAGTTTGGATAAGGAGCCGGGTGTTCTGGCTTGAGAGACAGATCTCAACACTATTGATCTCCTGAGTTTGAGCCTTATGGACCTTCTCTTTCTGGCTCAGACGGACCCTTGAGACCTCGATCCCACAACTGCCCAAGGTGATCTCCAGGTTAATTTCTGTGCAGGCCCCACAGTTTCAGCTTGAGGCCTTTGCTCCCTGTGAACTCCCCTCCTCAATACCTTGCCTCAGTTCCACTGAATTGAAACTCCTTATTGAATCCCAATGGCACATCAAAGACAACTGACTTCTTGTTCCCTTTCCTGGCCCCTGAATCTCTGGGAAACTCTCTTCCCAGGATCTCATGGCTCTCAAAGTGCAGCTGTCCCCTGACATCCCAGGACCTGATCCCATGGCCCTTTCCTCCCTGTTCACGCTCCTTGAGGGCATGGCCTGTGCACCTCTGCTCTTTGTGTGACAATAGTCCACATGTAGCTGCTTCATTAATTGTTGTGTAGCAGCATTTCAGGACAGATTTTTAATTTTCAAAAGAATTCTGATTATTACACGTTTTATTATTAGGTCTATTCAGACAGAGAAGCTCATTTAAATTAGACTCATTAGCAACGGCAGGGTATAAAACCAGCACTAAGATTGTACATCAACCTGACGTTGTCTTCTTTCTGTTCTTGGATAAAGACTTTGGAGTCACAAAAGGGAGGACACAGGTGAGGAGAGGAGGAAGTTGGAGCCCCTGCCATCAGGGACTGGGCCACCTCAGTCTCCCTGTTTCCAAGAAGTAACCATTACCTTGATCCAATGTAACCCGGATTCGTCTAACGACTTGGGAGAAGGAGCCGGATTTGCCAGCAGAGCCAGGATCAGGTATTTTCTTTGGCTCATTCACCAAAACCATGAACTTCACACAATGTGACATTCTCAAAAAAGGTGTGGTTAAATATTTCATCCCCAAACATACCTGATAGCTCACATGATTCATTAGATATCTGTACCCTTGTCTTCTCCATTCTGTTAGTAATTTTCCCTCCACTGCATGCCCACATTTTCTTGCTAACGGTAGGCATCCACGGTTGTGAACCTCTGGTCCTTAGGGGTGTTACAAGGGGTGTGTGGAGGACCTCATATAAAGTATTTCCACTGCTTAGCAGTGATTGTCTTCTGGGGCTGACTTACTCCCTATTCTCACTCACTCCTGTGGACACCGGCAGTGTCTAGAGATGTTTGTGTTGTCTCCAGATGGTGAGTGGTGTCCTATTGGCATCAAGTGGGTAGAGACCAGGGATCATGCTAAACAACATGCTAGAGAAATGTCTAAAAGCATTTGGCCTTGTGCTGAAGGATCAGTAGTGCAAGGGAGCCTCACACGGTGGACAGTGAGTGGAGCCCCAGTGCAGACAGATGCCGGCAGGAGTGTGGGCATCTCTACCCTCTAGTGTATGGAGCTCAGCTTCATGGCCATGCCTCTGCCCAGACTGCTCCCTACACTTTCTCTGTTCTGTGATCCTCCTCCAGTTTGTCCTTCAGGATCAAACTCAGACATCACCTCCTCACAAAGTCTTCCTTCCTGGAGAATGCAAGCTCATAAGGGCTTTGTCCTTCCTTGAATTTCCATAGGCCTTTAATTTCTATGATAGAATCTTGTTCCAGTGATATGCCTCATATTTTCTTCAGTTCTTGCTTTTATGTCTTGTCATTTAACAGGATAATTAATTCCTTAAGGAAATCCATTAATTCTTTCCACAAAATGCATCAAGTTTCTCCTAAGTTTGGTGAAGTGTAGATTCCAAGTTAACCTCAGATCATTTGCAGCTCATAACCAATTTTTTGCCAAATTTTGCTTCTGCCTTTTTTTCTTATCCTATCCTTCCTTTTCAGTTCTGTCTGACAACTTCTTGTATTTTCCAAAATTTTTATTTTAAAATAGTGATATAGGAGCATTGTTCAAAAATGAAAATACTGAAAATCAGCTCCCAAGAGAAGCACTAGACCCCTGTCCATCCCAATCCACACCACGTCGTCTCACACTCACCTGCCACTTCCTCACTGTGTCGCCCGACATTGACATGTTCTAAATATTGCTTTCCACAGTCCTCTCCTCATTCATCTGTCAAAATCGATGTTATAGCCTGTGTTTACTGGATTCCATGATTAGCTTTCTTCATCTTCTCTTTGTTTTTGGTGGATCATATCCTGTGACATCTGAGGTAAAGCTCACTGGAGATAAAACTTTTGAAGATTTGTACTTCAGAAATATTTTTATTGATCTTTATGCTTAAGTGACAGTTGACCACACATAGAATCACATTCATGTACTGTTATATGTTAGAAGCTCTGAATTTTGTGTATTACTCCTGTGTCTTCCAGTCTTGCGTTAATTTGATTTTTATTCCCCATCCTTGGATATGACTTTGATTTTTTTTCTGAAAGAGATACCTTCACCACCAAAAGTCTAGTTTCCATTTGTCACCATACATATGTGGCCTTTACCCTTTTTGCCCTCCCCGCACCCTTTTCCCCTCTGGTAACCAGCAATCTATTCTCCTTATCTATGTGTTTGTTTGTTTGTTTGTTTGTTTACCTTCCACATGTGAGTGAAATCATAAGGTATTTATTTGTCTTTCTCTACCTGACTTATTTTGCGTAGCATAATATCCTCAATTCCATCCATGTTGTTGCAAATGGCACAATTTTGTCTTTTTTATGACTGAGTAGTATTCCATTGTGTGTGTGTGTGTGTGTGTGTGTGTGTATCTTCTTTATCCATTCCTCTGTTGATGATTGATGGTCACTTGGGTTGCTTCCATGTCTTGGCTATTGTGAATAATGCTGTGATGAACATAAAAGTGTGTATCTCTTTTTGAACTACTGTTTTCATGTACTTTGGATAAATACTAGCTGGATCATATGGTGTTTCTATTCTTAATTTTTGAGAAATGTCCATACTGTTTCCCATAGTGGCTGCACCAGTTTGCATCCCCACCAGCAGAGTTTGAGGGTTCCCTTTTCTCCACATCCTCTCAGCACTTCTTTCTTATCTTTTTAATAAGAGCCATTCTCACAGGTATGAGGTGATATCTCAGTGTAGATTTGATTTGCATTTCTTCAGTAATTAAGCTGTTGAACATCTTTTCGTGTGCCTATTGGCCATCTGCGTATCTTCTCTGGAAAAATATCTGTTCATATACTCTGTCAGTTTTTTTGATCAAGTTGCTCATTTTTTTGTTATTGAGTTGTGTGAGTTCTTTATAAATTTGCAAATTAACCCTTTGTCAGATATATTATTCACAAATAATGTCTCCCAGGTGGTGGCTAGTCTTTTTGTTTTGTTGATGGCCTCCTTTGCTGTACAGAAGCTTTTTAGTTGGAGGTAGTCCCATTTGTTTATTTTTCCTTTTGTTTCCCTTGCCTGAGTAGGCATGGTATTCGAAAAGATCTGCTAAGACTGATATCAAAGAGTGTTCTGCCTGTATTTTCTTCTAAGAGTTTTATGGTTTCAGGTCTGACATTCAAGTCTTTAATCGATTTTGAGTTACTTTCATGTATGGTGTGAGATACTGGTAGACTTTTATTCTCTTGCATGTGGCTATCCAGTTCTCTCCATTGTATATTTCTCCATTTCTGTCAAATCATTTCTCCACTGCGTGTTCTTGGTTCCTTTGTCAAAGATTAGCTGTCCATCAGTGTGTGGTTTTATTTCTGGGCTCTCAATTCTCTTCGATGGATCTGTGAATCTGTTTTGGTGCAAGTATTTTGCTGTTTTGATGACTGTAGCTTAGTAGTATCCTTTGAATTCAGGGACTTCCAGCTTTGTTCTTTTTTCTCAGGATTTCTTTGAATGTTCAGGGTCTTTTATTGTTCCATATAAATTTTAGGATCCTTTGTTTTATTTCCATGAAAAAAGTCTTTGGGATTCTGTTTGATATTTCACTAAATTTGTAGATTGCTGTACATAATATGGACATTTTAACTATGTTTATTCTTCCAATCCATGAGCGTGGAATATCCTTCCATTTCTTTATGTCTTCTTCAATTTCTTCCAATAATGTCTCATAGTTTTCAGTGTAATGGTCTTTCCCATCCTTGGTTAAATTTATTTCTAGATACTTTATTCTTTTTGTCACAATTGTAAAGGGAATTGTATTCTTGATTTCTCTTTCTGGTGGTTTGTTATTAGTGTATAGAAATGCAACTGACTTTTGTATGTCGATTTGTATCCTGTAACTTTGCTGTGTTTTTAAATTATTTCTAATGGTTTTTTGGTGGATTCTTTAGGGTTTTCTATATATAGGATCATGTCATCTGCAAATAGTGACAATTTTACTTCTTCCTTTCCAATTTGGATGCCTTTTATTTATTTTTCTTGCCTAATTGCTCTGGCTAAAACTTACAATACTATGTTGAATAAGAGTGGCTAGAGTGGGCATGCTTGTCTTTTTCCCATTCTTAGAGGAATAGCTTTCAGTTTTTCACCATTGAATATGATGTTGGCTGTGGGTTTGTCATATATGGCTTTTAGTATATTGAGGTACTTTCCTCCTATACCCATTTTATTGAGAGTTTTTATCTTAAATGGATGTTGGATCTTCTCAAATGCTTTCTCTTTATCTCTTGAGATGCTCATGTGGTTTTTATTCTTAGTTTTGTTGCTGTGGTTAATCACAAGGATTGATTTGCGGATGTTGAACCCTCTTGCATTCCTGGAATAAATCCCACTTGATTATGATGTACGATCCCTTTAATGTGTTGTTGTATTCTATTTGCTAATATTTAGGTGAGTATTTTTGCCTGCATGTTCATCAGTGATATTCACCTGGAACTTTCATTTTCTGTGTTGTCCTTGTCTGATTTGGTATCAGAGTAATGTTGGCCTCATAAAAGTGCATTAGGAAGCATCCCATTCACTTCAATTTTTGGAAGAGTTTGGAAAGAATTGGTATTAAATCTTTTTTGAATGTTTAGTAGAATTCACCAGAGAAGACTTATGGTCGTGGACTTTTGTTTTTGGGGATGTTTTGCATTACTGTTTCAATCTCTCTACTTGTGACTGGTATATTCAGATTATCTATTTCTTATTTACTCAGTTTGGAAGGTTGTATGATTAAATGAATTTATACATTTCTTTTTGGTTATCTAATTTGTTGGTATATAGCTTTTCCTAGTACGTTTTTACAATCCTTTGTAATTCTGTGGTGTCCATTGCAATTTCTCCTCTTTCATTTCTGATTTTATTAACTTGAGCCTTGTCACCTTTTTCTTAGTGAGTCTGGCTAAAGATTTGTCAACTTTGTTTATCTTTTCAAAGAATCAGCTCTTCATTTCATTGATCCTTTCTATTGAATTTTTAGTCTCTAGTTCATTCATTTCTGATCTGATTTTTATTGTCTCCTTCCTTCTACTGGCTTTGGTCTTTGTTTTTTCTTCTTTCTCTGGTTCATTCAAGCATAGTGTTTGATTGTTTATTTGAGATTTTTCTTATTTTTTGAGGTTGGCCCATATTGCTACAAACTTCCCACTTAGTACTACTTTTGCTGCATCCCATGAGTTTTGGTATGTCGTGTTTGAATTTTCATTTGTCTCCAGGTATTTTTTGACCTCTTTTTGATTTCTTCATTAATCCAATAGTTGTTCACTATCATGCTGTTTAGCCTGCACGTATTTGTGACTTTTCCAGCTTTCCTCCTGTAGTTGATTTCTAGTTTTATACCATTTTGGTTGGAAAAGATACTGATATGATATCACTTTTCTTAAATCTATTGAGACTAGTTTTGTTTCCCAACATGTGATCTATCTTTGAGCATGTTCCTTTTGCCCTTGAGAAGAATGTGAGAGAATTCTGATGCTTTTGTATGAAATGTTGAATATATATTGATATGTCCATCTGCTCTAGTGTTTCATTTAAGATTCCTGTTTCCTTGTTGACTGTCTGTTTGGATGACCTATGCATTGATGTAACTGGGGTGTTAACTGTTATTATGTTGCTGTCAATTTCTCCTTTAGATCCATTAATAGTTGCTTTATATCCTTTCAGCTCCTCTATTTGGTGCATAAGTATTAATGAGATTTAACTCTTCTTGGTGGAATGTGCCTTTTATCGTTTTTCTTTGTTGCCATTGTTTCTTTTTCCTTGTATTTTTGTCAGCCACTTCAGTTTGGTGATGTTATGTGATGTTTTTCTCTGTTTTCTCTTTATTTATGATTTGTGACTGCTCTGATTTTTTGTTTATTGTTATCATGAGATTTGTATAAAAGATCTCTGAGAAGAGATAGTCTTTTTTCTGCTGATAGCATCTTATCACCATTAGCCTTTGCAAATTCTGTCTTTCTCCTCTTACTCTTCTATGTTTGGCTGTCACAAATTCTTTTTTGTGTTGTGAGTTTGTGACCAAATTGAAGTGGTTATAGATATTTTCGATTCTTTCTTTCCCTTTAGCCTTTATAATTGTTAACTAACATACTCTGATATAGAGCTGAAATTTTCTGCTTCAACTTGTCTATTTATCACCTTTCTAAAGCTTTGCAAACCTTGCTCTTTTTGTATCAAATATGAGGGCTCCTTTCAACATTTCTTGTAAGGCAAGACTGGTGGGAATGAACTACCTCAGGTTTTGTTTTCTGGAAAAGCTTTTATTTCTTCTTCATATCTGAAGGATAACTTTGCTGGACAGAGTATTGTTGGCTGATGGTTTTTGTCCCTCAATATTTTGAATATTTCATTCCACTTTCTCGTAGCCTGGAGAGTTTCTGCTGAGAAATCTGCTGAAAGCCTGATAGGGGTTACTTTGTAAGTTATTTTCTTCTGGGTCACTGGTTCAGCCCTGTGTCCTGAGTACTCAGGATGTATGCACCATCTGCCACTGGTAGGGGGACAGGGACTAAGCCCTGCATGCCAGGTCTGTTCTTGCCACCTCTGTTTGCAGGTGTGTGCACCAGTGTGAGGATCTACATTTTGGGTTCCTGCTGCTGGGGGAAGGGAAAGGTCTGTTCTCCTAGATCCATTGCCTCCAAGATGTCCAGTCTACCCACCTTCAGATGTGTAGATGCATAGATCTCTTGTGTGTTCTGTGGTACTGTGTAGGGAGTCCTTTGTTGGTCAATGGATATCTGACTCGTTGTAACTTAGAGAGGAGAGACAAAGGGAATCACTCACTCCACCATGATGCTGACATCAGCCTAATCTGGGCATTTAGAAGACCCATTAACGTATTTCATGCAAGAAAGATCTGCCTGTCCTAGAGAAGCTGGACCAATCCTAAAAGAGTATGATTCAATTCAGAACTTTCTTCTCTTCCTGTCTCTATCCTTTCCTCATGCAGGAATAATCCCAGAAACTATGTTTAGTAGCTGGGAGAGAAAAAGTAGATGAAAAGGAAAGAAGGAAGGAGAAGTCTTAATTATGAATCAATGTTGTCTTAATTATTATATAAGCCTGAATATTCTAGTTCCTGAATGGAGGCATTAAGCTTCATATCATAGGAAATGGAGAGCATTGAAAGTTTGCTTTAAATGAGGTTGTGACAAAACCAGAGCTTTCTATTCAGAATATTGATCTTGTCATAGAGAGTGAGATGGCTAGAGGGGGAAGATACTTGAGGAGGAGAGCCTAGACAGAGCATGATAGGACTTGTCAAGGGGAGGAATTAGAAACCTCAAGGGATAAAGTCTTGGCTTTGCATAAGTCAATCTTTTGTACTTGTTTAAACACAATTTCAGTCTGAACCAGAGTTTGCTTAAAAATTAGTTATATCTTTAGCAAGGAAAAATCCAGATGGCAATTCAAACAGAGTTGATACCAAACATAATTAGACTCGAGGTGCCAACAGCTCTGAGAGAGCATGTCCAGTGGGGATTGAAACATAGGTTCTGCTCCCATTACAGTCATCTTTCTGCAGCCCCATGGAGAGCTCCACCTGTGGAGTCTTTGCGTGTGTGCAAAAATTCACATAACATAAAATGTACTGTTGTAACCACGTTCAAGGGTACAATTCAGTTGTACTTATGAACTAATGTAGACATTAAAGTCATTCACAATGTTGTCACAAGTCTCATTTCCAGAAACTTGTCTTCATCCCAAAGAGAAAGTCAGTACCCATTACACAGCAACTAAACCTCTAAACCTCTCTCCTCCACACCCCAGTCTTTGGAGACTTGTTATCCCACCTGACAGCCTTAAACAGAAACCTACAAAGGATAATCTTCCTGTACAAGATTCTAAGTTTATTAGTTGATAGCAGTGAAGGACCTGAAATTGCCAAATATGAAGGGCTGTAATGGCCAAAGAATGATCTGAAGGTGACCGCCTTGGTGACGCTTGGGGTTCTCTGACTCTCATGGAGAATCTGGTCCTCCTCCCTATTCACTGGGGGGTTGCCCTTCTCAGAGGAGAATGTGAAGAAATGGGGACTGCATGGGTTCTATTTGCGGAGACACAGATATATATGGGGCCTAGGTGTCACTTGTTTTTGAAATCTTCCCGGTTGACCTTACGCAGAGCCCAGGGTTGAGGAACTCTGGCTAAGAAATTCTTCATCCCCACAGTCAGCAGAGGGAACATCTTTTACCTTCCTGGAGAGTAGGAAGGAGTATGTGACACAGAACAGGTAAACTTTCCAGGGTAAAGTCAGGACCATAAGAGTGCTCAACGCATGTAAACTCTTAGTGTTTTAGAAATAATAATAAAGCCTGATAATATTTACTGATTTCCATTATCAATTTATTCAATTTATCATCAAACAACTCTGTGATATGAATATTATATCACAGAAAGATAAAATGATAGTAGAGGGATATGTATGCCAATTTTGTGTATCTGTGTGCTTATCTGCGTGTTTGTCTGCATCTGCGTATGTCTCTGTGTGTGTCCGCAAACATGTGCATCTCTGTGTGCTGTTGAGTGTAAAATGTCTGTCTCTGTATAAAGTTTACTTTAGGCTGTGGGTCTCAGAGAGGGCTTCTCAGAAGATGAGATGTGAAATATCCTATAGATACGACGTAAACTGTCCTGTGCAGGGAAGGATATGGAAGCAAAGGGGACACCGCAGGACTGGTGCAAGGATGTCATTCAATGTGTTGCATAAGCAAATGGCATATAGACCACAATGGTGAAGCACAGACTCCTTGGTGAGCAGGGAGATGAGGTAAGAGGGCTGCCCATGGATGGGGTCTTGGAAGTCCTAGTGTGCCACAGCAACAGTGGGACCGAATCCTCCAGCAATGATAACAATCTGAGTTTCTCAGGGTGTTGCAAGAGCTCCATGAATCCCTGTTTCCACTAAGCATAGTATGTAGATTGAATACATAACATGTTTCCCAAAATAGGGACTAATTTAAATGTACATATTTCCTGATGTGAATAAAAATACACATTTATTGTAAAAGCATTGCTGATAATTGATAGTAGTAGATAGTAATTGTCTTCTACTTTTTCTATCAGAGTTTGTACATGTATACCTATTATTATTTCAGTGTGGGTTTATGATTAAAAATAAGTCCTCTTACTTGAAACACTTGGAATATGTGCCCACTAGTAACTCAGAGTTACAGAAATGAGATCACATTTACATTTTATTTTAAAAGGGTCACCTTGGTATCAATGAGGATAACATACTGCAGGAGGTATCTCAAGCCCAGGAGAACATTTAGGAGACTTTTGCAAAAACCAGGAAGGATTAGGACTGGATTGTGGTGATGGCTGTGGGGATGGAAATCAGGGCATGCTCAGAAGTGATGCTGTGCAATGGAATACTACTCAGCAATAAGAAACGATGAAATCTGGCCATTTTTGACAACAGGAATGAACCTGGAGGGCATTATGCTAAGTGGAATAAGTCAGAGGGAGAAACTCAAATACTATATTATCTCACTCACTTTAGAAGATAAAAACAACAACAAACAATCACAGAGAGACAGAGATGGGATTAGTGGTCACAAGAGGGAAAGCAGGGAGGATGGAGGGTGAAAGGGGGTGACTAGGCATGTACGTATGGTGACGGATTGTAATTAGTCTTTGGATGCTAATCCAAAAAGGAATCAAAACATAATGATGTACACCTGAAATTTATATACTGTTATAAGCCAATGTTACTGCAATAAAAAAAAAAGAAGTGATACTGTGGCTGTGGAGAGGGCAGAACTTAATGGACTCTTTGACGTCAGTAGCCACATGAGCAGTACAAAGCTCGTAAAACTCCCCAAAATATCTACATCTGAATCCTTGAACCTGGTCATACTATCCTTCCTGGAAAAAAAAGGACTTTGCAGATGTGATAGTTATAGATTTTGAGATGGGGAGATTATCCTGAATTTTCTGGTGTCCTCTAAATGCAATCCCATATATGTTGTATGAAGGAAGCAGAGGAAGATTTTACACACTCACAAAGGAGAAGGCAAAGGGGCCTCACGGGACAGAGATTGGAGTGATGTGGGCACGAGACAAGGAATACCATCATCCACCAAAGCTGGAAGCAGCTATGACATTTTCACCTCAGCTTTCCACAGGGAGTGTGGCCCTCCTGACACAATGATTTTGGCAGAATGTTAGAGATTTTACACTTCTGTCCTCCAAACCTTAAGAAATCAAGTTAGTTTAAGGCACCAAGTGCGTGGTAGTGTGTTAGAGCAGACACTGGGAACTAACCCAGAACCTATGATGTATCCAAACTTTCTGAGTCAGCTGCCTCATTGGGTGGTGGGCCCATTGGCCAGGATGCGGGACACATGGAAGGGGAGCAGGTTGCAGGCAGAGAGTGAGTTCAATTTTACATATTCCTTCAGAAATAACTGTGGCATGCTGGAATGGAGTTGTCCAGATGGCAGCTGGGTGGTTGTTTCTGGAGCTCTTGGGAGAATTTGAGGGAGGAAGTATTAGCTTGAGCTGTTGGTGAGTGGTGTAGTCATCGATTAGCCATGTGAGTGAGTGTGCAGAGTCAAAAAGAGTTGACTGAAATCGAACCCTGGATACTCACTATAAATTGAGAGGTAGATGAAAACAAGTTACACTGGACTGTTCATGCGATTGAAACCACAGTGAAGGGAGAGGGCCAAGCAGGTTTCTTGTGGTTCTGATGAGGCCAAAATAGTAGTGATGCTGCTGGTTGGGAACCATGTGACTGGGCAGCCAGTTGGGCTGCAGGTATCCCTCAATGCAAGACCAGTAGCAGGAATGATTTAATTACTTTTTACCCTTAACCATCCTTTTCACTCATGACTACATAAATGGGAAATCTGTAAAGTAACGCAAAATGATTCATGACCAAATATTTCCTCTTGTGATCCAGGCAGCTCAGGCTGCCATGGGTAACTGGACGATGGGTCTCTGAAATTTACTAGGGACAACACACAATGGCCACTTCATGACGAAAACCACCCCAACTCTAAGGCAGACTGTTCAATAATCACAAGACAAGTAGAGAAATGCAGGGCAAGGAATTTATTGAAGCAAGATGTTGAAACCTTTACATTTTCCAGCGAAGATCAGATCATTGAAAGACAGAGGTACTATGATAGAATTTTTGATAAATCAATGTAACCACACTTCAAAATTACTTTCACCTGAAACAGAAAAAAAAAAAAAAAAGAAAGAAAAAGGAGGTCATTCATGATGCTCCTGGAGATGACATGTTATCAGAGACTGCTGTTCTTCACGCGAAGATGTCAATGAAATTTCAACCAACAAAAGGCAAATGGAGGATAAGAGGCAGGACCCCAGTGTGCAGTAAACTAAATAGACCTGGTACAGTTACAACTGACCATGCAAGTCAGGAAAGAACTACTTCCATAGTCCTGCAAATAAACCCTGAGGTGACCCAAGAGTAGGACTCAGGTTTCCATGAAAGGAGGGAGTGAAGGGTTGTGCAGAGCAGCCCAGGATTTCTTTTCTCTGGTATCCTGGGACAGAGGACACTACTATTCCACTCCAAAGGGGACACGGGATTGAGAGATGGGGATGGGGTGAGAGAGGACTGGGGAAGTACTGCTTTTGGGAGATGACCAGCTTCAGCATGTGGAAATTCAACCTGATGGCACATGCACCTCTTAGAACTGAGAATCCAGTGCCTATGGGAATTTTAAGCTGAACCTCATGACCTAAATCCAGTGGTAGATGGGTCCAGAGGTACCTTTAAGTATCTGTTTTCTTGATAAAGACATAATCTAAGCGTTTCACCTTCATATGTGTCTGCAGGAGATGTGACTGGAGGGTTCTGCCCACAGGCCAAGATAAGGAGGAGAGTCGTAGGTGAGGAGTAGAAAAGCGGACTGAGGTACAAGGAATGGGCCTCGGCTCTGCAGAAGTTGGCAGAGAGCCCAGCTAGCCCAAACCTCCATCCTGCCAGAAGACAGGGGCTATTTCCCACCACAAACTGTCTCCCCATTCAATACAACCACACAGCCCATGAGATTTCATAGGTACTGTGTCCACTGGGTGAGGGAACTTGCCCTCAGGAAAGCTCCCAGGCAGGGAGGAAGCAGTGCCTTGGTCCTTAAACATCACTACATGGGGCCCCAGGTGTCCTCCTCCTCAGGACGCTATGGGGAGCCTGGTGCCCAGAGAGGTGACCTGAGAAGGAGGAACAGGCCCAGATGCTCTGTGAGCCTGGGTATAGCTCTACAGGTGTACTGTTATCATCCAACCTGTGGCCTTGGGTCACCCTATCAGAGATGACCAGCGCGGCACTGCTTCCACCACCTGTGCCCCAAGAACAGTACCCTAACCTCCATCCTGGCTGTTCACATGAGCAGAAGCCTCTATGTACCTAGAAGAAAGAAATTACCCATGCTTTTGTAAGTAACACTCTGTTCCCAAGGGATATCTTATCCGTGCATCTCTTCACTTGCAACTTGGCCTCAACGGCTTCTGGTGGTGCATTAAATCTCTGAAGCTGTAGCTTGTAGAGAGCTTCACTGATGAAGAGGAACTGTGTCGCATCAGTAAGAGCAGCTGGACATATAACTGCATCAGCTAGAGCAGAAGAAAAAGAAATAAAATTGACGTAAAGAAAGTCAATTTTCTGTGGCTCCTGAAATCAGAGCTAGACTGGAGACCCAGGTATTTTATATTTCCATTCATCATTGGGCTGATGACAACGTGAGACCCTCTGCGTCATGATTTCCTCAAGGTCACACTGCAAGTGGTGGACACCAGGTGTCCTGATGCCTGGTTCAGTTTTGTTTTTTTTTTAAAGATTTTATTTTTTCCTTTTTCTCCCCAAAGCCCCCCGGTACATAGTTGTGTATTCTTCGTTGTGGGTTCTTCTAGTTGTGGCATGTGGGATGCTGCCTCAGCGTGGTCTGATGAGCAGTGCCATGTCCGCGCCCAGGATTCGAACCGACGAAACACTGGGCTGCCTGCAGCGGAGCGCGCGAACTTAAACACTCAGCCACAGGGCCAGCCCCCCTGGTTCAGTTTTTATCCTTTGTAAAGTACCCACTACTCCGAAGACTCTCCTGGTTTTCTGAAATTCACTTTTCCTTGATTTCAAAAAATTAAGCTTCACCTATCCAAAGAGTGACACCTTATGGAGAAAGAGAACACATTAGTGGTTACTAGAGGGGAAGGGGGTTGGGGGGTAGGCGTAAGAGGAAAGGCGCACAAATATGTAGTGACTAAGAAATAATAATGTATACCTGAAATTTCACAATTTTATAAACTATTATAACTTCAATAAAATTGAAAAGAAAGTGTGACACCTTATTTTGTCTTGGGTATTGGAGGAGAGATTTTAGTAATCAATTTTTCAGGTGAGTAGTATAGTCCGATTTTATCAGAGATCAGAGAAGGGAGAACACATTTGGAGATAGGTAAGTAAACTATTTATACATTGGAAGATGCTATTTTGAGGCTAAATTAACGAATAGGACTATGTCCTTGGATGCAGGCATAGCTAAAATTCTTAAAAAAATAAAGTGAATCAGTTGAACACATTCGACGCTTACTCACAAAGTTATGATTGGCTCTTTTATTCTGTAGAGATGCACAGAATTCCTTAGAGAGGGTCAAAGATCAGAAGTGTGGCTCATTCCTGACCCCACTGGAATCATGCTGAGACTTGAAGTAACCACTTTCCCTGGTCTGGATTCTCCATGCCCCCAAGTCTTTGCTATCACACTTGCAGCCCAGGACATGCCTTACCAGGCTCTGATCTGACCCCTGGTCAGATATTAAACCACGCAGAGGATTTGGAGCGGGTAAAATTAGAGGCTACACAGGGGAAGAGGTTGAGGTTTAGAAAGTCAGATGAAAGAGAATCACTCAACAAGACTTGGGTCAGTATCGAGGGTATGAGGACACGGAAAAGTATTGTTGAACAAAGGGGTAGACATATCTAGAAAAATAGAAATTGTAGCCCTCGTGACTATAGTAGTTCTAGTACAATTCCCAGTGGTAACCCTAGAAAGCTAGCAGTACTTGTAGACATATTGAATGCTGCTTATTCACAGAGCCCATTTGAAAATTTATCATCCAGAGATTCAGAGAACACTGGCTCTTTTGAACTGAGAGCTCTCCAAAATCCCTTCCAGCTTTCACATTTTATGAGTCTGATTCTATGAGTTAAAAAGCTGTGGACTCAACTGACACCTAAAAATCTCTGGAAGGAGGATGTCTGATAACTGTGAGATGTCTGCTCATTATCTAGAGCTGGACTCCTGACACACTTCATCCCTCTCTGTTGTCGTAGCTACTCTTGCTGGTAGCTGTGAAACCCAATGACAAGAGGAGACTTGGGGAGATAAGTATTTTGCTCAAAGCTCTGGTAAGTGGCAGAGCCACGATTCACATGCAAATCTTATGTCATACAGCTTCTGAAACACAGATCCCAGACAAAGTGTCAGGCTTCAGATGGAAAACTCTTAAAGTTTGCTGGCAATGATTTTTTGTAAAAGTTCTTGAGTATTGCGATTTGAGAAAATGAGCTCCAGGCTTTTGGGAAGCTAGGTCACAAGTAGAGAAAAAGGTTTGGATTTTGATCTGATCACCCCAATTAAGTTCACCTAGTTCGGACAAGGTTACTTACCAGGATTGGTGCTGGATGGATTAGAAATGATACTCACCCTCGTAGTAGCAAAGGGCCAGAGTGACCAGCAGGACAGGCAGTGACAGCCTCATGGTGGTTCAGTTGCTTTGAGCTTTCAGCTTAAGCAAACAATGAACTAACAGGAGCTGGACTCAGGATCCTGAGGAACCCAGGGCTATTTGTAGCTAGAGAGCCTCACTGGTCCTGCCCACATGGCATGTGGCAGGTCACAAGGTCTGGCTTCCAGCCCTCTCTTCTCCACATAGGGCTGATGCCATCCATCTACATTACAGTCTCTAATGACTTGGTCAATGTTCCCATTTATAGACATTACTGGCACACGCACCTCTCCTTTGTAGCAATTACCGAGGTTGTAGCTTTCAAATGTCTAATGAGTTAACTGATGGGAGCTCCCCTGGAATATGGCTCCTTAATTTCGGGGCAGTGTCTGGTTTTGCTCAGCTTTAATTAGCACAGGGCATGGCACAGGGAGGAACATAAGCAAATATTCCTTAAATAAATGAATGAATGTAAATTAACACACCACTAACTTGGTTAGAGTGCATTTTAGCGTAAAAGGATGCCTGGTATGCCACGTTTCTCTTTGGGTAGTTGTGGGAGGAAGGTCAGGAGCATGGTGACAATTATGGAAGAAATAAGTGGTTTTCAGGATCCTAAGAGCAGAAGAGCAAGTTTGAAGAGACAGAATACCTCCCCAACTAGTAATTTCCTACTCTACTCTAATGTTTCAAAAATATCAGAGATTTCAAATCAAATCAAGATTTTAATTGATAAAAAGAAGCTCTTCTTTCAATTTACCTGCAAATTTGGATAATCCCACTTTCTGAGTCCTCAGGGTCCCAGCAGTAGAGAAGCCCACAGGCGCTTATCCTCTGCTTCTCCCAAACACGAGCAGAGTGCTCTCTGGAAAAGCCCAGAGAGGTGTGGGCCATTCTGACTAAAGCCATTGGGAAGTGAAGCTAGTTGTAGAGAGGAGCATATCTGAGTGGCACTCAAGAATGTATAGAATTTTGACATGGAGAAATGTATGGAGGAGGGATGCTGAGGAAACAGCATGAAGGAGGACAAGACAGCATAAACTACGTGTCTTGTTGAGGGAACACCAGGAATCCAGGTTACCTTGAAACATACAGTAGTACACGGTGGAATAGGAAAGGCTTTGTGACTGGAGAGACAGGACGGGCCAAATCAGGGAGATTTTCCATTTTAGTCTGTGGATAATGGTAGCAGAACGGATGGGTGAGGTGAGAGACATCTAGATTTTTTGCCCCTGTGCGTTCTTGCTGTGTTTCAGATCTCAATTCAACATCACATTAGTTTTCCAAACCCATTATGATGGCTACTATCTAAAAAAAGGAAGAAGAAAAGAAAAGAACCAGTGTTGGCAAGGATGTGGAGAAATAGGAACACTTGTGCCTTTTTGTGGGAAAGTAAAAGAGTAAAGCTGCTAAGGAAAGAGTCCAGAGGTCCCTCAAAAAATGAAAAATAAGGGGCTGGCCTGGTGGAATAGTGATTAAGTTTGCCTGCCAGGCTTCTGCGGCCAAAGTTTCACAGGTTCGGAACTACTATATTTCCCATTTTAACAGCTGAGTCAACTAAAGTGCAGAAAGTAAGCAACTCGTACAAACTTGCACAGTTTGGAAGCACGTGATTGAGCTCAGTCATTGACGGTATGTGGATGGTAAAGTAAAGTTGGAATGCCTGGTAGCGGTGACCTGTCAGATAGAACGGAGGTGGATGACAGTTGTAGTCTATCTCAGCTGATGCATCTCAGTTTCTGACTCAATTGAATTCTTCTAGTTGATGACTCCTCATGCTAGTTCCTTCATCTGTTTCTCATCAATTCTTCTTTTTCTTTTCTTTTTTAAAGAAGCTAATTTATGACAATTCTAAAAGCTGTGAGGACGTGGAGCAAGAGAGAGTCTCATTCATTCCCGGTTGGAATGCAAAACGGTACAGCCACTTTGGGAGACAGTTTGGCAGTTTCTTACAAAATGAAACATACTCTTATCATACAATCTAGCAATGGTACTCCTTGGTATTTGCACGAAGGCTTAGAAGACCTATGTCCACACAAAAACTTTCACATGGTGTTTATAGTAACTTTGTTCATGATTACCAAAACTTGGAAGAAATCAAGACGTTCTTCAGTAGACAAATGGAGAAAGACACTGGTACATTCAGACAATGGAATATAACTCTAAAATTCAGTGGAATTCAGCTCTGAAAATAATGAACTCTCAGCCATGAAAAGACATGGAGGAATCTTACAAGCATATTAATAAATGAAAAAGCCAACCTGAAAGGATACATACTAATGTGTGCTCAGAGTGTTTGATACAAGCTCTGAGCTGTAAAGGGAGGTCCACAACATGGAAAAGTCCCCTGGGCATCAGAGATTGTTCCCTTCACCTTGTTCACCGACTCTTCCCATGAATTGGTGGTCCTGTGATGTCTACATCTCTTTTCTGTTTCACGACCTAGGAAGCAGAAGGTAGAAAAATATCAGAAATGCTTAGTTTGCCCCTGAATCTTCCACAACGGTTTCTTACCATGTGTACTGCCCTACTTGTGCATTTCATAATGCTGAGAATCCTGTCCAGATGCCTTTTCAGACACAACCTGGAGTTTGAGGACCCTTCATACAACTTCACATTGACTTCATACACATCTCCCATCAATGGGGACTCCCATGACCCACCTCTATCATACACTCTCTCTGGATGGCCTGACCCCTCCTTCCCACGGAGCAGAAGTTTATTCATCACAATACATTTTGCAACACAATACATTTTGTAACACCGTTTTTAACTGTGTAGTTGAAAACAACTTCAAACTTACAGAAAAGTTGCACTGATATGTACATGAGAAGGGATACCTGTACACTGTTACCCAGATACACCAATTATTGACTTATGACTCCATTTGCTCTAGTATAAAGTCTCTTTGAGGAAATTCTATTCAAAAAAAGACTAAGACGAAGGGTCTCAACTTAAGAGACAAATTTTCCAATAGGTATGCAAAGTACTAAACAGCAAATTACAACTGTGTATCCCATCCGAATCCCAGGGCTCTGGCAAGGTCATACACAAATCTAGTGGCAAATCAGGGACTAAATAGATTACAAGGAACAAGCCTCAAGTGTCCTAAAGCCCTCTCAATGTCACAATAAACGTACAGGCTGCATTTGAATGACTGTGGAGCACTGCACATACGGAGTTGTCTTGGGTCCAAGAGATTTCCAAGGCACTCTCCAGTGATTTTCCTCCATAGTTAGAAGACACTTGAATGTCAAGGACTTTTCCTTCCTTCCTAACCTCATTCTCAACAGGACTCAAGGCTGCCAGGACTCACTGCCAGAACAGTGAGGCACTGTTCTAATACAACTGTTTGATCTGGGGAACTGATCTTACATAAAGTGATTCCCAAGGGAGAACTGCCCTGAAGCAAGGAAGGGCAGATGCTAACATCTCTTCTTGACCACCCCCACAGTCATAAAGTTGTGCTGGAGCATGCTTGGAGTTCATGTCTCTCATTGAAAGTTGGCCCCATGTGTGAACAAGACATTTGAGGATAGCAAGTCACAGCCTCATCAAAGGTACCTTCCACTCGGCAGGAATCTGAGTCCTCTGCAAACACGTAGGTAGGTGGCACTCAGTTGCTACTTAAGATGATGAAAATAAACAGATTTCTACAACTAAAGAGAGATTCGGAAGGAAAGCAGTTACCCTGTGGCATCAACGGTAGGTTTTTATGTATGAATTTTGGAAGAACTGCATGGAGGAGGAGGCCAAATAACCTCAGGATTTGTGAGATGGACCAGGAAGCTGATGAAATGATACCCACTGTACGATCCTCAGGACTGTTTACTTTGCTTAACCTTATACTTCACTAACCAGAAAGATCTTTCTTCTTGAGCAATCTTTGCAGTGATGTAGGCAATAAAGCCTCCTGTTCCTTGTGGTTATTGGCGCTCATTAATCCCCACTACCATCTCATATTCATGTACACGTAGCTTTAACTTCTTCCCCCAAATCTCTCTCATTGTAGAGCTGATGTTCTCTGGGAGTAATACATAAGATCTTATAGGACTTTTACTTATCCCGGCATTACCTACTACACAGGTATTGACCAAGAAAGCTTATGTATTGGTTAGTTGATCCATTTATAATGCTATTTAAGTCGTGTTTATCACATTGTAGGCAACAGACTTACCAGCTACTGACTTTTCTACAGGTCAGACAAATGTCCTCCGTCAGGGTGAAAACTAAAATCGAGACTCTGCGGATTAAATCACTGTGTGCTGGATAGGGTCCATATTTCCTTAGTTCCAGAGTTGCTTTGCCCTACTCATCCCTCAGTTGCTAGAACTGAAGGACTATGGGTTAGATATCCCAGACTCTCTTGTCAGCTGCCCACTTGTTGGGTTCTGCAATGGAAGGCACTGAGGGGAGATGGGAAGGTGGGAAGAGGACAGAGTTATGTTTTTTGCACTTTTGATGTCACTTCTTTTTTTGTTGTTGTTGAGTTAATGATAGGTTACAATCTTGTGAAATTTCAATTGTACATTAATGTTTGTCACTCATGTTGTAGGTGCACCACTTCACCCTCTGTGCCCACTCTCCACCTCACCTTTCCCCTGGCTTATTTCACTTAACATAATTCCCTCAAGGTCCATCCATGCTGTTGTGAATGGAATGATTTTGTTCTGTTTTACAGCTGAGTAGTATTCCATTGTATATATATATATACCACATCTTCTTTATCCATTCATCTGTTGATGGGCACTTAGGTTGCTTCCATGTCTTGGCTATTGTAAACAGTGCTGCAATAAACATTGGGGTGCATAGGACTTTTGGAATTGCTGACTACTTTTGATGTCACTTCTTACAGTGGTTGTAGAAGCAGTGTCTATACTACCCACAGCAGCTCAGCAACAGTGTGCTTAATGAATTATGGGAGCATGTAAAATGGTCCCCTAACCAGGGAGCTATCAGGGAGGCTTCTTGAAGGGTATGACATGAAGATGAAGACAGTGTCTATTCTGGAGTAACAGTCAATCTTCAATGACTTTGCAAGGTTCAAAACAGAAGAAGACCTGATCTCATTGTCTGCTGGCAACTGAACAGCATGGACTCCTGAGAAAGGGGGCAAAACTGCAGCCAGGTGAACCCAGGCTGGCTGCAGCTGTTTGTGGGGCCTCTGGACCTGTTCATTCCACCAACTCCTGGGTTTCTTGAACCCATGTACAGGAATCCTCTCTGGAAGTGACCTCAAACTGACTTTGGGGATTTCTTATTCCATTCCTCTTTTGTCTCCATTCCCTGGAAAGGAGGAGCATGGATCAGAGTCCCAGCTTTTATTGAATCTCTAGGAAAAGTGAGCAGTAAGTGAGAGAGATGAACCATCCCCAGTTAGAGAATGCAGCTGCCCAATGTCTCCCAGGATAACTGATTCTGCAAACTGATTCTATTAATTCACTATTGATTGAGCATGGAATCTGTGCTTACTCAGAGCAACAAAGAAAGGGATGAAAATACCAAGACCTCCTCTCAAGATGTGTAGAGTAGGGATGAGTTACAGAAGTGAAAAGAGAGGAACTTGTTACAATTAGATCTACTTTAGTAACATAAATGAGATTTAAACCAACACTGAGCCATTTGTTTGAAAGGGAGAAATCACAAGGGTCTTTAATAAAATGGTCTCCCTCTCAGCCAGGCAGACCCACTGGGAATAGGGGAGGATGTTCAGCCCAAGCATTGCTGAGGTTCAAATGTGGCAATGATTTGGGGTGCTTTCTTTAGTCCATTCTAATTCTCTAAGCACAACCTTGGAGCATCTTCCATGAACTCTCAAGCCTTAGATTAAAGACTGTGAAAGCAATCAGAACTTTCAAGCCATTTAACTTCCTGCTGCTTCCTTTTTGAGTGTTTTCATACCAAAATTGAGTCTGCCTCCTTCTCTGCCTTCTTCACCTTAGTCATATGGCCTGGTAAATGCCAGAGACAACAAGGAGAGGGCCTCGGAGCAAGTGAAAGTGACTTTTCTAATATAAGTCAAGGAAGGTCAAACTTGGTCCTAAACAAGGTTTCAGTTGATTGAGGCTTGAAGGATGAACAGGAGATATCCAGGTAATCTTGTTGGGCATATGTGGAACACATGGCATTCCTGGGATAGGACTGGATAATGTCTCCCTTCCAGCAGCAATGACCAAGGCTCCGTCTCCTTTTCCTCTAATACTCTGCATCCACCTTTCTACTTATTTCTTTATTATCTCAGTAGTTTAAAGAGTAATGGTTTATTATTATTACATCTCAGTCCAACGTGGTGAGCCAGAACAGGGGAGATGCTCCACGATATTATGGAGCTCTGAGGGTGGGGCAGTGGGCATGTTCCCACAAGCGTAGGCAATGAAGGAATGCACTAACTGTGGAGCATTTACAAATGATACTAACATGGAATAAACATCAATTGCTTTTAATTATCACCATGAGTTAGTTTTTCAAAACAATATCATTGATAACATACTCCTTTCTGCTCGACTTTCCCAGAAACTGTTACATTGACCTGGAGCAGATGGCTCCCAGTGCCCTGTCCATGATACATCCTGACCACATGTGGTCATTCAGGGACTCAGGCGTCTTCTATTGAGTAGCTCCAGCATATCTAAGAACTTTAGGGTCCTACTAGATTTCTGAGGCATCGGCAGATATTCTCGAAAAGGCAACACAATGGAGACGTTAAGAAGATCAGTCGTTGCCAGGGGTTGGGGAGGGAAATGGATGAACAGGAGGAGCTGTGAGGATTTTGAGGCCAGTGAAACCCTTCTGGACTATTATGGTGGGTAGACATCATTATGCAGTCACAAAACGTATAGTAGGTGCAACATCAAGAATGAACTCGAATGTAAACTATGGACTTTGAGTGACAATGATGTGTCAATACAGGTCATTGATTGTAACAAATGTACCACTCTGATGGGGGATGCTGATGGTGGGGGAGGCTGTGCACGTGGATGAGGAGGAAGTATATGGGAACTCTCTGTACTTTGTGTTCAATTTTGCTGTGAACCTAAAAATACTCTAAAAACTGAAGTCTATTACAGAAAAAAATGGACAACATGTTGTAAAAAGTATTCTCTTCAAACAAGGATAAATTCTGTGTAAAAATGAATCAATGCATTAGTCAGTATTTATAGAGAGTTGATCAACCATCATGAAAGTCTAAGAGGATTTTTTGAAAGAAACTATTAGATCAGATAAGAATTCATAAAGTTAACTGAATATACAGTAAGTATAGAAGACTCGATTCTTTTCCTAGGAACCAGCTATTACCATTACATGACATCATGGAAAAACTGATAACATTAGAACAGGAATAATAGAAGCTACATAATATTGAAATATGCAAAATTTAAAGGACGAAATCATGAAACTTTAGTCACAGATATGAAAGGGAATCTAAATAAACAGAGGCACACATCTTGTTCCTGGAGGAAATGTTCAAGTATTTAAAGATGTCAACCTTTCACAAATAATTCTACAAATTCAATGCTACCCCATCAGAAACCTAATAGGATACTTTTGTGCTCTGTTTTGAATTCTAAAGTACTGTTTGAATGACTCAAAATTAAGATGTATTATTTATTGAGTAATAGAGAGGAGCCTGACTTTGGGCCAGACTACCTGGTTTCAAGCGCAGCTCTGGTCTTCAGCAAGGTGCTGACCCTCTCAGCCTCAGTTTCTTCATCTGTAAGATAAGAGTGGTGGTAATAGTGCCTAGCTGATAGAATTTTTGTTAAGATAAATGAACCAATACAGGAAAAATGCTCAGCACAATGTCTGGCAGGAAATGCCAGCTACTACACTTACATAACACAAAGGGGAAAAAATATAAGTAGTAAGTTAAACAAAATAAGTTACCTCAATCCCAAAGTCAAATATCAAGGTGAGTCTAACTGACTCTGCCAATGAAAAATGTTTATTTATCCCAATTAAACTAACACAGTGTGCTTCAGTATTTGGCTCTGGTTCCACTGCAATTTCTCTCAGTTAAGAAGAGACCATTACTTTCATTCACTTAATTTATTGTTTTATGGTCTCGTCTATGTGATTGTTATTATGATTTTAAAATTATTATTGCCAAAATACTTAATATTGGATCTCAGGTTTATAGGAGGGTGGTGGGTGGGGATAGATATTATTTATCCTCAACGCACTCAGGGTCTCTGGACTCGTGTCCTCCACAGGATGCGCTGATCACACATGTCCTTTTGGCTGAGGCTGAAATCCCAGGGATTCTCTAGGGCTTAAGTCTATCATTGGTTAACACTTATATGCTGTGTAGAAACACTTAGAAGCATCACTTCTGGATGATAATGTCCACATACACCTTTGCAATGTATGTACCATGTGGTACACTAGTCCTCATCCTCCTCATCCCATCTCATACATGTTCTTGTTACAGTTTACGAAGTCAGAAGGCATATTCGTCATCCATCAGACCTTACACAGCCTTGACTTTACATGTGCAAATCTCTAGACTCAAAAAAAATAAATGTAAAGTAATATTATATGGTACATAAAATTTCTTCTATAGACAATGGTTTCTAATCTTTTGCTTTGTAAAATAATATGAGGTCCTAATTTCACTAGAGCTGATGAATCATTAAAAATAATTTTGAGACGTAAATTACAATGACATGTTTAGCCTATAGCTCAAAGGAATTCAGAGCCCAGAGTGGTATCGATGCTGAAAATTCATTCTTTTCATGTCTGCACATTCATGTAAGCAGCATTTTCAGTATTTACATCTATAAAGATGAAAAACATGAATAAAATTGCCTCATTTTCACAAAAAATTTCATTATCCATGGATAAATAAAATCAAGAAGGACCTCTTTCTGCTCATTAAGAGGTCCATTTATCAATAACATTTTACATCATGCATTTAAGAATATATATATATATATATACACACACATACACACTGACACATCAAGTCTTTATCCAAAGTTGTAACCATCTCTACAGGTCCAAAAACACTGAGGTACTTCATGTTATAAACTCCTCAAAGCCATTTATTACCTCTTCCCTTGCCATTGCACACAGTTGGGCCTATGAGATTTATGCCCTGAGCTTCATCAAGGAAACATATGAGCTGATGTACACCACTCAGCAGTTACTACAGACCACCTGCCAGCAACCCTCATACCCCTGATGCATGATCAGACTGTTTGCTACAAGCTCTGAGCTGCAGAGGGAGGCCCATGACATGGAAAAGGCCATTGGGCGTCAGAGATTGTTCTCTTCACTTTGTTCAACAAGTATTGCCCTGAAGTGATGGTCCTGTGATGTCTAAATCTCTTTTTCTGTGTTAACCTAGGAAGGATAAGGTATAAAAATATCAGAAATGCTAGGTTTACTCCTGAATTTTCCATAACAGTTTCTTGTTGTGTGCACTGTCCTATTTGAGTTGTTTGTAAATCTGGGAATCCAATCCAGATACCAGCTGAGACACAACCTAGAGTTTGCAGAGCCTTCATCTGCATGTAAATTGACTTCATACATCATCTCCTGTCAATGGGTACTCTCATGACCCAGCTCTATCATGTACACTCTCTAGATGGCCTAAGGAGGTAGAAGCTTTGCTCATCACAGTACATTTTGCCTCAGGAATACAATTTTTAACTTTATATTTAGAAATAACTTCAAACTTACAGGAACATTGCAATGATGTATACCCTAGAGGCAGACCTGTGTACCTTTACTCAGACCCTCTCATTGTTGATGTGTTACTGCATTTTCTTTAGTCTACAGTCTCTTTGGGGAAATTCTACTCAACAATGACTCAGGCCAAAAGTCTTAATTTATGGGACCAATTTTCCAATTTGTATGCAAAGTCTTAATGGGAAAATTACAACCATATATCCCATCCTAACTTCAGAGCTCTGGCAAGGTCTTACACAACTCCAGTTACAAAACAAAGACTAAGAATACTACAGTGAACAAACCTAGCATGACCAAAGCCCTCTCAGTGTCAGAATGAACATCAGGTTGCATTCAAATGTCTGTGGGGCTCTGTCCATATGAAATTTTCATGTGCCCATGAGATATCCCGGTTGCACCCTGGCAATTTTCCTCCACCAGTAGCGGACGCTTGACTATCAAGGACTCTCCTTCCATCTCAAGCTCCTTTTCTGCAGGAGTGAAGGCTGCCAGACAAAGGTGAGGCTCTCCTCAATATGTCTCTTATCCCTGGGGAACTGATTTTATGTAAAGCAATTCCAGAGGGAGAACTGACTTGCAGAAATTGAGGGCAGGTGCTAACAACTCTTCTTGACCATCCCACAGTCAGTCAGGGATGCTGGCACATCCTTGGGGTACATGCTTCTCATTGGATGTCGGCCCCAGGTATGAGCAAGACACTTGAGAACAGAAAGCCACTACCTCATCAAAGATACCTTCCACTCAGGGGGGATTTGAATCCTCTGCAAATACTTGTGCAAGTGGCACTCAGGTGCTACTTTGGATGATGAAAATAAACAGATTTCTCCATCTGAAGATGGCCTAGGGAGGAAAGAAGTTACCCTGTGGCATCAACAGAAGGTTCTTGTTTATGAATTCTGGAAGAACTGCATGGATGAGAGGGAGGCCAAATAACCTCAGGACTTGTGAGATGGACCAGGAAGCCGATGTGCCAATATTCACTGTTTGATTTTCAAGACTATTTATTTATTAAGTTATTCAAGTTTGCTTACCATGTTGTGGGCAAGAAACTACCAGCTATTAACTCTTCTAAGGATCAGACAAATGATCTCCAACTGACTGAAATATGAGACTGTAGTTACAATCACTGTGCCAGAGAGAGTCTGGTTTTTCTTAGTTTCATGGTTCCTTTGTCCTACTCATCTCTTTATTGCTAGAACTGAAGGCCTGTGATTACATATCCCAGACTCTCTTGCCAGTTGCCTCTTGTTATGTTCTGCAACAGAGTTTGAAGGTGGGAAGAGGGCAGAAGTCATGAATCTCAGCTTTGACATCATCTCATGTAGTGGTTGTGGCATCAGTGTGTATAGTACTCACACCAGTCCAGCAACAGCAGTGTCTGCAGTGGCGACTGTCATCTATGGGCTCCTGGGCTCCTGCTCAGACGTTTGGTTTCAACAAGAGCCTCAGCTTCCCCTGAAGGCATGGGAGCAGGGAAACACCATTTTTCCTTTTCTCTTCCAGTTCTAAGGGAGGTAATGCCTTCCTGCAATTTTCAGCCTATGGACATCCTTTGGATTTCCTTTCTGTTTTTTTGATTCCCCACCCCTTCAAATCCCCGTATTACCAATTTCTGGATGAAATTCTCCCTGTTTGAAAGTAGGATGGTAGTTGCCAGGAGCTAAGAGGTAGGGGAAATGGGTTATGTTGATCAAAGGCTACAAACTTCTGGCTACAAAATGAATAAGATCTGGGGATCCAATGTACAACATGGTGACTATACTATAGATACTTGAAAGTTGCTAAGATGATAAATCTTAAATGTTCTCATTACAAGAAAACAGGTAATTATGTGAGGTGAGGGAGATTTTAACTAACTCTATTGTAAATTATTTCACAATATATACATATATCAAATATTATGTTGTACACCTAAAGTTACACAATGTTACATGTCAATTATATCTCAATAAAGCTGAAATAAATAATAAAAAGTCAAAAAAAAGAGAATTCTCCCTGTTCAATATACCTAGAATGTTTTCTACTTCCTTAACTGGACACTAACTGATAAACACTGCAAAAGACTATTTATAGATAAAATGATCATGTGCATGAATACGCATAACTTGCAGAATTACAAAGAGAAGAGACAAGTCCCCTCATGGACAGGACTATGAGTCACATTGACCGCCAGTTAGAGAAAATGTTCAAGCATCAAAAAAATGTAACGCTCCCATATTGTACATTTTCTGAACAAATACTCTGACATCTCAAAAGCATGTGATGGGCACCAGTACCAACACTTTGGAAAGTTTGCTAATCTACGGCTCATTTGATAATTGATATCCCATAATATTTTATGATGTTGTATAATTTCAGCCTCGTCAGCTGACCTCACACTTAATGTACCTAAAGAAAATCAGTTGTGGAACTTTTTACTTCTGTATTCTATGGGGAAACACCACATGCTGAGCAAAGACAGAGGGAAATAGAGTGAGATAGCTGTCCAGTTCAGGATATGTATTTCTATTCTCACCTTTCCCTATTTTCACCTTTAATAATTATTCAAGTCCTGCCCTAAACCTCGATTCCTCCTTTGTACAAAATGCTTCTCGCTCTAAAGGAGTTTTCTCCAGCACAGGCTTGGACTGCAATTTCCTCTGGATTTATTTCTCAGTCGATTTCATTCTATCTGCCCCCTATCTACCAGATGACCTTCATCACTTCTAATCAAAGGTTGTCACTTTCTTTCTTTCACCATGCTCTGGAGTTTACTGCTTTGTTCTTCTCTTATTTGAATATCACTTTTGTTACTTGTGTAGATTTCAAAGGAAGGTGGGCAGAGATTAAGCTCATGCTCAGTCTGAGGTCTTGATCCAATCTCAGGTGATGTGTTTGATTTCCGTTGTGTCCAAGTGCTTTAACTGACAGATAACCGGGATGATCATGGACTTGCAGTGGTGAATGGAAGTTTTTTTTTTAAGCAAATACAACATCCTCTAAAACTCCTTTTGACATTTGTTTCTGCACTGAGAAACCCTAATTTTCTATATTTGATGGTGGTTACAAAGATAAAGATAATTCCGGAAAAGAGAGTGGTAGAAACAGCAGCGAAATAGTTCCAGTATCATTTAAAGGAGAACACGAGCCCACCATTGCATACTCTAGATGTGAATTTGTCGTCTGTATGACACCACTAATTGGGAATCCGGATGCCTTCCCAGGATTGATGGGCAAGAGGCAGGGAGACCGATGAGCACCATCAAGGATTTGAGAGGTGGAGCTCATCTTCCAACTCTGGGCTATACGGACTATGTCGGCTTGGGAGATTAGTTTAATCTTTCTAAGTTTCAGGACACAGAGGCTACCCTTTCTTTACAACAAAATTATAGGAATTAAATAATAGTATATATGTAAGACAGCCCTGTGCCTGGTTCAGATTATCCCATTAAGAGGAACCATAAATCCAGACAGTCTCATTCTTCTCCAAATTAAGCCCTTCTGAGCCATCTTCACTTCCTCTCTAGCTTCATTCTCCAAATCTTCCTTCCTTTTCCTTCCATACAGCACCACCATGATGATTTATCTGCCCTGTCTATTACCTCCACCTTCAATAGTCAGCCCTTAACTCAGACTCTGCTCTGATTGTGTCTCATAATTTCATCATCCATATTGCCCTCAATTTCTCATCTCCTGCTCCGTGGGTGTGAAATCTGAAGAGACAGTCATTGAATATACTGCACAAGATCATGCAGAGCCTTCTTTTGCCAAGAAGAGAAGAGCTGGTCACTTGTTTTGAACTAAGAAATCCAAGTGAAACTTTCATTTCCTTTCAGTCATTGACCATTGCATCCAGGAATAGAATTTAAAGGCTCCTCCTAGTGGCCAATGGTGTATTGCTAGTGTTCAGGGAGATCCCAGATTCTACATGAAATGGTGCCACCTGGGGGTTCAAACCTTGTTGTGCTCAGTTTAAGAAAATCTCACGGGACATTTCCTATTATATGCCAGTCGCACGGGTTGACCTGATTGTGCCACTCTTGGCTCTATCATAAATTCGAACATTCTAACATATGAATAATTAGAATCTACAAAGAGAATAAATTAAATAATAGAATAACGAATATTTGAAGTGATAATCCATGAGAAAATTCCAAAATTATGACAAACGTCAAGACCCAGATAAAAGAAGTCCTACAAACTTCCAATTCTGCCTATGATAACATAGCTTGTATGAGACCAACACTTCCTCCAAGAACAAGTAGACAATCTAGGTAAAATTAAAAATTAGAGATGTTTGAAAACAAAGGCAGTATGAACTTGAAGGGTCAAGATGGTAGAAAAAGAGGAGCTTCAGAGAAATGAGCATAACTTTCTGCAGCATTTTCCCCTTCAAGCTTTTGCCAGTTGCCAGGAAGACATGGGACAGGATGTTGCAAAGCCAAGCAACATGGGTTGAGGAAAGCCACTTTGAAGGCAGAGGCGACATTGGCAATTTCCACTCAGCAGATTTACAGGATCAAATTTGTGTGGTGAGTTAAAAAGTTCAGGGAGATCTGTGCTAACACCTTATTGGTAAAATTGTGTTGGCTTCTTCTTGAAGATTCATTGATTCTATGCCCTTTCTGCATTTGCTCATGACCAGGTCTTAAAACAGACCATCTGCTTCCTCTGCAGCTTGGTATAGTCAAGTTTTTTTAGATTTCATATACTGTTAATCCCCCATCTTAATAAAAAAGATGGACTATTTTTGTTTTCTGGGTTGTTTTTGTTTTGACTGACTTGTCAGTGTGCTGTTCTTCCATTTTTCTCATCTCAAAGGTGAATACCTACCTACCTGTTGAGTGGTCAAAAGACCAATAGGTTAGCATCTAGAAGCATGCATCGTAGTTAGTAAGATAGAAAATGTTGGCTGTGGCTAATTGTAAGAATAATGAATATCTCCAGATACTTTATGGACAATGTGAATGCCTGTTCAGATGATAAATGTAGCTTTAATAAATGGTTAGATTCTAACAGAAGGCTCTGTATTATCCACTGATAAAACTTCCCAGGGACAACCAACTTTTTTGTGCACCCAAAGTGAAGACTATAATTCTTTTCCAGATTATGGCTGTTATACTCTCAAACACGTGCCAGTTATTTTGTCAAACTTCTAAGCCATTGTTCCCATAATCAAGGTCTGAAGTGCACTGAAATCTTGTTCAGTGCTCCAAAAAAGAACTAACATTTTGGCTATAATCACTAAGACCAAAAGTAACAAATGCTGGAGAGGGTGTGGAGAAAAGGGAACCCTCATACACTGCGGGTGGGAATGCAAACTGGTGCAGCCACTATGGAAAATAGCACGGAGAGTCCTCAAAAAACTGAAAATAGAACTAAGATATGACCCAGCTATCCCACTACTGGGTATCTACCCAAACAATTTGAAACCCAACAACACAAAGTAACATATGCACCTCTATGTTCACTGCAGCACTAATCACAATAGCCAAGACATGGAAGCAATCCAAGTGTCCATTGACTGATGATTGGACAAAGAAGATGTGGTATATATATATATACAGTGGAATACTACTTGGCCATAAAAAAGACAAAATCATCCCATTTGAAACAACATGGATGGACCTGAAGGGTATTATGCCAAGCGAAATAAGCCAGACTGAGAAAACAAACAATATATGATTTCATTCATATGTGGAATATAAACAAGCACATGGACAAAGAAAACAGCTCTGTGGTTACTAGGGCATGGGGGTTGGGCGTGGGCACAGGGGGTGAAGGGGAGCACGTGTATGGTGACAGACAAATAACGTACAACTGAAATTTTACAATGATGTAAACTATTATGAACTCAATTAAAAAAAAGTAACATTTTGTTTAAAACCAAGCAAAATCATCAACTAAAGGGCTAAAAACCTACAAGATCTCTTGGCATTCTCATAGTGTTGGCGGATAAATGTTTGAGGTCAATTTCCTCAAAGGAGGAAAGAATCTGATAAACCCAACTCTCAGCTTAGACCCACGAATGGCTATGCCATTGGAGTAAGGAGAGAGACCAGCAAGAGCAGACATTGAAGCCCAGGAATAATTGTGGGAAAGCTCAAATAGGGCTCCGTCTTTGCAGTAATGAAGGATAGGTGCTTTCCCAAAGGGCAGGGAGATTTCTTCATTGTCCTATTCTTAATTATCATGTACCATCTATGCATCAGGTAAACTAGTTCTCATTTCCACATCCCCTCTCATACACATTCCTGTTACAGTTTACAAAGTCAGAAGGCATATACATCATCCATCAGAACGTCCACAGCATTGACTCTACGTGTGCGAATCTCTAGACTCAAAAAAATAAGTGTGAAGTAATATTTATGGCACACAAAATTTTTTCTATAGAATTGTGTCTAATTTTTTGCTTTAATAAAATGAGGCCCTAATATCACTGGAGATGATAAATCATTACAAATAATTTTGAGGGATAAATTACAGTGACATATAAAAAGTCCTATAGCTTAAAGGACTTCAGAGACTAGAGTGATATTGCTGACACAAACTCATTCTTTTCATGTCTGCGCATTCGAGTGACAAGTATTTTCAGAGTTTACATCTATAAAGATGAGAAACAGAAGTAAAACTGCCTCATTTGAGCAAAAACATTATATTACCCACGGATATATAAAATAAGAAGGACCTCTTTCTGCTCATTAAGAGATGCATTTATCAATAATATGTGCATCATATATTTAAGAATATCAAAAATTTATACATGTGTATGCATATTGAGTCTTTATATGAAGTTGTAACCATCTCTACAGGTACAAAAATACTGAGATACTTCACGTTATAAATTCCTTAAAGCCATTTATTACCTCTTTCCTTGCCATTGTGCGCAGTTGAGCCTATGAGATTTATGCCCTAAGGTTCATCAAGGAAATATGTGAGCTGATCTACACCACTTACCACTTACTACAGACCACATGCCAGAAACCCTCACACACCTGATGCATGATCCGACTGTTTGCTACAAGCTCTGAGCTGCTAAGGGATGCCATTAGGCATCAGAGATTCTTCCTTTTACTTTGTTCACCAAATCTTGCCATGAAGTGATGGTCCTGTGATGTCTAAATCTCTTTTCTGTGTCATAATCTAGGGAGTAGAAGGTAGAAAAATATCAGAAATGCCAAGTTTGCTCCTGAATTTTCCATAACATCTTCTCACTGTGTGCACTGCCCTATTTGTGCTGCTCTTAATGCCGGAAATCCAGTCCACATACCAGATGAGACACAACCTAGCGTTTGAAGATCCTTCATCCACGTGTAAATTGACTTTATCTCCCATCAATGGGTACTCCCATGACCCAGCTCTATCATGTACACTCTCTAGATGGCCTCAGGAGGCAAAAGCTCTGTTCATCACAATACATTTTGCCTCAGGAATACAATTTTTAACTTTGTATTTAGAAATAACTTCAAACTTACAGAAACGTTGCAATGATGTATACCCTAGAGGCAGACCTGTGTACCTCTACCCAGAACCTCTTATTGTTGATGTGTTACTCTATTTACTTTAGTCTACAGTCTCTTTGGGGAAATTCTACCCAACAATGACTCAGGCTAAAGGTCGTAATTTATGGGACAAATTTTCCAATGGGTATGCAAAGTCTTAAAGAGCAAATTACACCCATATATCCCATCCCAACTCCGAGCTCTGGCAAGGTCAGACACAACTCCAGTGGCAAAAAAAGACTAAGAAAACTACAATAAACAAGCCTAGTGTGACCTTAAGCTCTCTCAGTGTCACAATGAACATCAGGCTGCATTCAAATAAACATGTGGCTCTGTCCATATGAAACTGTCATGGGCCCATGAGATGTCCAGGTCGTACGCTGGCAATTTTCTTTCACCAGTAGAAGACACTTGAATGTCAAAGACTTTCCTTCCATCCCAAGCTCCTTTTCAGCAGGAGTGAAGGCTGCCAGACAAAGGTGAGGCTCTCCTCAATACATCATTATTCCTGGGGAACTGATTTTACATAAAGCAATTCCAGAGGGAGAACTGACTTGCAGAAATGAAGGGCAGGTGCTAACAACTCTTCTTGACCATCCCACAGTCAGTCAGGGATGCTGGCGCATCCTGGGAGTACATGCTCCTCATTGTAAGTTGGCCCCAGGTGTGAACAAGACACTTGAGAACAGCAAATTACAACCTCATCAAAAGTACCTTCCACTCATGGGAAGTCTGAGTCCTCTGCAAACAGTTAGGCAACTGGTAGTTCAGGTTCTACTTAGGATGGTGAAAATAAACAGATTTCCCCATCTAAAGATGGCCTAGAAGGAAAGAACTTACCTGATGGCATCAACAACAGGTTCTTGTTTTTGAATTCTGGAAGAACAGCGTGGAGGAGACAAATAACCTCAAGACGTGTGAGATGGACCAGGAAGCTGATTAGCAGATTTTCACGGTAGGATTTTCAAAACTGTTTATTTATTTAGCTATTTAAGTTTGTTTATCATGTTGTGGGCAACAAACTACCAGCTATTAACTCTTCTAAGATCAGATAAATGGCCTCCAACTGGCTGAAAATAAGAAGACCCTGTGGATTACAATCTCTGTGCCAGAGAGGGTCTATATTGTCTTAGATCCAGAGTTGCTTTGCCCTACTCATCTCTTTATTGCTAGAACTGAAGGCCTGTGAGTTTATATCCCAGACTCTGTTGCCAGTGGCCTCTTGCTAGGTTCTCCAATGGGAGCCTGAAGGTGGGAAGAGGGCAGAGGTCATGATTCTCAGCTTTGACGTCACCTCTTGCGGTGGTCGTGTATAGTGCCCACGACAGCTCAGCAACAGCGGTGTCTGTAGTGGAGGTTGTCACGTACAGACTCCTGGGTTCTTGCTCAGGCAGCTTGGTTTCAGCAACAGCAGCGTCAGCTTCCCCTACAGTCACGCGTCTGGAAAACACCATTTTTCCTTCTCTCTTCCAGTTCTAGGGGCGGTAATGTCTTCCTGCAATTTTCATCAGTGGGCATCCTTTGTATTTCCTTTATTTATTTATTTATTCATTCATTCATTCATTCATTCATTTTGCTTCTCCAGCTCTTCAAACCCCTTTATTACCAATTTCTGGATGAAATTCTCCCTGTTTGAAAGTTGGATGGTAGCTGCCAGGAGCTAAGACGTGGGGGAAATAGGTTGTGTTGGTCAAAGGGTACAAACTTATGGTTATAAAACCAATAAGGTCTGGGGAGCCAATGTGCAACGCGGTGACTACAGTATAGATACTTGAACGTTGCTAAGATGATAAATCTTAAACGTTCTCACTACAAAAAAAAAGCCTAATTATGTGAGGCGATCGAGACTTTAACTCTATTATAAATCATTTTACAATATATACATATATCAAATATTATGTTGTACATCTTACACAATGCTATATGTCGATTACATCTCAATAAAGCAGAAATAAATAAATAGTAAAAAGGAAAAAGAATTCTCCCTGTTCAATATACCTAGAATGTTTTCTATTTCCTTAATTGGATACTAACTGGTAAACACTGAAAAAGACTATTTATAGCTAAAATGATTATATGAATGAAAATGTGTAACTTGCAGAATTACAAAGGGAAGAGAAAGCCCCCTCATGGACAGGACTACTGGTTACATTGACTGCCAGTTAGAGAAAAAGTTCAAGTGTCAGAAAACTGTAAAACTCCCATATTTTACATTTTCTGCCCAGATACTCTGATGTCTCAAAAGCATGCGATCAGCACCATTACCAACACTTCAGAAAGTTCACTAATCTATAGCTCATTTGATAATTGATACTACATAATATTTTGTGAGGTATCATTTGAGCCCCATCAACTGACCTCACACTTAATGTACCTAAAGAAAATGAGTTGTAGAACTTTTTACTTCTGTCTTCTATGGGGAAACACCACATGTTGAGCAAAGACAGGGAATCGGGGTGAGGTAGCTGTCCAGTCTGGTTATGTGTGTCTATTCTCACCTTTTCCTATTTTCAGCTTTAATAATTATTCAAGTCCTGCCCTAAACCTCGATTCCTCGTTTGTACAAAACGCTCCTCGCTCTGAAGGAGTTTTCTCCAGCACAGGCTTGGACTTCAGTTTCCTCTGGATTTATTTCTCAGTCGATTTCATTCTATCTGCCCCCTATCTACCAGATGATCTTCATCACTTCTAATTAAAGGTGGTCACTTTCTTTCTCTCACCATGTTGTTAAGTTTACTGCTTTGTTCTTTTGTTATTATTTGAATATCTTTTTTGTTATTTGTGGAGATTTCAAAAGAAGGTGGGCAGAGATGAAGCTCATGCTCAGACTAAGGTCTTGATCCAATCTCAGGTGACGTGTTCCATCTCCACTGTGGTCAAGTGCTTTAACTGACAGATAACCGGGATGATCATGGACTTGTGGTGGTGCACGGAAGTGTTTTTTTTTTAATCAAATATAACTCCCTCTAAAACTCCTTTTGACATTTGTTTCTGCACTGAGAAACCCTAATTTCCCATATTTTATGATAGAGACAAAGATAAAGGTAATTCCAGGGAAAGGAGGGGTAGGGACAGCAAGGAAATAGTCCTAGTATCCATTAAGGGAGAACACGAGCCCAGCATTGCATACTCTAGATTTGAATTTGGTGTCTGTATGACACCACTACTGGGTATCCGGATGCCTTCCCAGAATTGATGGGGGAGAGGCAGGGAGACCGATGAGCACCATCAAGGATTTGAGAGGTGGAGCTCATCTTCCAACTCTGGGCTACATGGACTGTGTCAGCTTGGGAGATTAATGTAATCTTTCTAAGTTTCAGGAAACAGAGACTACTCTTTCTTTACAAGAAAATTATAGGAACTAAATAATACGTAAGACAGCCCTGTGCCTGATTCAGATTATCCCTTTAACAGAAACCATAAATCCAGACAGTCTCATTCCTCTCCGGATTAAGCCCTTCTGAGCCATCTTCACTTCCTCTCTAGCTTCACCCTCCAAATCTTCCTTCCTTTTCCTACCACACACCACCAACAGGATCATTTATCTGCCCCCTCCATTACCTCCACCCTCAATAGTCAACCCTTAACTAATTTTCATTTTTCATAATTTCATCTTTTCATAATTTCATCATTTCATCAGCCATGTTGCCCTCAGTTTCTCATCTCCTGCTCCGTGGGTGTGAAATCTGAAGAGACAGTCATTGAATACACCTCGCATGATCATACAGAGCCCTCTTTTGCCAAGAAGAGAAGAGCTGGTCACTTGTTTTGAACTAAGAAATCCAAGTGAAACTTTCATTTCCTTTCAGTCATTGATCATTGCATCCAGGAATGGAACTTAGAGGCTCCTCCTAGTGGCCAATGGTATATTGCTAGTCTTCAGGGAGATCCCAGATTCTACATGAAATGGTGTCACCTGGGGGTTCAAACCTTGTTGTGCTCAGTTGAAGCAAATCTCACTGGACATTTCCTATCATATGCCAGTCCCATGGGTTGATCTGATTGTGCCACTCCTTGCTCTATGATAAATTTAAAAGATCTAACATATGAATAATTAGAATCCACAAATGAAATAAGTGAAATAATGGGATAATAAATAGTCAAAGTGATAATCCATGAGAAAATTCCAAAATTATGACAGACATCAAGCGTCAGATAAAAAAAGTCCTACAAACTTCCACTTCTGTTTATGATGATACAGCTTGTATGAGACCAACATTTCCTCCAAGAACAAGGAGAAAATCTAGATAAAATTAAAAATCAGATGTTTTAAACCTGTGGCAGTATGAACTTGAAGGGTCAAGATTGTAGAAAAAGAGGAGCTTCAGAGAGACGAGCATAACATTCTGCAGCATCTTCCCCTTCGAGCTTTTGCCAGTTCCCAGGAAGACATGGGACAGGATGTTACAAAGCCAAGCAACATGGGTTGAGGAAAGCCACTTTGAAGGCAGAGGCGACACTGGTGATTTCCACTGAGTGGATTGACAGGATCAAACTTGTGTGGTGAGTTAAAAAGTTTAGGGATATCTACACTGACACCTTATTAGTAAAATTGTGTTGGCTTTTGCTTGAAGATTCATTGATTCTACACCCTTTCTGCATTTGCTCATGACCAGTCTTGGAACAGATCATCTGCTTCCTCTGCAGCAGAATATAGTCGTTTCATTCAATTCCATACACTATTAATCACCAATCCTAATAGAAAAGATGGGTTGGTCTTTTTTTGTTTGTTTGTCTGACTTGTCAGTGTGCTGTTCCTCCATTTTTCTCATCTTTAAAGGTAAACACCTACCCACCTGTTGAGTGGTCAAAAGACCAAAAGGTAAGCATCTGGAAGCAGGCATGGTAGTTAGTAAGACAGCAGATTTTGGCTGTAGCTAATTGCAGAAGTAATGAATATCTCTAGATACCTTATGGACAATGTGAATGCCTTCTCACATGATAAACTTAACTTTAATAAATGGTTGGATTCTAACAGAAAGCTCTGAACTATCCACTGATAAAAATGTCCTAGGGACAATCAATTTTTTGGACACCCAAAGTGAAGACCGTAATTTTTTTCCAGGTTGTGGTTGTCATCCTCTCAAACGCGTGTCAGTTTTTTTATCTAACCTCTAAGCCATTGTTTCTATAATCAGGCTCTGAAGTGCAGTGAAACCTCGTTCAGTTCTCCAAATAAACATTAACATTTTGTTTAAAGCCAAGAAAATCATCAACTAAACAGCTAAAAACCTAAGCATCCAGCTGTCCATCATGAAGTCAGAAATTTAAAAGATTTGAAAAAGTATAAAGCAAGGCCATCTTTCGTACTATTTTTTTTGGAAAATATATTAGTTTTCATAAAGATGTTTCTATGTTAACATATAATGGTTAACTTGCTTTTTAGTGAACTAATAAGTAAATAGTTTAATCTCTAATGTGGTAAATATTGATAACCATAATCCACGTAAAATCCCTTGGGGTCCACAATAAATTTTAAGAATATAAACCGAGTCCTGAGACCAAATGTTTGAGAATTAGCAAGTTAGAATCCGACACCTCACCGTAAGTTACTTGTCTTTCAGATGGAGAAATTGAAGCCCAGAGGGACACAAGTCCATACGTGCAGCCCACAATCTGTGGAATCCTGACACCAGTCCTGGGACCTTCACGTCAAGGTTGCACAAGATGGTTTGGAGTCATGTGACTAACCAGGTCTGCCAGACTCAAGGACCTCTCCAGAAAGATCCATCTCCAGACACATTGGCTCCTGCCAGTCCATCTTCATTTCCCTGCCTCTGCCATCCCAGCTTTCCATCCAGAACAGCTGATAGTAACTCCCAGCTGACTGCAAGTTCAATCCATCTCACACCCTGGGCTGCTCTCTCCCAGGGCGGGAATTTGACCTGCAGCCTCCATCCCCATCATCGGTTCAGCCTTAACACCCAGCGCTGTCATGGATGTTGACCACCTGGAGCTCCTGGTCTCCATTCCTGGTAGACTGGACTTCTGTGCATTCTGGGCCCAGGTTGGTCAATGTTCCCCAGCATCCTCAGGAGGTCTTTTTGCCTTGAGGAGCTCAGGCTGATTCACAGCACATTTCCTCTTGTCAGGGCTCACCTGCGTTCCTCTCATTTGTGCCCCTCACAGGATGGCAGCATTTCAAAGAAGGGGTGCATCCTGATGCCATCCCTCCATTCCTGAGCCTCATCTGTTCCCAAGTCCGTGGTCCTCCTGTGGGTGGGCAGAGGCATCCCCCGCCTACATCAGGCCCTCAAGTTTTCTCTCTGATGAGCCTGATATGAGACAGTGTTTGGATTCAGTTTCCCCCTAGTCAAAGGGAGAAGGATGAGACTTGCTGGGAAGTGGACATAAATTGTCACCGTCAGCAAGTCTGCAGGCCCGAGATGCTAGGACAGCCAGTGCCCTCGATAGTCAGGGGAGCTTCCACCACCACCAGCTTCAGACAGTAACCAAAGATAAAGGCTCCATTCTAAAGTGTTTCCTAGTCTCACACACTGAACTTGTGATGCCAGGGGAAGCAATATTTTATAGCAAGGAAAGGTGAGGCCAGAATCCTATCCTTGATGCCCTGGCGGCAGAACCAAACCAGACTGCTCTGTGCACAGGAGGTAAGTGTTTGTTGACAGCCAGAAATAACCTTAATATCCCTCAAGGGGATTACGTGATATTTACAGACCTTTCTTCATACCTGATATACTGGTCAGGAGACTTGATTACACAGAAGAGAAATCAACTCTAGCTAACGTAGACCAAAAAGAGAGAAATTGGAAGGATAGGAGAGTGTTCAAGACATCACGATGATGTAAGGAACTGTTCCAAAGCAATAATAAAAAGGCAAATATCCCAACTAGAAAATGAGCAAAGGATCTGAACAGACATTTCTCCAAAGTTGACATGCTAATGGAAAAAAAACTCGTGAAAAGATGATCAACATCATTAGTCATCAAGGAAATGCAAATCAAAACCACAATGAGATTCCGCTCACAAAACTTAGGATGGCTCTAATCAAAGAGACAGAAAATATCAAGCGTTGCTCAGGATGTGGAGAAACGGGAACCCTCATACATTGCTGGCTGGAATGTAAGATGGTGCAACCGCTTTGGGAAAGTCTGGTAGTTCCCCAAAAGGTTAAAAATAGAGTGACCACATGACCCAGCAATTCCACTCCTGGATTTGAATTGAAGACATATGAATTGAACAGAAGAGAATTGAAAACACATGTCCACACAAAAACTTGTACATGAACCTTCATAGCAGCACTATTCATAACAGCCCCAAAGTGGAAACAACCCAACTGTCCATCAACTGATGAACAGATTAAAAATGTGGTATATCCATACAATGGAATATTATTTGTCCACTAAAAAACTGAAATACTGATACATGCTATGTCATGCATGAACCTTGAAAACATCATGCTAAGTGAAAGAAGTTGGACCCAAGAGGCCACTTATTGTATGATTCTACTTATATGAAATGTTCAGAATAGGCAAATTCATACAGCCAGAAGGCAAATTCGTGGTTTCCAGAGCCTGATGAGAGAGAGAAATTGAGAGTGACTGCTTCATGGGTGTGAGATAGCTTTGTGGGGTGATGAAAATGTTCTAAAACTAGATAGTGGTGATGGTTGCACAATATCGTGTATAGACTAAAAGCCACTGAATTGCACAATTTAAACGGGTGAATTGTGTGGTATGTGATTTGTATCCCCAAAAATCTGTTTAAATAGAAAGAGGGGCCATCCGTGTTGCCTGGTGGTTAAGTTCAGTTCAGCAGCCTGGGTTCAGTTCCTGGACAGGGATGTGCACCACTCGTCAGGGCCGTGCTGTGGCAGCCACCACACATAAAATAGAGGAAGATTGGCACAGATGTTCGCTCAGGGCGAATCTTCCTCAAGCAAAAAAAGGAGGAATGTTGGAAACAGATGTTAGCTCTGGGGGAAACTTCCTCAGCAAAAAAAAGAAAGAAAGAGGGAAATCATGAAGAGGAGGGAGCACTCGCTTTACAACACCCAGAACACGCAAGGCTGGGAAAGCTGGGATCCGGGACAGGAGCCGTCCTCTTAGGATGTGCCCCTGGTGCTGGCACCATCAGATGCTCACGGCCACACCACTGGAGTCCACGGGCACTGGATTCCCACAGCACCCCCTGGCACCCTGGAAGTTGCCTTTGTGCTCCCTGTCCCCACGTTCACTACTCATGACTGCTCTGGAATGTTCTTGTCATTCCCTCAAAATTGCAAGTCTTGGACAAGAGCACGCCATTGGCAAACCTGGCGTACCACATGTCCAAGTGCTCTATGCCAGAGAGCTGGAAGGGTGACTCTGGCCCCTCTCAGCTCCACAATGGGAGGTGGGGCCCTGCCTCCCCCCTGTCTTCAGACTCCCACCAAACAGGAAGGGTCCAGATGCTGAGCAGCCAAAATTGACAATTGTCCACTATGTGTGGACAGCCCTCCTGAGAACCTGGAGGTGCCCAAACCCCAGAAAGCCTGAGCCCCTGCTCCTCAGATCGTCACAGTTACACACCCACAAGCATTCAATGGGCAGACTCCTTGACGCCGAGCTCTGTACGAAGCATGGTGACTTGGGATCTCACTTATTTCTCACTGGGAGGGCTCAATTCTTATCCCCATTCTACAGATCAAGCCCGCAGGGGTTGCTTCAGGGGCAAAGAACCATTCCTGTATCCTTCACCTAAACAAGTTTCCCAGCCATTCCTCCTCCTCACCGTGCAGGCTGGAGCCCCTGTGTACACACATGCTGCTCCCCACCTCACCCACCTGACAAACTCCCGTGCATCCTTCAAGTAGCTCCCCAGAGCCGGCCTTGACCCGGGGTAGGACTGGCCAGCCCCACCTCTGTATCCCCACTGAAACCTGCGGCAGGATGGAGCACCCCCTGGCACCCTGGAACTTGCCTTTGTGCTCCCTGTCCCCAAGGCATGCCCTGGCTCCCAGCAGGACCAGGGAGGGTTGTGTCAGGTGAGATCCCGGCAGGCGGGGCTGCCGGGATACAAGCAGCAGGCACCGGGGACTCCCTGCTCTGGCCTTTAACACTGCCCACCACCAGCTCAGCTGTGAAGGTAACCTTGGCTTTCCTGATCCTTGTGCTGGGACTCTTCACCTCTGCGGAGTGTCCTCCACGGTCAGACGTCTGCTGTAGCTGGAACGCGGTCACTTGGACTTTCACAGCTCCATCTGACCTCTCAAACAAATTCTTGAGGCATCCTGATGAGGCCTGTCTCTATTCAATAAAAGAAATCCCCAATATCATTATATAAGGGGTCAGAAGACCAAACAGTAACCCTGTGTCTGGGCTCTGGGGACAGAGACCAGAACTGGAACATGAATACACCCTCTATTTGCTGTGTGATTTTTGTCCCTAAGCCTCCAGTTCCTGCTCTGTAAAATGGAGAAGACTGCCCTGCACGGCTGGGAGAGGGTGAATGTGAATCATGCAGGTGAAGTGTTCATCATAATTGCCCGGCACATCTTAAATTTTTAGTAAATGGAGCTGTTAATAATATTATTCTTGATGATTTTTGTCATGCTTTATAATTAAAACACGCTTGCTTCTACATACATTGGTGGTTTCCAAACTAGAATCCCCTGGGAAGCTTTTAAAGCTCCTAGGCCCAGGCTGCACCCCCAGGTATTCTGGGGTGCCACTGGGCAGCAGAGTTTGGGAACCACTGGCATATAGCATCTGGCCTGGTTCTCCTATAAGGTTGGCAGGATGAGTGTGCTCACAACAACATAGCAAATGAGGAACCCAGGGGTCAAAGAGGGAAATGCCATCCTGCAGGTTGACAGCCAGGCTGAGGCAGGACAGGCCCTCTGAGCACACCGTGGACACGTTCCTGCATGGATGAGCTCTGCTCTGAGCCTTGGATGTGCATCAGGCTTCCGCACTCGGCCAACGTCCCTCTGAACAGGATCTTCCCTCCCAGAAAGGCTTCCACAGAGGAAAGAGGAGTGACCACCAGCCTCCTGTCATAGGTCCAGTGACCAGTGGCCAGTAGGACAATGTCTGTCCAGAAGGCCCGGAGACCACACAAAACTCCTCAGATGCCTCAGTACAGGGATATGGCCCTAGAGAAATAGGTATGTCAGAGCAACTGTATGTAGATACTGAGGTAGAGGCAGGCACAGACACAGATACAGATACAGACGTAGTAGATATAAAAATAGATACATATCTTTATCGTTAAAGTACTATAATTTTTAAGTCTCATTTGGGTACAAGATAATCACGAGCCCTGTGGCATAAAATGAAATTTACAAAAAGACCCCTAAGAACAAGATGGACTGTGTGTGGCTAACCAAGACCTACAAACAAAATGGAGTCAAGCGGCCATGATGAGACCACGATGCAATCACATACTCTGATCTCCAAAAACCCACAGAACACACTCTTAAGCTTTTGATTCTGCCAAAGCTCCTGATTTTACCAAAGTCCCCACCAGCACCTGGACCTAACCAATAAAACTGTGATGTGCCAACCAATCAGGGCTAACCAGGCTCGCATCCCTCATTTGCATAAGTGGACCTGAGTGGGAACCTGGGAGGGAATTTTTTCTATAAAGACAGCCCCATTCCTTTGTTCTCCCCGAGGTAGTTTGGTTTGCTGCCAAGGGCTGCATGTCTCCAGTTTGCAAACTGTATGAGCACTAAAGCTTTCCCAAATTCCTAAGTTCTTGTATTCCAGAGATTTTTGTTGACAGCCTCAAAAGGACTGTGAAGTTGGTGAAGCAAATTTTGTGGAAATAACAACAAAAATGAGTACAACATGCCTTTATTATAATACCTTTATGTATAAACTGTATTTTCGCTTTCAAACTGTCATGTATTACATATATAAACTTCTTTTCATTGTTCCATTCACTATTTTTCTATCTGTGAAAATAATTCAGGAATGTTGAATTGTAATGAAATGCATCATAAGTTTTCCCATTAAAAGTAATGGAGATGGTTTTTCATGTAACATTTCACTTAATGGGCAGGGTTTTTAGGGACAAATTAAAGGGGTTAGGCAAGGCACTGTGTCACGGAGATACCATTCTTTAGAAATTTTGAAAAATAAGGAAAAGCCCATGGAAGACAATGGAAGTCGCCCAGACATAGTCAGAGTTGACTTGCCAGACTCATAACATTGAGTTTTTTCCCATCCATCCACACACGGCATCCGTACACTGGCATCTTGCTGCACAGGTGGGGTCATGCCATGTGTGCGCTGTTCCCTTAACAAGGTGTGATGGCCCTGTTGCCATCATGATGAATGGGCCTAACTCTTTTCCTCCAGCCTCTGTGTGCAGAGTTGGGTGAGTATATAAAAGCTTTCTTTGAGAGCTCATTTGCTGACTCTTTTGAGTCCTCAATAATTTTGCGGCCCCTGAAGATGTTCAAAGACGAGGTGGATGCCCTCCGGCTGAGCAGAATGTAGAGCTAGCCGACATGGTGGTAAGCCATCTCTCCCTACCCCTCTCCTCTCCTTTCTCACAGCAACATCTTGACTCAGGGCTCAGGGCCGGGCAGGACAACCCCAGAGGGGACTGGTCCAGAGAACCAAAGATGAACACGTCATCTTCACCACACATCATCAACATGCAACTGGTGCTCAGGTGTGAGAATCTGACCATTAGCTTCTTCCCCTGACCAATGGAGATCCCAACCACCAAAGTCACAGGAGCCCCCAGATGTCCTCTGGTGGCATGAAGTCACTTAGAAAAAAAGTTAAAATAATATAAATCTGTATTTGGCCCTGATAGACTCTGCAACTTCTTTTGTCACTCTCTTTCTCTACCAAATCCTAGAGCATCCATGCCATATACACCTGCTTGCCCCAACCTCCCCACTAGATCTCCCCTGGCCTACCAGGAACCATGAAATATGGGAGTGAGCCAAAGATAAGAGGCAAATGTGCAGTGGTAGGTACTGCACTGGCCCCAAATCCACAAGGAACCACGAAGAGACTTAGCAGTTTGCTCGGCAAGTGGAACTTCTCCAGATGGGTCGTGAGGAGAAACTATGCCTCAGAGTCCCCAGCGGGAGAGAGGAAGGTGGCAGAATTCATCTGCCCAGCTCCCTCCTACCTCCAGGTTCCCATTAGTCAAAATTCATCCCAGGAAGTCTTCCCGCACTTCTAGGATTTGTCATCCATCCAGCTCCATCGGTGATACCAGACGCCGTGCCCTGCAGCCAGGGGGAGTCGGAAACTCTGGGTGAGCCACAGCAGCCTGGGGCGAGGGCCCAACATGGCCAAAGCAAGGAGTGGGTGGTCCCCGGTGATGTCAGAAAAGTCTGGGTACCTTCAGCCAACAAGAGGCAATGGACGGAATCCTCTGACATTCCTCATGTCTGGACAGGCATTGCAGCAGAGTGACTTAGAGCAAGACCTTTGGAGTCAGAGATTCCTACCTGATTATACGCTCTTCATGACCTTGGGCAGTTGACTTTAACTTTTTGAGTCTCACTTTCCATAAGCTTGAAATGAAGATGAAAATAATACCCGTCCCCTCCACTCGGAGAGCAGATGTGATCGAGGAACAAACAGCTTGCACAGTGCCACACACACAGTAGGTGCTTTGTAATTGACAGTTATTATCCATACTCCCAAACTGTTCCCCAGGAAGCAGTTAGATGGGGCTGGATGACAAACCCCACGTCCTTGGCCCTGACATAGAGTTTTTTTGCTGTGCGGTGTTCTCTGCCTGAGTCGCTCTTCTCAATCTGTTTCAGCAAAACATGACGCAAAACTGTTAAAGGGCCAGCGGCACCTGGTCCTGAGGATAGCAGGGCAACAGGGAATGCTCTTCCCACCAGAGCCCCTCGGGTCCCCCAAGCGGGAACACACTCCTGCTCCCAGGAGCGCCACCATCTTCATCTGGACCCACCTCACCGCTACCTTTTCTTGCCTCCTCTCAGTACAAACACTGCAATTTCCTTCATGGTGAGGCTCCTCCCTACTGGGGTCTCCTAGAGATGGATGCTGTAGAGGTGGACCCAGCGAGGGCAGGGGGCTGTGGGTGGAAGAGGGTGGCATGGTGGCTGAGGATAATAAGAGGCATTGGGTAAGAGGGAGAGGTTTGGGGGCCACACAAGTTGTCCCTCCAGGGAATGTGGTGGTCACCCAGATCAAGCCAGGGCTGCCCAAGAGGCTATTAAGTCGGGTCCTTTCTAGCCCTTAGGGGATCTGTGATAAGACGCTGACCAGATGAAGCTACCATCACTCCCTGAGCTTATAAATTGCCTGCATCAATCATCTCAAATCTCTCAGTCTCAGCCTCTCTCTCTCAGCCACACAGCCTGCTCTCAATTTAGTCCAGTGGGATCGTAAACATGCAAATAACATCAGGACAAGCGACCTGGGGCAGGAGCTTCTAAGCTGGTGTGTTTCCCTGCCATTCCTATGGTGCCGACGGCACCCTTCCGGTCCTTTCTGCCCCTCCCAGCACCTCCGTGAGGTTTCTGAGTTCAAGCAGTTACAGGAGCCCCACAGGAGATAAGCTCGTACTCGTTCTGTTGCAGAATCCAGGGGCAAGCGTGACAGGAGCCCTCAGAGGGCCCTGCCTCTGTTAGTCTCAAATCACAGTTCAGACACAAATATGCTCAAGTTCCCCTGCTCTGATGCTCTGGGACAGGCTCCCCAGCCCCTCTGGTCCCTCCAGGCCAGAGGCAGAGCCGCAGGGACAGCACACAGATGCAAAGAACTGTCATCACACCCCTGGGCTATCGCCTTCTCCTCCTTGACATGTGATCCTAGAATTGTTATCCTGAAATCATTATGATATAATAACTTTCCTGTATCTTAAGAGCAGAGGAATGGGGTATATTTAAAGAGCAAAGCAATGTAGGCAGGTGTGTGTGTGTCTGTGGGCAAATGAGATTAAAGGCTGACGGACTTAGGCAAGTAAATCTGAATGAAAGTGTCAGCCTTCATGTCTGCTTTTTCAGGCTTAGTAAATTGCAATCAAGGCAAGCACAAAATCAAGGAAGGTGTGAGTATTTTAAAAACTCCACATTACAAGAAAATGACTTCCCGTCCTCCTTTTTGCATGCAGGGCAGATTGCCTTGATTGAGAAAGTTGGGATTTGGTTGGGATTGGCCACGTTAAGTTATTTTCTACTTTGCTGGTTGGAGGCAACTAAGATTGTATTCCTCAGTAGGGAATACAAAGCAGGTGCCTCAGGCCTCGGAGAACTCAGCTTCTATGTTCTAGGTGCTGCTGCCCGGTGCTACAGATGTCTAAGGGAACGTCAGAGTTGAGCTCCAAGTGGCTCAGACAGGACAGTAACCTGAGATCTGGGTAGAATTTACAAACTTTTGAAATACAGGTTACAGCCGGCTTCCCTTCTCACACCTGCTCCCCCTTCTTTCCTAAACCTTCTGGAGGAAAGTGCATCATGGAAGCCCAGATGGAGCAGAGGCGGCATGGGTCTTGCCCAAGCTGAGCTTACCCAGCATGCACTGTTGCTCAGCAGACTAAGTTGAAGGCAATGCCCTTGGCCCCCGGCTCACTGCAGCACAAGCCCAGATGGCACCTGAAAGAAGCCATGCCTTAGTCTCCCTGAGGGAGACAGGGAAGCCTTGTGGGGCAGGTAACTAGCTGAGGCCTGAAAAGAGGAAGAGTGTCAGGTAGGCAAGGAGGTGGGGTTGGCATTCATGGATGGGTCCCACCAAAGAGAGAGAGAGCCTAGACGAGCCTGTTTCCTTCATCTTCACGCCAACCAGGTGGTGCAGGTCATTCCAAGTTCTCTTCCCAGGAATAGGGGAGGATAGGTTATCTGTACCACCCCACTCTCGGCCGGGAGAAAAGGCGGAAGATGCTGAGTAACAGTGACTTTAAAGAGCAAAACATTTTAAATTTTGATTGACTTTTTCTTTTATAATTCCTACTTTTTGTGTCGTGTGTGAGAAATCTGTGCCAAACACAGAGACTCTAAGATTTTGTCCTGTTTTCTTCTAAGCGTTTTATATTTTCAGCTTTTTTTTTTAGGATTATGATCCACCGTGAATGAATCTGATGTATGGTGTGAGGAAGGATCAGAGAGTTTTTAATATATCCACTTGTTCCAAGACGATTTATCAAAAAAATTACCCTTCCTGCACTGAATTGCCTTTCCATCTGTGTCAAAAACCAAGTGGCCGTGTAGACATAGCTCCGTTTCTGGACTCTATATGGTTCCATGGGTCTGTCTGTCTGTCTCAACTCCAATACCAGACTGTCCTCACTGCTGTAGCTCTGTAATAAGTCTTGGAGTTACGTAGAGTAGCCGCTCCAAATTTATTCTTATTTTTCAAAGTTGTTTTAGCTACTGTAGATCCTTTGCAGTTAAACTTTGAAACCAGATTTTTCACACACTTCTACCCAAAAAAGTCTATTTGGACATTGGTTGCAATTGCATTGCATATGGATCCATTGGGAGGAAACAGACATCTTAAGAAAATTAAGTTTCCACTCCAGGAACACTGCACATATCCCATCCGCGTCTTATTAACTTCATTTCTCTCAGCAATGTTGTACAGATTTTGCTGTACAGCGCCTTCACGTCTTTTGTCAAATTTATTCCTAGGACTGTGATAATTTTGGACATTATAATAAATTGCATTGTTTCTTAATTTCAATTTCTGACTGTGAAAATGGTCCTGGAACAACTGGACATCCATCCATATTGCCCCCAAAAACAAGTAAACAAAAAATATAAACCTCACACTTTAAACAAAATTAACTCAAAATAGATCATAAATCTAACTGTAATTTGTAAAACTGTAAAATATTTAGAAGAAAATACAGGAAAAACATCTTCAAGACCCAAGGCTAGACAAAGATTTCTTAGACATGACACCAAAAAGCATGATCCATAAAAGAAAAGAATTGATAAATTGGACTTCACCAAAATTAAAATTTTTGCTCTAAGAAAAACACTGTTAAGTGAATGAAGAGGCAAGCTGCAAACCAGGAGAAAATATTGCAAAGTACATGTCTGACAAGGGATTTGTATCCATCAAACAGTAGGAAAACAAACAAGCCGATTTAAAAATAAACAAAAGACTTGAACAGACACTTCACCAAAGACACAGAGATGGCAAATGAGTACACGAACAGATGTTCACCGTCCTCCACCATTAGGGAAACGTAAATTAAAATCACAATGAGACTGGGGCTGGCCCCGTGGCTGAGTGGTGAAGTTCGCGCTCTGCTGCAGGCGGCCCAGTGTTTCGTTGGTTCGAATCCTGGGCACGGACATGGCACCGCTCATCAAACCACGCTGAGGCAGCGTCCCACATGCCACAACTAGAAGGACCCACAACGAAGAATATACAACTATGTACTGGGGGGCTTTGGGGAGAAAAAAGGAAAAAATAAAATCTTCAAAAAAAAAAAATCACAATGAGATTTCACGACACATCAATTAGAATGGCTAAAATTAGAAATGCTGACAATACCAAGTGCTGATGAAGATGCAGAACAACTCTGACTACCTGTTGCTGAATAACAACTTCTTCTCCAACACACTACATAAATATGCTTACAGGTAATATCTTGACATTGTGGCTTTAGGCAAAGACACTCACCAGTTGACTCAACACAATAGTTTCCAGTCAGAGAACGTATGGGATAAATTTGAATTGTGCTCCACAGTTGAATGAACCGTAAAACACTGTTCTTTGCATGGGTGGAATCTTCTAGATTTCAGCCTGTTGTGTGTGTCACTGTTTCCCCATTTTTTAAAATACTGTTGTATTTAGCCTTTATTCAGTCCTAAAGCAGGGGTCACCAAACTTTCTGTAAAGGGTCATAGTAAGTATTTTCAGCTTGGTGGGCAATGAGGCCTCTGTTGCAACTACTTAGCTTTGCCCTCAGCAGAGCAGCCAGAGACAACAGGCATTTGTTTCTATTGGGTGGGTTCCAATAAAACTTGACAAAAACTGACTGTGGCTTGATTTGGTCCACAGGCCACAGTTTGCCAACCCCTGTTTCAGGAGCTGGAGCAGCAAATGAGAAGGAGAGGGCCATCACAGATTTACAACACAGCTGGCAGCTATCAGGCATGACCAGGGCCAGGGCCAGCTTCCACTGGCACTAAGCATTTAATTAGCAGCTGCCTGGTTTTGTTGGAGAAATAACTCGACTGCTTGCAAGCACTGGTCCCAAGGTAGTTTCTAGAGACATCTCCTTTCTAATCAGACCTCCCCCTTCAGCAGCACATACTCGTTTCCAAGTCCTTTCACGATCCGTGCAGCAAAGGCGGAGCCTGAGGCTCGGAGGGACTGAGGGACTGTCTTAAGTGGCAGAGCTGTGCCAAGAGCCCAGTTCTCCTGACCTCAACCCCAGGTCTTTCCCACTGAACAAGCCCCCTTTACAAACAGGGAGCTCCCGGAGGAAAGGAAGTATCTTCACCTGCCCCATCGGGAAAGGAACTGACGTGTTTCTCAGGGCTGTCCAGGGATGGCATCAGAATCACCACGACATCATCTCTGGCGGTGGAACCCAGGTGACCTTGAAGCACATCCAAGAGACGGAACAGTGCCTTGGTCCTCCAGCCCACGCAGGGGCCGGAGACACACGGCTGCAGGGCCAGGGTCCGCGGCATTCTGCTGAGGCCCCAGTCTTCACGATACCCACAGCAGGCTTGAAGGAATAGACTTTATTAACCTAGCTCTCAAACACTAGAGGCTAAAATTCAGCTGAATTATAACAATCTATTTACAGAGTGCCACCTGTGGGCCAGACGGGGCTGGGCCTGGTTCTTCCCCAAAACCCCACCAAACGCAGCCTCCAAACAGGCCTGGGCCACTACCCACTGCAGCACACAGAGGATATTTATATACACATGACCAAACCCTTGGAGATAGAAGACCAGGCAGGAGGACACCAGACCAACAGAGAGACGGACAGACAGACAGACAGGGGCTGAGACTGCCAAGAAGGCTCATGGGCCCGCCTCAGTGCCTCTTCAGGCTGTAGGCCAGGCTGCTGGGGACCCTGCTGCCATGCAGGGGCGGTGAGTTCCAGACGGCGGAGCTGGTGCGCTTGTGGTAGCGGGGCTTGCTCTTCTTGAAGATGTCTTCCAAGTCCAGCGGGAGAATGGTTCCAAAGAGCTCCAGAAGGTTCGGGGGGTTGTAGTACTGGTGGATGATGGCCTGGCTGAGCTGGGTGCCTGGAGGGGAACAGAGGGCCCGGTCATGGCCTTGGGGCTCTCCATGAGCCTCCCCATCCGCCAGCACCACCCACGGAGCCCTTGCCAGCCTCTCTACCCCAGCATACTCCACCTCCTGCCATATCAGCCCCTCTCAGAGCCCTCCACCTCCCAGCCCAGCGCCAAACACTGACAGTGCTCTTACTGCGCGTTCCTACTGCCATCCTTGGGCAGCACAGCCTGAACACAGGTCATCAGGAGCTCCAATGGGCCAGGCACTCGGCTGAGCCCTCGCCACAGGACCTCATCACCACAACCACCTGGGAGGCACGTCCTTTATTCTCCCCACTTTATAAAGCTAGTAACTGGCAGAGCTGGGGTGTGAAGACAAGTCTAGCTTGAGAACTGAAGCTTCAACTGCTTGGTGAGCTATTTACCTCATCAGCCCACAGACCAGGGAGCAGGCTGAGGGGGATTCTGGGCTGTGGGGGGCGGGGGGGGGGAAGCTCTGCCAGTGAGGCTGAGGAGGACCCTGGGGGATCAGGAGGCAGAAGGAGTACCCAGCACTTGCTCTGCACCAAGCCTTCCTACACTAACTCACTTCCTCCTCAATAACCCTTCTCAGCTGGGTCCTATTATCACCCCATTTCACAGATGAGAAAACAGAGTTTAAGCAGGCTGGCAAAGGTCGACTATGATTAGGTGGCTTTGCCGGCCCCAGGGCTCCCTGGCCATGCTGACGCCTGCCGGCTGCCACCTCCCGACTGACTTGATGACTGCAGTTAAGGAGACTAATTCAGATTCCAGTTACTGTGGGGTTCAAATGAAGAGAAACTCACGAAAGCAAGTTGTCTTCTGTGGAGAGCTGAGCCCCTGTGGGGTTCTGGGCCCTTCCCTCTGGGGAGTGAGCTTGCACCCCACCCTGGCCCCCAGCTCAGTAAACTCTGTGAAGCACCCACTGTATGCACTGGCCCCCACTCCACTCCGGCAGGCCTTGCACCCAGGCCTGAGGCAGCTCGGTCATGCCTACCCAATACTCCTGTTCGAATGGTAAACTCCAGGGACAAATCCTGCTCAAGTGCCCCCACCCAGGCCCCAGACTTTCCTGCCTCCCCACTGGCTGGAATCCCCAGCTCCAGCTCTTAATGGCTGCCTGAACCCTGTTACCACTCTTGGCTCTGTTCCCACCCTAGGCTGCTTATTTGGGTCCTGCTGGGCAGGACTCCAAGGAGGGGCCCAGAGCCCCAGCCGTGACACCCAACACCATGCCTGCCCGTGGCCAGCTGAAAATTAATACATTTGTTGTATTGAACAAAGGTGCCCAACCTTATAGATCTGGTCTTCAGACGAGCTCCCTGGCCACAGGGTGCCCATCCTTCCCTGGGCGCATCCCGAGGCACGATGCTGCTTTCTTGAGCCAGCGCATCAAGCTGCCAGCCCACAGGCACGACAGCCCCTGAGACCTGCAGCAGCTGGGCCACTCCCTCCAAGGCCCAAGAAGTCACAAGTGAGGACCCAGGTGTCCAGGGGAGCTCTGGGCCCTGCTTACCTCTGGCCCAGGTGGGGATAGGCTTCCGGGGATGAGCCTCGTCATCAGTGGAGTCATCACTATTCAGATCCATCCCGTAGTTATCCGGGTTGATCTTGGGGGGAGCCCTGTGCCCTTGTGGAGTCATTTGATATGAGGTGCAAGCTGGAGACTGGAAAAGATGACATGGCTGTCAGCTCCCCCTTCCCTGCACTCCCCATCTCTCACCACTGAAGACGCTGGGGCTCTGGTCGCCTCCCTCATTTCAAAGGAAAAACAAAACAGCTCATGGGTCACTTTTTAATTTAAAAAAGTCACACCACATACACAACTCTGTATCTTCCTTTTTCATCTTAAAGTAAGTTGCAAACCTTCTTCTAGGTCAGTGTGTCACTCTTGAACAGCTCCCGGGTTTCCCTGTGGGTACTCCATGATTGTAATTGTAAACATCCATTATAGAGGAACATTCAGCTCACCCCGACGCTTTCAACATCTTAAGCTATGCTGCAAAGAAAACCCTTCCTCACGCAGCCATGCACTGCATAACACTTCGGTCAATGACGGACCACATATGTGATGGTGGTCCCATAAGACTAGCACCACACAGCCGAGGTGTGTAGTAGGCTACACACCTAGGGTTGTGTCAGTGCACTGTAGGATGTTCGCACAACGACGAAATCGCCTGACCACCATTTCTCAGAACGTGCCCCGTCGTTGAGCAGCACGTGACTGTGCTACACTCTGTAGCAGTATTAAACTGGAAATAGTCTAAATGCTCACCGACAGGGGCTGGCTAAAGGAATTCTGGTGCAACTAGCTGGTACACAGCCATCAAAAATAAGAGATTTACAAGTGCTGAAATAGACAGATGTCTACAATATACTAAATGAAAGAAAAAAAAGGGAAGAAAAAAACCAAGCTGCCAAATCGTATGTATTATGCACTAAATGTTTGAATCCCACCAAAACGTGGAGGTGAAGCCTTTGGGAGGTGCTTAGGTCATGGGGGTGGAGCCCTCGTGAACAGAATTAGTGGCCTCAGAAAAAGAGACCCCAGGAGCTCCCTCTCCTGTTGCGACATGTGAGGACACATGGACATCTATGTCCAGGAGGAGGGCTCTCAACAGACACTGAATGTGCCAGCACCTTAACCTTGACTTCCAGCCTCCAGAAATGTGATTGACAAATGTTGTGTAAGCCACCCAGCCCAGGGTAGTTTGTTACAGCAGCCCAAACAGATCAAGACTGTATGTGTAGTCTGCGCCCATTTAAAACTAGGTGCGTGCGCATATAAAATGTTTACATGTGTAAAAATATACAAAGATATACACCACATTTAGTTTTCCTCTGAGAGTAACTTTCTATTACTCTACACTCTTATAAAGTTTAGGTTTGTTTTTTAAACAAATTCTACTTTTAGGATAAGAAAGAATATATGTATCAAAAATAGTAAAAACAACTGGGCCAACTGAATCCTTTCTTTTCTTATAACATATATATTCATATGTATACACACACACACCCCCTGTGCCTCCAGCTACTGGGAAGAGAACAATCGGTACTGGGCGGCCTCCCGGCTCCAGTGCCCGCGTCTCACCTGCACGTCCACGGTCACGTTCAGGCTTTCGCTGGCCGCCGCAGCCTCCCTGGCTTTCTTCTGCTGCTCCTCCTGCAGCCGCTGCTCAGCCAGGCGCTGCTGCTCCTCCTGGGACCCAGAGGCCAGCAGGGGTGTTAGCAAGCCTGTGTGTGCTCTCCCTTCCCCCACGCCAACCCCACGCATCAAGGCAGCTCCTGCACCAGGTCAGGCCTCCCCAGCTCGAAGCTCAGCGCAGACCCCGTGCGAGCCCCCGGCCCGGCTCCCTTTACCTTTTTCTTCTTCTCCTCCAGTTCCCTCTGCAGCCGCTCCTTCTGGAGTCGCAGGGCCTTCTCCCTCTCCTGCAGCTCCCTGAGGACGGAGCAAGAGCCTGTCAGGGCAGGGAGCGAGCCCTGGCCCTATTCCCATCCCTGCCAGGGAAGCCAGGCCCACCAGCACATTCTGTAGAAGACGGGACGGCAGAAATGGGCACACCAGCTAAGAGCCAGCCGCTGCACTTGTGCCCGAAGGGCTGGGAGAGGGCACACCCGAGGGTGTAAGGAGCACTCAGCTTTGGAGTCCACCAAATTTGGCCCCCACTCTTCCACACAACTGAGGTCTCTGAGCCTCAGTCTGATCTGTACAATGGAGATCACGATGCCTTCCCCCAGAGTCACCGTGAGAATTACATGAGTTCACGGAGTCACCGCCAATCGTCCCAACCTGCAGGGCAGACGCTCAGCTCCAAGCCTGGCGTGAAGCAGGGGAGGGCTGTTCATGGGCTCTGGAGCCACCTCCACTGACTAGCTCGTGACTTTAAACAGGTCATTCAACCTCTCTGAACCTATTGTCCCCTTTGGGAAGTGGAGCTGCTGGTTCCTATACCACAGGAGCCGTCAAGCGAGGATTAAACAAGGAAATGTGTGCAAAGCGTGTAGCTCAGTACCCGCCAAAGCTGCCAACTATTATGACCATCACATCGTCACCCCTTGAGGCCTCTGGCACTGCCCAGCACACATCCAATTCTAAAACCACATCAGCTGCCACCTACCCACACTCTGTCCATCTCCCAGGCTCCTCTCTCCGACCCTGCCCACAGGCCCAAGGACCCCTTTGCGTCAATCAATGAGCACCAGGAGACAGCCCTGATGCAGCCCAGCCCTCTGGCTGTGACTCCCCACTTCTCCATTGGGCCCGCAACCACCACAAAGATGGACACAGGGAAAAGTGCTGCCTAGTGCTTTCCAGGAGGTGGAGGCAGGAGAGAGGCAGCCGCTGGGCGGGGGTTTGGGTACATCCACATGTCAACACAGGCGCATCATCCCACGTGTCTCCCGGCCAACAGTGACTGTGGCTCAGCCTCGATGGCATCCCCAGACGCCAGCACAACCAGTCACACAGGAGCCCCCGGAGAAATGCCTGTGGAACTAGATGGGGAATTCTTGCCTATTGCGCAGAGACCACTGCGTCCAAGAGCTGGAAGCCTCAGGGCTCATCTGCCGTGGTTCCCAACAGGGGACAGTCAGGAAATGTTGGTGGGGGGCAACCCGAGTCGTCACCACCAGAGGAGGCATGTTTAGTGGGCGGGGCCGTGGATGCTGGAGGCCCTGCACTGCACCACAGCGTATGGCCACGAAGAACTCCCTGCCAGACGCCCACAGGGATCACGGAGAGAAATATGGAGCCTAGGAGCCCCCCTTGTGTCAGCTGAGGAAAAGTGAACCAAAGGGGTCACACACCTGGCTGGAGGCAGAACCAACAAAGCCCCGAGAGACCCCACGGACCACTCCATGCATCTCCAGTAGCCTACGCGCCTTATTTGGATGGTCTACCTGCTGTGGGCCTCTGGGCTTGGAGCCAAGAAAAAAGTCTGTTCTTCTTTTACAAACCCCCAAGCGAAGGTGACGGCCACACCTGTCTCTCATCCAGGCGCAGGAGGACAGGTGGGATGATAGCGGGTTGGCCCACCAGCCTGGCCAGCCAGGGCTCCCTCACCTCTCGGCCTGGAGCCGCTCCTGCTCCTTCTGCCGCTCCTGCTCCCTCTGCCGCTCCAGCTCCCTCTGCCGCTCCAGCTCCCTCTGCCGCTCCAGCTCCCTCTGCCGCTCCTGCTCGCGCTGCTCCGCCAGCCTCTTGGCCTCGGCCGCCTTCCGCAGCCGCTCCTGCTCCTCCTCCTTCTTCTTCTGCAGCAGCTCCTGGTGCCGCCGCTCTTCCTCCTCCTGCAAACCGAGAGCAAAGGGCAGGGCCCTCAGGCCAGGCGTGGGCGAGAGAGGAAGGAGGGAGGTCGGGGAGGGAGGGAGGCGAGGCTGGCCGGAGGGCCTGCTTCCACCCGGCAGCCCAGATTCCTCTGGCATCCGAGAACGGCAGGGGCTGAGCTGAGGGACTCCCCCCAGTGAGGCTCCAAACAGAATCACCACCACCGGCCCAAGAAGGCATCTTCTGACAACTTATTTTGCTGCACCATATTTAGTGTTTATGGGTATAGACTCTCAAGCCAGACTCACAAGCTGTGTGACACTGGGCAAGCTGCTTAAGGTCTCTGGCCCCGGTTTCCCCATCGATAAAACGAGAACAAGAGTAATACCTACCCTTCATGAAGTTGTTGAGTTTATACAAATAACACTTAGAACAGTGCCTGGCATGTAGTAAAAACTCAATAAATCTTAGCCATTAGTATGATAACCCCTAATGCCAGATTTGTGTCCCCTACGGTCCTAAGACTGACAATTCCCAGGAAGAGGTAGGTCCCGACTCTAATAGGCAGAACATTCAACCCTCACAACAACCCTATCAAGTATATACCAGGGCTACCTGGAGGAACCAAAGCACAGAGAGGTCAAGTAACCTGCCCAGAGTCACACAGCTAATAAATGGTAGAATGAGACTGGAAGTCTGGTTCCAGAGACCACGCATTTAACCCTCAAACTGCCACCTCTACAGAAAACAGGGGGCGGGTTACTGTCACCAACCCCATCTCCAAGGCGTGCACTGAACCTCCCCTGGGCCTGAAGCAACAAGATCCACCAGGATCAACCCCACAGAGTGGGCGTGCCCAGCGGTCCTCAGGGGGCCGAGGGAGTGTCTGTCCTTCTCCTGCTCTTCCTTGATGCCCAAGCCCCTCTGCCCACCTGCACTCATACCTGTTGCAGCCACCTCAGCCTCCGCGCCTCCTCCTCCTGCTTCCTGCGTGCCTCCACCTCCTCCATCTTCTTGGCTGCTGCCTTTTTCTTGGCCTTCTCCTCGGCCAGCCGCTCCTCCTTGGCCTGCAGAGCCCACCCATATGTGCCCGCTGGAGCAGCCTCCTTACTCAACTCTACAGAGTGAGGCCCAGGACTCTGCCCCTGCGAACCAGGCTTGCTCCCCACACCCCAGGGGAAGGGGTACCCGAAGCCAGTCCTGCCCGGAGCATCAGACTACCCAGGAGCGTCAGACCACCCACTCGCATAGGGCTGCCACTCAGCCCACAGCAGAGGCCGTCCACCCTCCGCCTGGCTCAGAACAGACTCCAGGGCCCATGGGACAGACAGGAGAGGGGTTCAGGACAGCAAACCCAGGATTTCCAGAGGGGTCCAGTGCTAACCCTGGGGCCACCAAGTCTGACCCGCTTGGGCCCAGCGTGTATAGCCCACTCCGAAGCTTGGCCACCCGCCAGCCCAAGGCTCGCACCTTCTCAGACTTCTCGTCGAACTGAGCAAACTTCTGTTCAATCTGCTTCTTCTTCTCCTCCTGCATCTGCTCCACCCGCTCCCGAGCTTGCAGCACCTTGCGCAGGCGCTCCTCACGCTTCCTGTGGGCACAGGGTGGTCGTGAGGAGCCCAGCCGAGGCCGGGGCAGGCCGGGGACTGGGAGCCAGGCCACTTACAGCTTCACCTCCTCCAGCCGCCGCCGCTTGTCCTCCTCCACCTTCTGCCGGCGAAGCTGCTCTGCCTCCTCCTTCCGCCGCAGGTTCTCCAGGCGCTGCCGCTCCTTCTCCTGGGCAGGGCGGGAGGGTGAGCGAGGACAGCCCGGCGCTGGCCCAGGAAGGTGGCTGGCCCAGGACAACCTCCCAGCCCCAGAGGCTACCCAGCGGCCCCCATCGCCCCCAGACAGACAGGCAGCAGCATCAGACAGCTTCTGGGAGGCAGAGCTGGCCCCAAAGACGGCTCCATCCTCACTCAGATTGAGGCCTGGGGCTTCAGTCCCTCCCAAAGGCCTCCTAAGGGCCTGAGTCCCAAGTGCACTTGACTGAGCCCTGCCAAGTCATAGGCAGCACAAAAACCAGGTTCAAAATTGGATGTATGCTCTGACTATAACAACATAAAAGTTCATGTGAAAAGAAAATGAAGAATGAGATTGGGAAGGGACAGAAAGACAGCGCTGACAATTATGGTTAATGTTCTATTTAAGGAGGCAGTGGGTATACAGTGTTTATTATTATTATGCTTTATAACTTTCATACTGTGTGTATACACACACACACACTCTTGTATATATCAACTATTTCACAAGAGTGGGAAAAAAATAAAAGAAGATATTGCCAAATGCTAACAGAGGTTACCACAGGCTGGCGAGACAGACTAGGGATGGTATTTTTTCCTTTATTTTCCAAACTTCCCGTGATAGGGCTACATATTTATTTTAAAAACAATCTTTTTCAGTTGGTTGTGCAGATCAATGCTGGGACCCCCCTCCTCCACAGGCCCAGAAAGCCCCAGGAGCACGGCAATAGCAGGGGGCAAGCAGCGAAACAGACAGGGGATCCAGGCCCCCTGGCCAAGGATGAGACCACTGCTTTACCCCGGAATGGTCAGGGGATGAGGGTGGAAGCTGGGACCCGGCCTAGAGGCTCCTCACCCACCACCCCAACCTGGCTCCCATGAGACTCCCATCTCTGGGCTCAGCCACCCATGGGCCCCCCTGTCTCTGCACTAGTTACTGTCCATTTCCCCTTGACCTCTGGCCTTTTTATTCCCACCGGGAAATCCAGCCGCAAGGTATTACAATCCTAACGATGGAGAGAAGAGAGCTGGTTATGGGTAGGATGGCGCAGACTCACCCCACTCCGTCTCGCCCACTGAATGTGGCTATGAGACCCAGCAGAAGGCATGGAGCAGCGGGGTGAGGCCTCTGCCAAGTCAACGACAGCAGGCAGATCAGGGAAGAAGATCAGACCTTGAAGCAGCAGTGAGTTTACCGTTTTTTTCCCTCCAGCCTGAACTCAATGGAAACCCTACAGGGATCGCTGGGGTGTAGACAGGCAGGAGTCTGAGAAAAGCCCTCTAGTTCTGACTCAAGGAGTGGAAACGGAAGATCCAATGCTCAGAGAATGCAGAAACTCCATTTCTGGTTTTTCCTTTGTTCCTTTCTCTCGTGCCCAAGCCTACAAGCAATCCTGTGACAACGGGATGGCAGCAGTTACAGGAACCTGCAGAGTCAAAATTCTGAGGAAGGAGAAGCTTGTTCTCCACACTGTGGAGCTGTGATTGCAAAAGGCTGGGAAAACACTGTCGCTCTTTGCTTTCTCTGTCTCCCCACACGGTGGCCCTGGACGCGGTCATGGAAGCATGCAGCAGAACAGGGTAACCAAAGCCCCAGCTTCCCGGCTGGAGGACAGAAAGGGGGATCACCAGAGAAGCGGAAAGTACTGGAAAGATCGAGAAAATGATACACAGGGCTATTTATGAACTCCTGGGCTCAGCCCCAAGCTGGAGATGCAAGGCTCTGACCCTGTCACGCTGAAAACTTAGAGAACTAAACTCACAGACCAGCTGCCAGATCCCACAATTGACCACTGGCTGGCACACCTGGGACAGATCTAACAGCATTGCAAAAAAACAGGCTTTGAGATCTGAACTAACCTTGGAACCACACGTCACAGAAGGTGGGTTGGAACCTGCAGCCTGAACCAAACCAGGTCGGGGGGGGTGGTGCTGAAGCAAAATATGAACGTCCTCCATCAGATTTAAACTCAGAACCTCGTAACGTAATATCCGAAACGCCTAGGATGTAACGCAAAAGTCTTAGCATATGGAGAACCAGGAAAATCTCAACTCTCGTGGGAAAAGACAGTCAACAGACACCAATGCCAAGATGACAGATGCTGGAATTAGCTGGCAAAGACTTGAAAGCAGCTGTTATAAAAATGCTTCAACAAGTACTCACAAACATTCTTAAGACAATTGGAAAAACAGAAAATCTCAGCAAGCAGATGATCTAAAGAAGAATAAAATGGAAATTTTGGAACTAAAAGTACAATAATTGAACTTAAAAATTCAGTGGGTGGACATTAACAAAATGAGGAAGAAGAGCCATATGATCATCTCAATAGATGCAGAGAAAGCACTTGAGAATACGCATCTATTTATGATAAAAACTCTCAATAAAATGGGTACAGAAGGAAAATACCTCACCATAAAGGCCATATATGACACACCCACAGCCAACATCACATTCAATGGACAAAAACTGAAAGCCACCCCACAGAGAACAGGAACAAGACAAGCGTGCCCACTCTCACCACTCCTATTCAACATAGTACTGGAGGTTTTGGCCAGAGCAAGTAGGCAAGAAAAAGAAAGAAAAGGACTCCAAATAGGCAATGAAGAAGTGAAACTCACTGTTTATAGACAACATGACTCTCTATATAGAAAATCCTAAAGAATCCATCAGAAAACTATTCGAAATAATCAACAACTACGGCAAAGTTGCAGAGTACAAAGTCAACTTACAAAAATCAGTTGCATTTCTATACTCTAATAAGGAACTAACAGAAAGAGAAGTCAAGGCTACAATCCCATTTTTAATAGCAACAAAAAAATAAAATATTTAGGAATAAATTTAACCAAGGAGGTAAAAGACTTATACAATGAAAACTATAAGGCATCACTGAAAGAAATAGATGAAGACAGAAAGAAATGGAAAGACATTCCATGCACATGGAGTGGAAGAATAAACATAGTTAAAATGTCCGTAACTACCTAAAGCAATCTACAGATTCAATGTAATCCCTATCAGAATCCCAATGACATTCTTTACAGAAATAGAACAAAGAATCCTAAAATTCATACGGGGCAACAAAAGACCTCGAATAGCCAAAGCAATCCTGAGAACAAAAAACAAAGCTGGAGGCATCACAACCCCTGAATTCAAAATATACTACAAAGCTATAACAATCAAAACAGCATGGTACTGGTACAAAAACAGACACAGGTCAAAGGAAGAGAATTGAAAGCCCAGAAATAAAACCACACATCTATAGACAGGTAATCTTCAACAAAGGTGCTAAGAATGTACAATGGTGAAAGGAAAGTCTCTTCAATAAATGGTGTCAGGAAAACTGAACGGCCACAAGCAAAAGGATGAAAGTAGACCACTGTCTTTCACCATACACAAAAATAAACTCAAAATAGATCAAAGACTTGAAGGTAAGACCCGAAACCATAAAACTTCTAGAAGAAAATATAGGCAGTACACTCTTTGACATCAGTCTTAAAAGGATCTTTTTGAACACCATATCTACTCAGACAAGGGAAACAAAAGAAAAACAAGTGGGACTTCATCAGACTGAAGAGCTTCTGCAAGGCAAAGGAAACCAGGACCAAACAAAAGACAACCCAGCAATTAGGAGAAAATTTTGAAAATCATATAGCCAACAAAGGGTTAATCTCCAAACTATATAAAGAATTCACATAACTCAACAACAAAAAAACAAACAACCAAATAAAAAAGTGGGCAGAGGATATGAACAGACATTTCTCCAAAGAAGATATACAGATGGCCAACAGTCACATGAAAAGATGTTCCACATCACTAATCATCAGGGAAACGCAAATCAAAAGTACACTAAGATATCACCTTATACCTGTGAGAACGGGTATAAACACCAAGACAAAAATAACAAATGTTGGAGAAAAAGGAACCTTCATACACTGCTGGTGAGAATGCAAACTGGTGCAGCCACTATGGAAAACAGTATGGAGATTCCTCAAAAAAGTAAAAATAGAAATACCATACGACCCAGCTATCGCACTACTGGGTATTTATCCAAAGAACTTGAAATCAATACAAAGTGACTGATGCACCCCTTTGTTCACTGCAGCTTGATTCATAATAACCAAGACGTGGAATCAACTCAAGTACCCATCAACTGATGATTGATTGGATAAAGAAGATATGATATATATATATATATATACATAATGGAATACTACTTAGGCATAAAAAAAGATAAAATCATCCCATTTTTGAAAACATGGATGGACCTTGAGGGTATTATGTTAATCGAAATTAACCAGACAGAGAAAGACAAACATCATATGATTTCACTCATATGTGGAAGATAAACAAATACACGGAGAAAGAGAGCAGTTCAGTGGTTACCAGGGGAAAGGGGGTTGAGGGGTGGGCACAAAGAGTGAAGGGGAGTACTTATATGGTGACAGACAAATAATAATGTACAACTGAAATTTCAGTTTTGTAAACTATCATGATCTCAATTAAAAAAACAATTCAGTGACTGGGTCCAAGAGAAGAATGGAGAAGACACATGTCAGGAAACATGAAAATAAGTCAATAAAATTATCTAATCTAAACATAGAGAAAAAGATATTGGAGAAAAATTAACAGCCTGAGGGAAGAGTGAGATGACACCAAAAAGTCTATCATTCGTGTCCTTGTCATCCCACAATGGAGAGGAATGAGATACTGAAAAAAAAATTGAAGAAATAATGGCTGAAAACACCCCAAGTTTGGTAAAAGATATAAATCTACAGATTCAAGAAGGTCATCAAAACCCAAACAGGATAAACCCAAGGAAACTCATATTCAGTCACATCATAATCACACTGCTAAAACCTTAATACAAAGGGGAAAAAAATCTCAAAAGCAGCCACAGAAAAAGACACATTATCTACTGGGAGCAATGATTTGAGTGACTGGAGATCCCTCATCAGAAACTGGAGCTGGAAGGAAGTGGCCCAACATCTTTAAAGTGTGGAGGGGAAAGAACTGCTAATCCAGAACTCCATCTATATCAGTGAAAATATCCTTCAGAAATGGAGAGGGCCAGCCCCATGGTGGAGCAGTTAAGTTCACATGCTCTGCTTCGGTGGCCTAGGGTTTCGCCAGTTCGGATCCCGGGCATAGACTTGGCACTGCTCAACAAGCCACGCTGAGGCAGCATCCCATAAAGCAGAACTAGAAGGACCTACAACTAGAATACACAACTACGTAATAGGGGACTTTGGGAAGAAGAAAAGAAAAAGAAGTTTGGTAACAGATGTTAGCTCAGGGCCAATCTTTAAAAAAAAAAAAAAAGAAAGAAATGAAGGGAAATGGCCTTTCTCAAATGAAGGAAAGTAGAGGATGTGTTGCCAGCAGACTTCTTCTCAAAGAATTGCCAAAGGAAGTTCTCCAGACAGAAGAGCAATGGTACCAACAGGAAATGTGAGACCTCAGGAATGAAGGAAGGACAAGAGGAATGGTAAATATCCAGGTAAATATCAACATTATTCTTCTCCTCTTGAGTTCTTTAAAATGTTTGACAGTTGAAGGCAAAAATTGTAACACTATCTGACGGGGTAATCAATGTATGGAGATGTAATATATGTGACAATGACAGCATACGGTGGGGAGGGTAGGCTGCCTACATTCCAACTGAACTGGTAAGATACTGATTCTAAAAGTGATTGTGGGGGCCGGCCCCTGGCCAAGTAGTTAAGTTCACGCGCTCTGCTTCCACGGCCCAGGGTTTCACCAGTTCGGATCCTGGGCGTGGACATGGCACCACTCATCAAGCCATGCTGAGGCAGCATCCCACATGCCACAATTAGAAGGACCCACAACTAAAATATACAACTACGTACCGGGGGCTTTGGGGAGAAAAAGGAAAAATAAAATCTTTAAAAAGATGAAAAAATAAAAAAAACAAAAGTGATTGTGAAAGTTAGGTGATGCCTAGAGCAATTACTAATTGAAATCCAAACCTATCACCAAAAATGATAGAAGACAATGTCAGAATAGATTTAAAAAACAAAACAAAACCCAGCTCAACTATACGCTGACTACAAGACACTCACTTCAAATGTAACGATTTAGGCGGGTTCAAAAGCATTATGCTGAGTGAAAGGAGCTCATCTCAAAAGGTCACACGTTGTTTGATTCCATTTATATGACATTCTCGAAAGACAAAACTATGGTGATGGAGAACAGGGGTTACAGGTGGGGGCAGGGATCTTTGTGGGTGATGGAACTGTTCAGGATCCCAATTGTGTAGTGGTTACTTAGTCCACACTTGTACAAAGCATAGATTTTACTGGATGATAATTTTTAGCGTAAGTTTTACTGTATAATTTTTTTAGTGAAAGTTTTCTTTAAAAGATGGAGAGAGAAATGGAAGGAAGGAGAGATGACCATGAGCCATAGAAGCGAAGCTGGGTGCGGGAAGGGCCTGGAGGAGGACGCTGGCCTTTGGGAGACCCCCATGGGGAGGGAGTGGGGGGCCTTTGGCAGGCCCCCGACTCTCCCACCGCCCAGACCAGGGAAGATCAGCAGGAGGCCAGACCTCCACCCCGCTTCCCCAACCAGGTCCCATCCCTTACTTTGCCCATAAGGAAAACACCTCGGAAGCAAAGGCCACGTGGCACCTGGAGTGGCCACCACCCCCTCTTCCTGCCCCAAGAGCCAACCAGACCCCTGCTTTCAACACGACTCAGCAAAACAGGTTTTGTCCTGAAGCTTGAGTGCTAAAATTGCCCAGCACAAGTCAGAGAACTTACCCTGCTGCATTGTAAATTCTATAGAACACAAGAGTTGTTCATGTCACAGGATCTGTGTTTCCTCTCTGCCCCCACCCTCAAAGGTGGGCTGGGTTGCCCCTGCTCCCCAGAGGCCACTGTCAAGGCCAGCGCAAAGGGTGGGAGGAAACCAAAAGCTTGTGCAGCCCCTTCTGCCTCCAGGGGTCTCAACTGAGCAGTCGTCCTGCCATTTATCAAACAACCACTTCATACCCAGCCCTGCGCTGGGGGCCTGACACGCATTACTCTCTGGTCCATCCAGGCTTCAGGATGAGAACTCGGTCTCCTCATTTTGTAGCTGAAGAAACTCAGGCCCAAATGTTAGGCAACAAGTAGAGGCCCCAAGGCCCCTGCGACCTACCTAGGCCCTAACAGAGGACTTTCCCACACCCGCTAGGTGCTCTGTACAAGGGTCTGGACTCCCCAAGCAGGAAAGGGCAGCTTGGTGGCCTCTCGGTCATCCCCATGAGCCCTGCAAGGCTCTGATCAGTCTGGGTGGGGCACGGGAGTTCCGTGCAGGAGGAACAAGCCTCAGTCTGGTTCTCTGCTGTGGGCCCAGGTGCCCAGCAGGGGCCTGGCACAAAAACAGGTGCCTAAGGCCACACAGCCTGCTTGCTGGCCTATTGGAAGGCACACTGTCACCTCATCCATCCAGAGGGGACCAGCCTCCTTGCACAAGAGGCAAGTTCAGAGGCCAGCGTCCAGCTGCTGGGAAGCCCCTGGACCTGCCAAGCCCCAGGCAGTGCTGCTCAGGCCCCGAGGCCCTTGGCTGGAGGCAGAAGCCCTCCTAGTAGGAGCCCCTTCAAAGCGCCAACGGGAACTAAAGGAATGAAGGGGCTGCAGCCTCGCAGCTCGGGAGAGCCCAGGGAGCCAGGACTGCGGGCTCAGCAGGTCCCAGCTCTCCGTGGCTCCTTGCTCACGGCCAGTGGCCCAGCTCAGCTCTGAGGTATCTGAGAAGAGAACAGCTTCTGTGGCCTTCTTTCCAGACGCCGCCACTGACAGTTCCACTGTCACCCGGCCTTCAACCTCGGTTCCCCCATTGCTCTGTCCCCACAAGGCAGTAATCAGGTGTGTGACACAACAAATCTCAGTGGCTCTGGGGACCGGAGGCGACTCGTCTGTTCTCTTCGCAGCCCCAGACCCTGAGGGGGAGCCCAGTGCTGGGGAGCAGGGAGGGAGGTGGCTGTGGGGAACACCTCAAGCTGTGGCCCTGGGGAGCAGCCGTAGGTCACAGCCTCTCTGCTTTGCTCCCTCCTGCCTCAGGGAGGCTCTGAGACTCATTCTCAGAGGAGCAGAGTCAAGGGCAGAGAGGGCAGGCTGTGCAGAGGGAGGAGGCCAGCTCCAGAACTGCTGGACGCCTCCAGCCAGCCACCCAGCGCCTCTGGTTCACCTCCACCTCCCATCTCCCTTAACACTCCTGCTGCCGAGGTTAGTGCTTCTACAGGTGTCAGTTCCACAAGGACAGGGCGACAGCGGGTAAGTGCTGGGTGGAGCTAGGTTACAAGCACAGGAAAGGCTTTACTTACAACGAAGCTGCACTGTGGAGGAGAGGAGACAAGGAAAAGCCAAGAGTTAATGCCAGGCCGGGGGCCGTCCAGGGAAGCAGGCCAGGCTCCTGGCTGTGCCAGTCTGCTTGGGGCCTGCACCCTCTCGCCAGCAGCACCACCACCTCCTCGCAGCTCACCCAGCCCTCTACCTCAACAAGTGAACGCGTCCACATCTCCCTCACCTTAACCACTCAAATCACTGGGGCTACGGGGATGGATGGGCAGGGCGGTGGCCAGCTAGACCAACCTCCTGGGTGTGCCCAAGGTCCACGACCTAGCGGTCACACTGCGCCAGTCAAGCCTCTAGGCTGCAGCGTAGAGGCCAAGAGGTCCAGACAGTCCCCAAAAACCAAGGCAGCCCCTGGCCACAAAGGCTTGAGCTGGCCTTTAACCAGTGCCAAGCCACACCTGCCTTGGCCCAGACCCACACTGCTCTCAGTAGCCTAGGGGACAGACTGGAGCCTTCAGTGATGCTGCCCCAGCTCTAGCAAAGCTTGGCACAGGCTCCCTCACCTTAGGGTCCACACGCAGGGGAGTGTTGCGCTTAATGAAGGATTTCATGACGCTGCTGCGGGAGGCTGAGGTGGGCGTCATGAGCATCTGGTTCCTCTGCACGGTGTGCAGGAAGGTCCGGAGGGGCCGCACCACCTGCAGACAAGGACCAGGGTCAGGACTCAAGGATGGGGCAGGAGCACGGAAGGAGGGCGGATGTCTGCTCACCTTGTTAGCTGGACAGGGCGGGGAAGGGGTCTTGCTCCTGGGGGGCTGCAGCTCCTCATCCTCCAGCTGCTGGTCCTCATCCAGCTCGCTCACCGCCTGCTTGTAGCTGCGCTTCCTCCTGCCGAGGTGCAGGTGGCAGCAGTGTCACAAGGCTGACCCTGGTACCCTCCCCAGAGCCCCAGCCACGCCCCATAAAAGATCACCCCTGTGAGCAAAACTGGGCCCAGTTCACAGGACACCAGACTGAAAGAGGTAGGGTCTCCCTGACCGACCCTCTGCTGCCTAGTCAGAGGTAGGGACGTGACCAGTCCAAGGTCGCAAAGCCAGGAGGACACAGAAGGATGGGGTCTATGACCGGATCGCCCACTCCCAGGGCAGGCTCATCGCACGGTATCAAGCCACCTCGCTCCTTAAGTCAGAGCACCAGGCCCCACCCGAGAGGCAACAGATGCCCCTGACCACACACCCACTGCCCACACGAGGACTCGAGGTTCACGCATGCTCCCCTGGGCCCCTCACAACACCCCTTCCCAGATGCAAACCTGACACTCTGGGGTGGCTCCTTGGGGCCGTCTGCTTGGTCAGTCTTAACCTCTGTGAATAGAACAGTTTCAGGGAGGCTGCAGGGACGGCATGGAGGGGTCAGGGGAAGGTGGCCACTGGTAGCAGCCATGGCCAGGGCAGGGCTCTCTTCCCGGCAGTCCCAAAGGCAGCCAGTGGCGGAAGCATCAGCCTTAGCACTGACTGGCCTTGACAAACCTGTGGACACTGAGAGCTTAGCATGCTATCCCCACTGCCTCACCCCTATGTAGACCCCTCACCCCCATGCCTGGCCTCTGTGACAAGAACAGCAGGACGATCCCATCATGGGGGTTTTGGAATCCCACTCCTCCTGGCCCTTCTAGCTGGGGCCGCTGGGACAAGACGAGGGCCAGGTTCCTGTGCAGGGTCCACATGGGGTGGTGAATATTTTGTTTCCCTGGTAGGAGAAAGCGCCAGGCTCTCCCAGGCCCTTTAACACTCCACTCCAAAGGGTCCTTGCAGTCCCCCTGGGGGACTGTGGCTGGCCTGGCCATTGTCCCTAACCCCGTCATAAAGCTGGGGAAGCAGTGTTCAAGATCTCACAGCCACGGTGCTCTTCCCAGCGGGAGATGTGAGCCAGACTCTGGGATACCCCAGCAGTCTGGGGGTGCCAGAGCCCACAGATCTCCCACCCTCTTTAGACAGGGGACCCACAAAGGTGAGAAGTGAGCAGCGGCAGAGACAAAACAAGAGGCCAGGTGTTCACACCCCAGTGCAAGGTTCCTCCCACCGCCCCCTGGAGCGGGGCCAAGGCCTGGACCTGGCAGGTTCACAGCTAATGCCCCAATTCAGGCCCTTCCCCCGCTTCCTGCACCAACCAGCTATGGCCACTCACATGGCACTCGGCAGCAGCTGCAGCCAAAAGGTGAGAGATGAACTCTGCAGACTCAAAAGAGATCTGCGCACCCCTGGGTCTCGGTTACCTTCAGCCGATGAGTCCAGAAGATGGGGCTTTCCTCCCCGCCAGAGACAGTCAGGCCAAGGCCGCCAAGGTTCCCACGGCCCGGGGTATCCGCACATGGCAGGTCGGGAAGACTCACCTTGCAGGCCTTCAGAGGGCGTTTCGTGGCCACCAGCCACAGGCCGTGAGACAAGCGTGCTAATGGCGATCTTGGTGGCACTGTGGGACTGCGAGGTATTCCTGTCGTTCTTGGGCACCTGGGGCAAGAACCAAGGTTCTGGGGTCTGAACCTGGGACTTGCAGCACAGAGCACGAGCCCGCCCCGCCCCGCCCCCGGCCTGCCCACCTTACCTCCGGCTCAGCTGCCTCCACGGGCTCAGCCTTCTTGCTGGGTTCCTTCTGCTCAGGGCTGAAAGCAGAGCACGAGGCACTGTGGGATCCACTCAGCCAGCCCGAGTCCTCCCCACAGGAGCCTCTCCCAGACCCATGGGACACTCTGGCCTGGGCCACAAACCCACAGCCCCAGGCAGGATGGGAGGACAACAGCCAGAGCCAGTGGTTGCCCGGAGCCTCTGCTGCCTGGGCAGATGAGGGATGTCAGCATCTGAATTTGGCTTCACTCAGCCCCATCAGGGCCTTGACTTGGGAGGTGAACCCTTTCCCAGCTCCGCCTCAACCCCTTGGGCCCCACTGAGTCACGTCTCTCTTGAGGCCCGCCCTTCATTCACCGTAGGGCCAGCAAAGCCAGCAGGTCTGCCCCGTCACCCCATCACGCCATCCCAGGCACTGACCCTCTGCTCCAAAGCAGGGGTGGGGGAGCCGAGTTCTACCGATGGCAGGACGTAGCCTCCAGGAAAAGGAGTGCTGGCCCAAAGCAGTGCGGGGGTGTAACCCTGGAGCAGGGGATACCCTCAAACCCCACCCCACATAGAATGTGGCTCCTCACACTGCACTAGCTCCTCCACAGGCCTCGGGATTTGATGACCTAGGGAGCCCACGCCCCAAGGTGAGGCTTGGAGGGTCTAGGGCAGGCCAGGACTAACGAGTGAAGCTGAGGAGCGACGTGGAACACATGACATTCGTGTCACTCACTGCCTGGTTAGACTGGGGTAGGGGCAGAGGCAGAGACGCAGCAGGGGGCAGCCCGTGGGCATCCCCACGAGGAGGGAAGGCTCGGGCACAGGATGCGCTTCCACCCCCGGGACTCACCGGACACGGCCCCCAGCGTGCCCTGCCCAGCCCAGGGAAGGGGCCAAGCCCTGGGACTGAACTCACCTGACGTTCTGGGGCACCTCAACATTCAGGAGCCTCTCCAGGTAACTGTGACCTGAGGAGAAAACAGGAACAAAAGACGCCCTCAGAACCCGGCCAGATGGCCCTCGAAGATCCAGGGAACCAGGTTCTGGTGGAGGCTTGGCCACTCGGCCTTCACAACCAGAATGTATCCACCTCAGAGACCCCTCTTCCTCAGACACAGACCCTCTCCACCTCAGAGACCCCTCTCTTCCTCAGACACAGATACTCTCCACCTCAGAGACCCCTCTTCCTCAGACACAGACCCTCTCCACCTCAGAGACCCCTCCCCTCACTGGGGGCAGAGGCTCTGCTGTGCCCCAAGCACTCACCCTCAGCACTCCCTGAACTACTAGCATCTTCAATGGAGCCCTGGCTTTATGTTTCCTGCTACTCCCTAGACGGCAACATGCCCATCTGTGGGCACATCTTGGCTCCTTCACTGAGCTGGGAGTCTCTTGGGAAAATAAGACAGTATCTGATGCAGCTCCAGGCCCCCAACTTCCAGCATGGGCCCCAACACAAAGCCACTAATTCATTCAACAAATATCCATTGACAGTCTACTATGTACTGGCCCTGGGAACCCAAAGGTGAGCACAATAGACAGAGCCCCTCTCTGGTCTAGATAATCATCAAATAATTCTGCAAACGTCATGTGATATGTATGATGACAGAGAAAAGAGGGGATTTTAAAAGCCTATAATGAGGGACCCGAGCTGTCTGGATGCTCTGACGTGAAGGATAAGAAGTTGACATCAAAGGAGGAGGGGTGGGAGGGAGAAGGATGTTCAGGCCAGTAGTTCTCAAAGCATATTCTGGGGCTCCCCAATGCTTTCGGGGGATCTGTGAAGTTGTAACTATTTTCACCAGGATACCAAAACGTTATTTTCCCTTTTCAGTGTTGAGATTTTCCAAACAGCACAGAAGCAATGAGAGGTGGAACTGCTGAAGCCTGTGCACCAAATGAGGTCGCAAACCAGATTGGACCCCACACTCAGTACAGAAATGTGCACTTTCACTTAAGAATGTCCTTGATGAAGGAGTAAAACTACTAATTGTATTAAATCTAAATGAGTACGTGTCCTAATATTCTGTGTGACAAGGTGCGAAGCATGCAGGATGCTGTGCTGCACACCCACGTCTCTGTGAAGGGCACTCAGGTTTGAGCTCCCCACTGAAGAGCTGCTTTTCTCAGGGAACACTATTTTTAATTGAAAGAACTGACAAACTATGGTTATTCGATCTTGGGTATTTGGCAGACATTTTCTTAAAAAGGAAAAAAGTGAGTCTGTCACTTAAAATAAAGTCATGAATAGTATTTGTTGCCAATAATAAAAGATTGAGCTAAGAAAAAAAGAGCCAAAAACAGAATTTTGAAAAACGTGTACCCACCCACCACCATGCACTTCATTGCGTCCCAGTACCTAAAGGCTTTTCTGATGAGATCAGAAAACAAATGTACTCCTTTTAAAAAATATGTAATGAAGTGTGTCAACATTTGGAAGATGAGCCTAACTCAGTGAAATACTGTTTTCCAAATGACCAGTGCATGAGGTTACAAAATCACGCATGGCTAAAAGATCCATTCAAAGTGCAGGATAGACCAATCAATGTGGGATCAACAATATGGTTTCAGAGTCCACACTGCAACGAGCCTTTAAGAAACTACACTTGTGAGCCAGCCCTGAAGGCCTAGCAGTTAAAGTTCAACACACACCGCTTCGGCAACCTGGGTTTGGTTCCCGGTCGTGGAACCACAGCACTCATCTGTCAGTAGCCATGCTGTGGCAGCGGCTCTCACAGAAGAACCAGAAGAACTTAAAACTATACACAACTATGTACTGGGGCTTTGTCGGGGGAAGGGGGTGAGGAAGAAAAAAGGAGGAAGATTGGCAACAGATGTTAGCTTAGGGCAAATCTTCCCCTGCAAAGAAAACAGAAAGAAAGAAAGAAACGACAACATGTTGCATTGAGTATGCACAAATTATCTGAAAAAAATGAATATGCACGATTATCTGAACAGGGCTTTAAAGTACACCTCCATTTTCCCACTATAATCTGTGTGAGGCCAGATTTTCTTCATATATTTTCACCGAAACAACACAATGCAACAGACTGAATGCAGAATCCAGTTATCTTCTTTGAAGCCACACATGAAAGAGATCTGCAAAATGTAGAAAAATGCCAATTGCCTCACTAAATTTTTGTTCTGGAAAACAGTTATTTATTCACACACAAAAAAAATCTAACAGCAACAGGCAACTGGCTTATTTTTTATATTAAAGTATTAAATAATATTTTTAATTTTTAATATTAAAATATTAACTGTTACTATAAAAAACAAAATACTAAATAATATTAAATTTTTTTAAATTTCAGTTTTAAATTCTAATACATTAACTATCAATGGATGGAACCTCTTTGATTGTGTCTTCAAGAATTTTTAAGACTGGAAGCAGGTGCTGAGGCCAAAAGCTGAGAGCCGCTGGTCGAGGAGGTGCAAAGGCCGTGAGGTAGGAGAGAGCAGGCTTTTTGGGGAACAGAAAGAAGGCTGGCTGGGCCGCAGCATCCTGAGTCACGGGAATGTGGCCAGAGGTGAGGCTGAGAGGCAGCCAGTGTGAGACCAGGCGGTGCCCATGGGACTAAGGGAAGGAGGGAAGATGAATGAGGAGCCAGAGCAGCAAACTGTGGGACAAAGAGAGAACCAGAAGCAGCGACCTTTCTGGGGTGCAGTAGCCAAGCCTGGGGGAGTGGGAGGGAGCACTGCAGGGCCAGGCTAGAGGTTACGGGTAGTGCCTGCTCCCACCTGAGGGGGTCTGTGGCCAGAAAACAGTTTCCCTCATTTCCCGTGCCTTCCATCCCAGCTCAGTGCTCACTGGTGAGGGGGGCAGAAGAGTGAGAAGACACCCACGTGACCGCACAACTATTCCACCAGTGCAAGGACTCCTCTGGAACCTTAAGTGCCATCCGCATGCCATTCGGGCCTCAGAACCGGTCTGGTGGCCTAAGGCCTGGCAGAAGGATGGCTGTTCCTCTGTTCCCAGAGGTGGCTGGGGAAGCCTGAGGAGGAGCCTGGCCTCTACAGAAGGACCCTCCAGAAACCCTAAAGCGGCCCCTGCCCAAC